>NC_069389.1:8459296-8768358 GCF_027475565.1 Acinonyx jubatus
ATAACACTTTAAAATGTTTTCAATGCACATACCTCTTAAACCACAACACAATTTCTAGGAAATCATCCTACTTATATTCTTGCATATGTGGGAAAGGCGTGTGCACAAAGATTTCCCTTGCGAGATTGAGTGTAATGACAAAAAACAGTAAGCAACATTAAGGCGTGTCGTCTTAAGCATGCTAGCACAGAACCTTCCCACCCAATTCTTTGTTCCAACTTTGCACCCACAGGGCTTTAGAAAACTAAAACCTGCACTGGCAACTCTCGTGCACTAGGATTTGTGACCTGATCTAGAGTTCATCAATGAGCTGTTAGTGTATGAAATTTAAAATTAAAACAAAACATCTTCCCGATGCTCCGGAGCCTGAAAGGGCAAGTGGGGTAGACATGAGGATTTGCAACAGCTGTCCCTCTCGCTCTCCCTCCTCTCTCCCTTCCTCTCGAGAGGGTCTGCTCACTAGCTCCAGGAGGAAGAGGCCCGCTTGGGGGGCAGTAGTGCGAGCAGCAGTGGCAGCTTCCTGACTTCATAATCACACCAATTACGGTGTGACCTTTAAACAATTAGCCCGGTGGTCACCCCCGAATTGAATTCCTGACGTGCTTCCAATGACTTTTCAAGCACCTAATTTTCTGTAGTAAATCCCTTTCTACTTGAAATACCTACAGTGGTTGGTTGCGTTTTGTTTTCTGCCATGTACTCTGACTACAACAGCATTTGGCACGAAGACCAGTTTGGTTTTTGAGGCAGTGACAACTCCATGACCATACTGACTTATATCATCCCACCATATAAATCACCTCTCCAGGTGAAATACTATTCAAAGGCAAAAAGAACACGGAATGCTAAATGAACAAAAATATTGCAAATATCAGGTACAACCTCATGATTAGTTGTCAAATTGAGGAAAAGCTACTTATATGTTTTTCCTTGCCATTTTATGTATATACCTTTATATAATAGCCAAATTCCTTTTTTCCCTTATCCTTTCTATTCTTATATTACTTGTTTTTAAGTTTGTTCATTTATTTTGAGACAGAGAGAGAAGGAGGGAGGGAGCATGATCGGGGAAGGGGCAGAGACAGAATCCCAAGCAAGGTCCATGCTGTCAGCGCAGAGGCCCATGCAGAGGCCCACGCAGGGTTCGAACCTACTTACTATGAGATCATGACCCGAGCTGAAATCAAGAGTCAGACACTTAACTGACTGGGTCACCCAAGCGCCCCTACTCTTACGTTATACCAAGACAGTCTTCCCAATGAGCAAAGGCTAAAGGAGTTCATCACTACTAAACCAGCCTTCAAAGGACTATTAAGAGGACTCTTTAAGCTGAAAATAAATGACACTAATTAACAGTAAGAAAACATATGAACGTCAAAATCTCACTGGAAAATATAAATATATAGTAAAGTTTGTGGATTATTCACTCACAAAGCTACTAAGGTTAAAAGACAAAAGTAGTAAAATTAAAACTACAATAATTAGTTAAGGGATATATAAAATTAAAAGATATAAAAAGTGACATCAAAAACACAAAATGTAGTGGAGGGAATCAAAATGTAGTTTTAGAATGTGCTCAAGTTTAAGTTGCTACCAACTTAAAATAAACCGTTATATACAAAGGATGATATAGGTGAACCTCATGGTAACCACAAAGCAAAAACTTAGAGTAAATACGCAAAAGAAAATGAATAAAGAACCTAAACATAACACCAAATAGAGTCATTAAACCATAAGAGAGGAACAAAAGAAGGCACAGAGAGAAATTACAAAAACAGGGGCACCTGGGTGGCTCAGTCAGTTAAGCACCCAACTCTTGATTTCGGTGCAGGTCATGATCTCACAGTTCATGAGATGCAGACCCGTGTCGGGCTCTGAGCTGGTAGCACAGAGTCTGCTTGGGATTCTCTCTCTCTCCCTCTCACTGCCCCTCCCCTACTCGTGTGCACTCTCTAAACAAACAAACAGTAAAAAACAAACAAACAAACAAAAAACACTACCCAGGACGCCTGGGTGACTCAGTCGGTTAAGCATCTGACTTTGGCTCAGGTCATGATCTTGCAGTTTGTGAGTTCGAGCCCCGCACTGGCCTCTGTGCAGCTGGCAGCTTGGAGCCTGCTTCGGATCCTCTGTCTCCCTCTCTCCCTGGCCCACCCCCACTTGTGCGCACGCTCTCTCTCTCTCTCAAAATATTAAAGAAAAAAGAAAAAGAAAATATTCTTTATAAAAAAAAAACTACAAAAACAGCCAGAAAACCAAGAATAGCAATACGTACATGCCCATCAATAAGTACTTTAAATGAAATGGACTAAATTCTCCAATCAAAAGACACAGAGCAGCTGAATTAGATTTAAAAAAGAAAACATCTATATACTGCCTATAAGAGATGCACTTTAGAAATAAAAATGCAGAAAAGACTGAAAGTGAAGGGATGGAAAAAGATATTCCATGCAAGTGAAAATGGAAAGAAAGCTGATGTAGTTATGCCAATATCAGACAAAATAGACTTTAAGACAAAAACTGCAATAAAAGACAAATAGGGGCACTACACAATAATAAAGGGCTCATTCCAGCAAGAAGATAAAGCATTCAAAAATATATATGCACCCTCAAAAAAATACATATGTGTGTATATATATATATATAAATATATATGTATACACACACACATACATATACATGTACCCAACACAGAAGCACCAAAATATGTAAAGCAAATATTAACAGACCCAAAGGGAGCAAATGACAGTAATATAATGTTAGTAGGGGATTTTATCACCCCATTTACATCAATGGATGAATCATCAAAACAGAAAAATAAATGAGAAAACATCAGCCTTAACACATTAGACCAGGTGGACTTAACAGACACATACAGAACATTTCATCCCAAAACAGTGGAATACACATTGTTGTCAAATGCACATGGAAGATTCTCCAGGATAGATTACATGTTAAGCCACAAAACATGTCTCAATAAATTCAAGACGACTGAAATCATATCAAGCATCTTTTCCAACCACTCATGGACTGCAAAATCATGACCTGAGCTGAAATAGTCCATGAGTTTAAGCCCCACATCGGGCTCTGTGCTGACAGAACGGAGCCTCTTAGGATTCTCTCTCTCCCTCTATCTCTCCCCTCCCCTGCTCTCTTTCTCTCTCAAAATAAATAAACTTTTTATTTAAAAAAAATATCCCAACACAGAAAATCCCAGGACCAGATGGTTTCACTGGTAGATTCTACCAAACATTTAAACAAGAATTTTGGCTAATCCTTCTCAAACTCTTCCTTAAAACTAAAAAGGGGTAGGGTAAGCTTCCAAACTCATTTTATGAGGTCAGCATTATTCTGTATATGTGTTGCTGAAGCGAGCAGAGGCCAGTATTATTCTGATACCAAAACCAGACAAGGACACCACAAAAAAAAAAAAAAAAAAAAAAGGAAAATTACAGGGGACACCTAGATAGCTCAGTCAGTTGAGTGTCCGACTTGGGCTCAGGTCATGATCTCCTGGTTTGTGAGTTCCAGCCCTGTGTCGGGCTCTGTGCCGACCGCTCAGAGCCTGGAGCCTGCTTCGGATTCTGTGTCTCCCTCTCTCTCTCTGCCCCTCCCCTGCTTGCACTCTGCCTCTCTCTCAAAAATAAATAATAAACATTAATAAAAGAAAAAAGAAAATTACAAGTCAACATCACTGATGAACACAGATGCAAATACGCTCAACAAAATAATAGCAAACCTAATTCAACAATACGTGAAAACGGTCATACACCATGATCATGTGGGAGTCATTCCAGGGATACAAGGATGATTCAGTATTCACAAATCAATCAACGTTAATAAAAGATAAAAGTCATATGAAGATCTCAATAGATGCAGAAAAAGTATTTGACAAAAGTCAACATCCATTTATTATAAAAATTCTCAACAAAGTGGGTACAGAGGGAACAAACCTCAACATAATAAAGGCCATAGATGACAAACCCACAGCTAATATCATACACAATGGTGAAAAGCTGAAAGCTTTTCCTCTAAGATCAGGAATAAGATGGATACCCACTATCCCCCCTTTATTCAACACAGTACTGGAAGTCCTAGGCACAGCAATTAGGCAAGAAAAAGAAATAAAAAGCATACAACTTGGAAAGGAAGAAGTAAAACTGTCACTATTTGCAGATGACATGATAAAAATATGGAAAACCTAAGACTCCACCAAAAACCCGTTAGAATAAATGAACTCAGTAAAGTTGCAGGATACAAAATTAATAGACAAAAACCTGTCCATACACTATTTCTATCGAGTATATTTCTACACACTAATTTCTATATGCTATTTCTATACACTGCTAACACTGATAACAATACACTAATAACTATTAGAGAAATGAAGAAAACAATCCCATTTATAAGTGCATCATAAAGAATAAAATACCTAGAAACAAATTTAACCAAAGCAATCTACAGATTCAGTGAAATCCTATCAAAATTCCAATGACATTTTTCACAGAGCCAGAACAAATAGTGTTAAAATTTGTATGGAATCAAAAAAGACCCCAAATTGCCAAAACAGTCTTGAGAAAGAACAAACCTTTCTCAAGGTATCATGCTCCCTGATTTCAAAGGATATTGCACAGCTATAGTAAACAGCATGGAATTGGCATAAAAACAAACACATTGATCTATGGAACAGAACAGAGAACCCAGAAATAAATCCACACATACCTGGTCAATTAATTCACTACAAAGGAGGCAAGAATATACAATGCAGAGGGCTCCTGGCTGGCTCAGTCAGTAGAACATGTGACTCTTGATATCGGGGTCATGAGTTCAAGCCCCATGTTGGGTGTGGAGCCTACTTAAACATATACATATATACAACGGGGAAAGGATAGTCACTTCAGTAAGTGGTGGTGGGAACCTGTCAGAATGGCTAAAATTAACAACTGAGGAAACAACAGATGCTGGCAAGGATGTGGAGAAACAGGAACCCTCTTGCACTGTTGGTGGGAATGCAAACTGGTTCAGGCCACTCTGGAGAACAGTATGGAGGTTCCTCAAAAAACAAAAAGTAGAACTACCCTATGACCCAGCTACTGCACTACTAGGTATTTATCCAAAGGATACAAAAATGTTTATAGTAGCACTATCAACAATAGCCAAATAATGGACAGAGCCCAAATGTCCATCAACTGATGAATGGTTAAAGGCAAGACGTATATATACACACACAATGGAATATTGGCGATCAAAAAGAATGAAATCTTGCCATGTGCAACAACATGGATGGAACTAGAATGTATTATGCAAAGCGAAATAAGTCACTCGGAGAAAGATGAATATCATGTGATTTCACTCATATGTGGAATTTAAGAAACACAACAGATGAACATAGGGGAAGGCAAGGAAAAATAAGATAAAAACAGAGAGGGAGGCAAACCATAAGAGACTCTTAAATACAGAGAACAAACTGAGGGTTGCTGGAGGGAGGTGGGTGGGTGGATGGGCTAAATGGGTGATGGGCATTAAGGAGGGAGCTTAGTGGGATGAGCGCTGGGTGTTGTATGTAAGTGATGAATCACTGGGCTCTACTCCTGAAACCGATACTACACTGTATGTTAACTAACTTGAATTTAAATTTAAAAAAAAAGTGGTGGTGAGAAAACTGAGCCACTATATTACATCATGTATAAAAATTAGGTCAAAATGGATTAAGGACTTGAATGTAAGACCTGAAACCATAACACCCCCAGAAAAAATATAGGTAGTAAGCTCTTTGACATCAGCCTTATTAATATTTCTTTAGATGTGACTCCAAAGGCAAGGAAATTGGAAGGAAAAATAAATAAATGGGACTATATCAAACTACAAAGCTTCTGCACAGCAAAGGAAACCATTAACAAATGAAAAAGGCAACCTACTGAATGAGAGAAGATATTTGCAAATCATACAGATTAGGGGTTAATGTCCAAAATATATAAAGAACTCATATAACTCAATAGAAACAACAATCTGCTTTTAAAAATGGGCGGAGGATCTGAATAGATATTTTTACAAAGACAACATACAGATTATCAACAGGCACATAAAATAATGCTCAACATCACTAATCATCAGGGAAATGCAAATCAAAACCACAACGAGAGGGGTACCTGCCTGGCTCAGCCAGAAGAGCATACTACTCTTGATCTCAGGGTTGTGAGTTCAAGCCCATGTTGGGTGTAGAAATTACACCCAATAAGCTTTAAAAAAAAAAAAAACAAATGAGAGGACAAATTTTAAACAAACAAAAAAACCCACAATGAGATGTCACCCTACACCTGTCAGAATGGCTAGAATCAAAACGACAAGAAATAAAAAGTGCTAGAGAGGATGTGGAGAAAAAAGAACCCTCACGCAGTGTTGGTGGGAATGCAAATTAGTGCGACCACCACTGAGAACACTATGGAGTTTCCTCAAACAATGAAAAATGGAACTACCATATGACCCACGAACCACACTACTGGGCATCTGTCTGCAGAAAACAAAAACACTAATTCAAAAAGATATATGCACCCCTACACTCACTGCAGCATTATTTGGAAACCAGACATGGAAACCACCTAAGTGTCCACTGATAGATGAAAGGATAAAGAAGATGTGCTATATATATACATGTAATATTACTCAACCATAAACAGGATGAGGGGAGCCTGAGTGGCTCAGTCAGTACAGCAACAAGGTCATCAGAGGTCTTGGCGAAAGAAATGTTAATGGGATGCACGCTTCATCTCTCTGAAGAACACAAAGAGGTCAGTGGATTCAAAGAAGAGACACAAGTGTACTTTTTTCCAAATTTGTATTGCTTGTTGAAATGCTGAGTCAATTCAGATGGATTCTAAACATTCAAATCATTTTGGAGACCCCTCCATACGGCCTCTGCATACAAACCGCCGTTATTAAAAAACCTGCAGAGCAGTCATTCGGTTGAGATTTAGAACATACCTGCTAATGTAACTTCCTAGGACACAGCTTGCTTCTCCAGTGTTTTCTGGCCTTTTATCTCCAAATTACAACTCTAGTCCTTTACTATGCCTTTATAAAGTCTTTAAGAGGTTGATGATTGCTATAATTTGGAGGGTAACATGCAAGGCTACTTTCAGTTTGTATATGAAAATGAGATTCAAAGGATTAAAGTGTTCTCAAGACTAAAGATAGGGCCATTAGGAGGAAACAGTGATGTCATGGTTTTGAGATTTATTTTATTTTGATTTCTTCCACTAAATTCATGTTAAAGCCCGCTATCTTCATTTGTCTTCCAGAATAATTTGATAGCTCAGAGTAACTTATTAGCCACGTTGGGTTTGTTTTTTTTTTTGTTTTGTTTTGTTTTTGCCGTTGTTCCTTGGAACTTAAAACCTAGTTTAAACAATGTTGACAAAGTGGTGCCAGCTGGCTCAGTCGGTAGAGCATGCAACTCTTGATCTTGGGGTTGTGAGTTCGAGTCCCATGTTGGGTGAAGAGATTACTTGAAAATAAAATCTCTAAAAAAATTTTTTTAATGTTGATGTGGACAATCAATGGTGCGGGCAGAATACAGTCTAATCATACATAAACTGAAAAAAATACATATGTAATATATATTTCAGTCCATATATTTCATTCTGTAGTTATGAAACAACTTAAAAGTCCAAATACTCTACATTCTGTTGTTTTCATGCTCTTGTTTCAAGGTCTACTGGTCTCAAGCCTGTAAGAGACCAATCTGCAAAATAACCAGCTGTCATGATAAAATCGCCTGGAAAATGTTATTGAAGCTAATAGAAGTGAATTAATGCTTAGACCTGGTTGAAATAACACAGTTTAAACAGTGAGTAAAGAATGCATGACAACATCATCCTTGTCTTGCAGCACCAGTATCTCCTCCAGAAAACCCTCCGCTGACCTTCCAACATGAAGTTGCCTGCTTCTCTGTGCTCCTCTAAGCGCTCTCTACTTCCTTTATCATTACACTGTTTTTTTCTTTACTGAGTTTGTAAATTTGTCCATCAGGCAAGTTCCTCGTTTCCTGAGGCCAGGGATAAGCATTTGTGCTGTCACCTCCTCAGTTTCTCCTCTAGTATCCAGGACATACTAAGTACTTTTTGGCTGAGTTACTGATCAACAGGACCACGGCGCACAATCCTCTCTTCACTAGTCTTGCTGCCTCTCGGTCACTGTGTTTCTCCTGCTGGGACACACCTCTCAAAATGCAAAATACACATTACAGATTCATTGCAGTATAAATGTTTCCCCTTGGTGTAAAAGTACCATTGGGTAGAAGGGGTGAAGGTCTCTTTATGACTCTTGATTTCTGAATTGTGCCCACTGTACACTTTTATGTGTTCATCTCAGTATTCGATCGATCAGGGAAAGTTCACGTCTTGTTTGACACATTGTTTACGAGTTTGCCCGAAAGTTCACGTCTTGTTTGACACATTGTTTACGAGTTTGCCCGCCAGTACATTCCTACCGAAAAGGAAAGCCTTCAAAACAGTGTTCAGGTCTACGACTGGGGGTTACATTTGACAGGGGGGAGGGTCGGGAGGGAGGAGGAGAAACAGGGCAAAGGAAAGCAAACAGTTCTACTTGCTGAGCACTGTTCTAAGTACTTTATAATACGCTACCATTCAATCTTTGCAGTAACCCTAGTTGTTAGAGAGGAATCTCTTAATTGCCACATATGGAAATTGGGACAGGAGCACACACATGGTGTGCACGTGCACACATTATGCAGAATACGGAACCAGCTCAACCCTAGGTGGAATAAAGTCTCCACCACCTGCTGCTTCTGTGTGCCTCTTAGAATAGAAGCCAGCAGAGGCTTTCCGGGTGCTGCCCCAGCTGTGTTCCTGCAGGGCTCAGTTTGGTTACATAAGCTTTCACTTTACAATAATTTGTAAGCTATATATTTACATTGTATGCAGTTTTTGTATGAATGCAATTCCTTGCAATTAAAAAAAAAAGTTTGAAAGACAAAAGGAAGGAAAGAAGGGAATAAGGAGGGGAGATGGAGAAAAAGAGTGACAGGGAGGGAGCGGGACAGGAAGACCCGGACAAAGGAAGCATTACGTAATTGTTAGCTATTATTGTCTGAAAACAACTCACTATGCTTTTGGATGCATTTTTCAATGTAGGAACAAGATACTGATCTGTAAGATGTATCGAGTGAAGTGTCATGGGCACAAGTAGCTCTTTTGTGGAGGGGGTTCTACTTTTGTTTGAAAACAGCACAGTGTTTCCACCTCTTCTTCCTGTGTAACTTTTTATTGTAAAATATTACAAACAGAGAAAGTTGAGAACAACTATGTGCATACTTACCACACAGCTTTATCAATTCTTTATCTTGTATCCTGTGTCAGTTATTTTAAGTACAAAATAATTAGCTATACAATTATGCAAGTGGAACAACCCCTCCCCAACATGTGCATCTTCCCCCCTCCTGTTTGTCTTCTTTCGTATGGGCATCATCATGAATTTATTGTTTACTGCTGCTGTGCATTTATTAAATTTTTTTTAATTTTTATTTACTTTTGAGAGCGAGACAGAGAGAGAGAGCAGGGGAGGGGCAGAGAAAGAGGGAGAGAGAGAGAACCTGAGCAGGCTCCGCACTGTCGGTGCAGAGACCGGTGCGGGGCTCGAACTCACAAACCGTGAGATCATGATCTGAGCCGAAATCAAGAGTCGGGACACTTAACTGACTGAGCCACCCAGGTGCCCCTGCTGTGCAGTTTTACACAAATATCATACATCATATATACTGTTTTGCATGTTTTTAAAATTATGTTTTACTCATTATTATGGTTTTAATACAATGTTTCTGCTATCTTATTTGCTGTATAGTGCTCTATTGTATGAACATGACACATATTTATCCGTTCTCCATCTGTTATGTATTTAGATCATTTTCATATACTTTTTAAATTTCTTTAATGTTTACTTATTTTTGAGACAGAGTGCGAGCAGGGGAGGGGCAGAAAGAGAGGGAGACACAGAATCTGAAACAGGTTCTAGGCTCTGAGCTGTCACCACAGAGCCCGACACGGAGCTCGAACTCATGAACCGTGAGATCATTACCTGAGCCGAAGTCAGACGCTCAACTGACTGAGCCACCCCAATCATTTTCACATATTTCTTTTTTACAACAAGCAATGCTAGAAAAAACATTCTCATACTTGTCTCCTGTTACATAAAGTTAAGAATTTTCTAGATATATTCCTCAAAATGGAATTACAGTACATCTTCAGCTTTACCATCTAAGGCCAAATTGTTCTCCAAACCAGATTTGTCCATTTGCACTCCCACTAAAAGCATATAAGAATTCTCCCCAACTGGTATCTTTTCCAGAACTTTGCATTACGTAGCCTTTACATTTTTGCCAATTTGACAATGTGAAACGGGTATTGTGGTTTGAAGATATATTTCCCTAAATGCTAAAGAAGTGATACATATTTTAAAATGCTTCTGTCATTTCAATTTTCTCCCACGTTGACTGCCTACTTTTGTTTTAGGTCATTAATCTTCTATTTATTAATTCCTAAGCACTCCCTAAAAATTCATCTCTGGTATCTCTTTCCTCTCTGGTAAGCAAATTCTTCAGGCAATTTTTTAAATTGACATATATACACACAGAAAAATACACAAATGGGGCACTGGGTGGCTCAGTCAGTTGAGGGTCCGACTCTTGACTTCAGCTCAGGTCATGACCTCACAGTTTGTGGGCTCAAGCCCCACATCAGGCTCTGTGCTGACAGCTCAGAGCCTGGAGCCTGCTTCGGATTCTGTGTCTCCCTCTCTCTCTGCCCCTCCCCTGATCATGCATGCGCACATGCGCTCATTCGCCCTCTAAGATAAACTTAAAAAAAAAAACCTTATTAAAAAAAGAAAAATACACAAATAGTAAGTGCACAGGTCAGTAAACTTTCACAAAGGTAACCAAGTGGCCACATCACAAAATAGGACATTACCAGCACCCAGAATATCCTCTTTTGTTCCTTCTCACAAGGATAAACACTAGCTCAATTCTTAATACTCTGCGTTATTTTTGCCTGTTTTTGAACTTCATGTAAATAGAATTACCCAGTACTTACTGCCTAGCGTGTGTGGCTTCCATTCAATAATATTAGCGAGAGATTCATCTGTTTGTTCTCTGTGATATATTGTATTGTATTGTATCAATGTATCACAATTTATGTATTCAGTCTACAGTTGAAGACTATTTAGACAGCTGACAGTCTAGGAGCTCTTTGCAACTTGGGATTATCGGTCTTTTCCGTTTAAGGCATTCTAGTGAGCATGAAATGATTATCTTGGCAATGTGCATCTCCCTGCTGAAGTTCATCACTTTTCAAATATCCTCTCCCACACCGTGACTTGCTTTTCCACTATTTTTATGCTGCCCTTTGATGAACAGAAGTTCTTAATTTCAATGTAGTACACTTTTTTCTTTTTAATTAGTGCTTGTAGGTGGCAATATTTTGCTACCTCCGAAGTCAGTAAGACATCCTCCTATGCTTTCTTCTAAATGTTTTGTTGTTTTTACCATTCACATATACATCTACAATCCATCTGAGATTGATTTTGGCATATGGCTGAGTGAGAGGGTGAAGATACCTTTTTCATATGGGCATGGAGTTGACTCAGCATCACTTATTTAAAAGACCATCCCTGGGGCACCTGGCTGGCTCAGTTGGTCAAGCATGTGACTCTTGATTTCAGGGTTGTGAGCTCAAGCCCCACATTGGATGTAGAGATCACTTAAAACTAAAATCTTAAGGGGCGCCTGGGTGGTTCAGTCTGTTAAGCATCCTATTCTTGGTTTCAGCTCAGGTCATGATCTCATAGCTTGTGGGTTTGAGCCCCATGTTGGGCTCTGTGCTGACAGCACGAAGCCTGCTTGGGGTTCTCTCTGTTCCTCCCCCGCTCACATGCATGCTTTCTCTCTCAAAATAAATAAATAACCTTTAAAATTTTTGAAAATAAGCTAAAATCTTAAAAGAAAAAAAGACCACTCTTGCCCAACCACACTGAAGCTATCACTTTCTCATAATTCAAGTGACATGTGTGGGTCTATTTCTGGACTCTCTTTTCTGTTCAGTTTGTCTATTTTTCTATTCTTTTTTAAAGTTTAATTATTTTGAGAGAGAAAGAGAGTGTGTGGGAGGGGCAGAGAGAGAGAGAGAAAGGGAGAGAGAGAATTGAAAGCAGGCTCCACACTGTCTGCGCAGAGCCCAATGCAGGGCTGGAAATCATGAATCATGAGATCGTGACCTGAGCTGAAACCAAGTCGGCCACTTAACCGACTGAGCCCCCCAGGCGCACCTCTATTTTTCTGTTCTTATGTTCATACCACAGTATCTTAAATCCTGCAGCTTTATAATACGCCATGATATCTGACAATATAAATCCTCCAGGTTTGTCCTTGCTCTTCAAAGTTTTCTCTACAATTGCTGACCCTTTTCTTTCACACAAATTTTAGAATGTGTTTGTCAATTTTTAAAAACCTGCCAGAACTGCACTATTCCTCCATTTACTTAGGTCTTTTTCATTTCTCTCGATAACGATGCACTTTTTGCATCTTTTATTAGATTTATTCCAGGTGTCTGATATTTTTTTATGCTGTTGAAAATGGTATTTCAAATTTCATTTTCTACTTGATTATTGCTGGCATACAGAAATACAACTATCTTTCTGTGCAACAACCTTACTAAATGTACTTATTAATCCTTGTAGTTTATCTACAGATAGAGCTTTGGAATTTTTTTTTTTTTTTTTTTTTTTTTTTTTTACATAGACAATGGTGTCATTTGAGAATAATGATGGTTTTCTGCCCTTGATCATTTGCCCTTGCCTTACCGTTCTGGCTCATACCTCAGTACTGAATAGGACTGAGGTACAGTCGGCATCCTGGTCTCATTCCCCACCTCAGAGGAAAAGCTTTCCTAATTCACTGCTAAGTGCAATGTTCCACAATGACCTTTTTCTGCAATGACTTTTTACGCTTAGATCTTTAGTATTCACTAGATGGCTAGTTTGCTGCATTTAAGAAGGTGTTTTTATAAAATGTAACCTTGGGTTTTTTGTTTTAGAAGTCAATACCTGGGGGTACCTGGGTGGCTCACTCGGCTCAGGTCATGATCTCACAGTTTGTGAGTTCAAGCCCCCCATTAGGCTCTCTGCTGTCAGCACAGAGCCTGCTTCAGATCCTCCATTCCCTTCTCTCTCTCTCTCTCTCATTCTCTCTTTCAGGCCACTTATCCATGTTTTTAATTTAAATTGAAATCAAGAGGAGTTTTGAAGGCACTGGAGACAGAGTTCCCCTCAAAAAGGTCCTATTACACAGGGAGAGACTGAGACACAGATACCAATCACACGGCATGGGAAGTTCACTGACATATACATGCACGTGGTCACACACAGAGGGGCAGGTGACATCTGTGAAGACTGCATAAGAGGTGGTGCATGAACTGAAGCTTAAAAGACAAATATAAGTTAATTAAGCAAAAGGGATATAGAAGTAGAAATATTGCATCAGGAGTAAAAGGCCAAAAGTAAGCCAACAAAACAGCATCGTTCATTCATCAACAAAAACTTACTGAAGTTTTCTTCTGTCACAGACGTTGCACGGGGCACAAGGTACTGGTAAGTAAAAATAGATCTAGTCCCTGTTCTCCTGAGTAGCTCTAACATAAAGGGTAAGAGGCATTCATAAATGATATATAAGCCTTTTGCCTAAATATTCATTTCTAAACACTTTCTTATAATATAGTCTGTATGTTGTTGTATTACTAAGACAAAAGTTAATAACAGGTGCATTGAATAGCTATAATTTAACAGTTTCTAATTTTTTTTACTGGGAGGTCTCAGAAACTCATTTACAGTTTGGTGGTTCTTAAACAATATTTTCTAAATGAAACTATATTATAAATGATGCTTATCAGGTTTACCCACTGGTCCCCAAGCCTGCTTAATGCCTATTACATATGCTGTAAAGCATTAATAGTCCTATTTCAAACATACTGAATCACCATTATGTCAAGTGAGTGGAAAACTGGAAGGCTCTAGGAATACGCTGTAAAAGAAAAGACCTGCATCTCATAGAAGGTACAATTTAAAAAAAAAAAAAAAAAAAGAAGGTACAATTTAGTGAGAGACAAATCACTATACAAATGAATGTATAATGATAATCTCAGATGAACGCTAAGATAAAACGAAGGGACCAGTGGACATATAATGAGCCTACTCCTGAGCTCTGGGAAGACCAACCTGGCAACCAGGCAAAGGGGTGACGGAATTAATGTTTTCATTTGCGGGGGGGGGGGGGGGAGCCTCAGTAGTGGAATCAATGGATCATATGGTAGTTCTAGCTTTAATTGTTTCAGGAACCTCCATGGTGTCTTCCACAGCGGCTGCACCAGTTTGCATTTCCACCAACAGTGCATCAGGGTGCCTTTGTCTCCACATTCTCGCCAACACTTGTTTCTTATGTTGTTGATATTAGCCATTCTGACAGGTGTGAGGTGATATCTCATTACGGTTTGCTTTGTTTTGTGACAGAAAGAGAGAGCGCGAGAGCACAAGCAGGGGAGAGGGGCAGGGCAGAGGAGAGAGGTAGAGTAAGGCAGAATTTTAAGCAGGCTCCACACTCAGTGCAGAGCCCAATGCGGGGCTTGATCCCATGACCCTGGGATCATGACTTGAGCTGAAATCAAGAGTCAGATGCTCGACCAACTGAGCCACCCAGGTGCCCCGTCCTCGGCACATTTTCAATTGTATTTTTTCCCTGGTGCTGAGCTGTGTAAGTTCCTTGTATATTCTGGATATTAACCCCTTATCAAGTAATGTACGGAATTGTTGAATCATTACATTGTATACCTAAAACTAATATAGCACTGTATGTTATTTACACTTCGATAAAAAAAAACAAGGGTGACTAAAGAACATTGTGGATAGGATGTTAAAGGAACAGGGACAAGAACAGCATACATAATGTAAGAAAGGAGTAGAGTACCATGAGAAAGACCATATCCAGACGACAGAGTCTTGTGAACCATGTCATTTTCTTCTAAGAGCAAAGGGAAGCCCCTGAGAGATCAAAAACAATGGAGTATCATGGCAGATTTACATATTAAACACCCCATCTCATCCGCACCATGGAGAAAAGACTGTACAGAGTCCAGACTAGAAGCAAGGCATCCAGTTACGAGGTTACCATGCTGATCCAGGAGAGGGGTAGCAGTGGCTCAGACCACTGTGGCAATAGCAGAGATGGAAAAAAATAAAATAAGTTGGACAAGTGTTTAGGTGACAGAACTTGGTGCAGGATTAGTGAGAGGGCAGAGAGAAAGGGGGTATGAAGGATGACCACAAATTTTTAGAGTTGTTTAGGAAGAACTGATTGAACGGTGAAAGTGAGGAAGAAAAGTGAATAGGTGTTATCCAGACATATGACATGAACGATAGAATGTGTAATGATTTAGCCATTGAAATTTACTAAGACACAGCAGCAAATTTAGGGAGAAAGGTGATGAGTTTCATTTTGGACTCACTGCATTTGAGATATTTTGGGTATTCCATGGGTACAAGACAAGCAGGTAGTTTGAAGACCAGGGTCTGACCCTGTGAGTAGAGTGTCTGGAGTAGAGACAAAGGTGTGGGATTCCTGATTTTGCAGGTTACAGTTGGCCCCCTCAGTGGGATTGAGATAGGACTCTAGGGGAGTACTACCATTAAGAATTAGGATTGCTGCCGTGCCTGGGTGGCTCAGTCGGTTGAGCATCCAACTCGATTTCCACTCAGGTCATGATTCCAGGGTCGTGAGATCAAGCCCTGCGTAGGACTCCGTGCTAAGCATGGAGCCTGCTTAAGATCATCTCTCTCTCCAACTCTGCCCCTCTCCCCACCACACACTCGCATTCTCCCTCTAAAAATAAAAATAAAGGTGCGTGGGACACCTGGGTGGCTCAGTCGGAGGAGCGTGTGACTCTTGATCTCGGGGTTATGGGTTCAAGCCCCACATTTGGTGTAGAGATTAGTTAAAAATAAGATATTTTTTAAAAAAGAATTAGGGCTGCAGGTCTTACAATCTCTTAAATTAGAACCCAACCTCTTTTCAGCCACATGTTTATACAGTCCCTAAGTAAGTCATATCTTGTCTGTGCAAACTCCTCAGGTTTAATTACAACCCTTCCTGGCTGGGTGCTAGTGATTGAGAATCTGATTGAGAATCAGATACACTATTTTCCTCCAATGGAAACCAAGTGCTGAGTAAAGAAAAGCAGATGAATTTAACATTTTCACCTCTTTCTGTTCCTATATGAGAACTGGTCTTTCTCCATCCTCTCTAGCCTCTTCATGCAACAAACCAACATTCATGAGACCGTATGCACAAGCCAGGCTTGTGCGTGCCATGCTCAGAAAACCATGTGCAAACCGGGGATGTGATTTATCATTATAAATAATAATTATTTGCTATTAAACTTTAATTGCACACCCATACAATGAAAAATTAAATTTGGTATAAGGCTTGTTTGTGGACAACCTTGCACCACGCCAGTACCACCTTTGGTACAATCTTTTATATTTCACATCGTCACAGTGGGATATCGGGAAAAGTTTTCAATTAGCAATAATCACAGCTCAGATAAACCTCATTGACTACGATCCTGCCCCTGTACAAGGCTACAATCCTCTACATTTCAAACGTCATAACAAACGTATTTCAAACGTCCAAAATAATTTGGCTCACTTTCCTGCTTTTGCTACATACAAAAATGGTGGCCCTGTCAGCAGGTATTCAGTATGTTGACTATTACATTCATTAGGACTCCTGGTTCCAAGCGGCAAAAACCCATCTGAAACCAACTTCGAGAAAAAAGAACTATTGCCCTTGATAGCCAGGTAGCTCAATGAACCTAAGCAAAAGCCGCAGAATCTGAAAAATCAGGGACCACCACTACCAAGACGCTTTACCCATTGGGATTTCAACTTGTTTCTGCTTCTCTTTATAAGTTAGTTTCACACATTGTTATCGTACATCATCCTCTCCATGGGGTGGGAAAGATGTCACCCCAGTCAGGTTTTGGCTGCTTCCTTTCCACTCAGGTTGCTTTCTCCCCATGTTCGGGTAGCAAGAACAAGGAATGATTCTGTTTGGTGGGGAGACACGATATTTCACTGGGCCAGGCCTGGGCCAGAGAGAGAGATTTGCCACCACGATAAAGAATATGGCAACTCTTTTGAGGTCTATCAAAGAAAATCATTACCATACAATCCAGTCATTACCATACAATCCACACAACAGTGATGTTGAAAATCTAATCTTTTGGGTGGCATGAAACAAGCTGTGGCAATACCTCAGAATCATCCTTCTGAATGTGAATTCTCATTGGAGAGTATTGTGCGCATAGACAGAGTAAGATTGGGGGTGGAAGCCTCAATGTCCCCAAGCATCCCTAAAATATCATATTTGTAGTAAATGTCAACCTCTAAAAAATGAGATATGAAAATCATTTTCAGTTACTTTTGAACCCAAACTTGCCAAGTTTAGTCTAGATTTTACTACATGCAAGACAAGTTTAATAAAGAGTAATCTAAACCAGTAACTTTTAATTTGGTGAACAAGCTAATTTTTTCATGATCCATTACTCACATACTCATATGGTATTCTCTTCACAAGATTCTGTTTTTTAAAAACAACATCAGCATGACATCTTATAAACATTAATTACAGATTTGAGTAAAGAGGAAGTATACCTCTAGCCATGATTCCTAGGGGAACTGAAAACTAATGAACATTCACTGTAGCTCAATTCTCTTTACCGGGCCTTCTTCAAAAACAAAAAATTAATTATAGAGACCAAAAAGCCATTTTCCAAACATGATAAAACCAAGCAACACTGTTTGCAAGATTCACTTACTGGAATGGGAACACTTAAGTGATCAAGAAACTAATATATTTCATAATATGGTTAACAGCAAAATGTACAGCTTATGTGAATTTTGTTTCCCAGTCAAGGTTCACCAGGAATTCAAAATATACAATTAGTTTTATTATTCACATTACAAAGTCATTTTTATGTAAAACTAGCCTAGAATATGTTTTACGCCGAAATGTCATCTGAGTCTTAAGTAAAGCAAATTTGAGATGAATAAGACATTCAGTGCTCCCTTTAAAATTATTGCACCAAACTTCAATTAGGCTTTAATATTCCAGAGGCCTTGGCATGTGGACTCTATTATGTAAGTCAATTTTTTAAACACTGATTTGATATTTTGGACCTTGTATAAAACTATTTTCTATAAATTTCTCTGGAATTCCAACTCTAAGGAGACTTTTTATTTATTTTACTTTTTAAAATTTATTTGAGAGAGAGAGAGAGAGTGTGTGTGTGTGTGTGCGCGCGTGCGCGCGCCAGTGGGGGAGAAGGGCATAGAAAGAGGGAGAGAGAATCTTGAGCAGACTCCACGCCCAGCATGAGCCCAATGCAGGGCTTGATCCCATGACCTGAGTCGAAATCAAGACTGGGACACTCAACCAACTGAGCCTTCTAGGCGCCCCTCTAAGGAGACTCTGAATCTGGCCATTGTAGCTGATCTGACTCTCAATATCATGAAGACTGAAACGATTCTCTGACTGTAAGCTCCGTGTCCTTTTCTCATGCAAACGATATTCTGTGCAAGTGTGCATTTGATATATCACAGGTGCAGAGAGCATAGATGACATGGTAGTGTAAAGACGGACATTTGAAACCCCTTTAGATTTGTGCATGCCTTTTTTCAAGCTTGTAAAACTTGCTGGAACGTTAACAAGTAAACTGAGAAAGTAGCAGGACATGGGAACTGCAATCAGAATGACACAATCATTGACGTGTCTCCTTGGACAGGTCCTTCACTGTCCCTGTGCCTTAGTTTTGTTTTTAAGTGGAGATAATAGTAGCTACATCAGAGGCTTGTTTGTGGCAATAAATAAAATGATGAATGAAAAACCTGGCATGTAGCCACTTCATAAGTAGTTACTGTTATTATTTGGTTCTGTTACAAGGAGTAAGCCTCAGCTTTGAGCATTTAATATTAATTTTGGTTGAGAAACAAAAGTTATTTTTTGGATTTATCACTAGGGGCAAACCTAATGCCAACAGTGACTTTACTCAAACTTGCCAATGGATGTATATAAATGTAAAATGTCCAGAAGGAATGTTAAATAGCCATGTCCCACAGTTCTGGATTCCTGAGAACCCAATTCCATGCTGGGTGTTGGCCATTAATATTCTTGATCACACAACAGGAAAGTCTGATGAGCATCTGCCTCGGTTTACCCCTCAAAATGCTAGGCTTAGCCTGTGCAATAAGAGTTCAAATTCCTCAGGTGCCTGGATGGCTCAGTTGGTTAAGCGTTTGGCTCTCAATTTCAGCTTAGGTCATGATCTCACAGTTCATGGTTTTGAACTCATCATCAGGCTCTGCGTTAACAGCGCGGAGCCTGCTTGGGATTCTCTCTCTCCCTCTCTCTCTCTCTGCCCCTCCCCACGCAAACACATGAGCTCTCTCTCTCAAAAATAAATAAACATTAAAAAATAAAAAGTTCCTCAGGTGAGCAGAAATCCAAATTGTGTTTTGTAATGCCTTTTGTTGCTACTGTATCATTAGCAGTCTTTCCATGTCAATAAGTATCATTTTACAACATAATTTTAAATGGATTCACAATATAGATGTGCTGCTATAATTTGTTTCAGATTTGTGCTTGGCTTCTAGTTCAGGCAAGGCACCTTGTATATCCTTGCTACTTTGTAAGTAGCAAGTGACCTTGACTTGAGTCTTAATGCCTAGGCACAGCCTTCTTACGGTTTTGTAGACCTGACTGGTTAAGACATCGTAGGCTCTGACGTCAGTCTGAACTCACACCCCAACCTTGGAAAAATTGGTTAGCAATGCCGGTGCCGGTTTGTACATCTGTTAAATAAGGATGATCATAATGCCACCTCATAAGATGGGGGTGATTCAATCTGAATATGTAAAGTACTTAGCACAGTGCCTAGCACAACAAAAACACTCAATAAATCTTAACTATTGACAAAAAAAAAAAAAAAAAAAGAAGAAAAAAGCAGCCTCTGGCACCCATAAGCTAGCCAGGGCTTCCCAGCTGCTTCTGGCTGTTTTCCTACTCACCATAAACGATGTCACAGAGTATTAGACAAGCCCACTTTAGTGACCGCGGCCAGTAGGTGACCCAATCTATAATCCTGTCTGAACATGGACAAAACACAAACGTTGTCCAAACCACAAACGAGGAAACAGCCTTTCTCCCAGGCAATGAGCGGCTGCTGCTTCCTTGCCCGTTAGAGCCTCAGCATTACTCTGGTGTCCTCCTAGGTAAGATGTCCTCAAATATCCAACCAGAAAAATCCCTCCTTGTTGGCAACATCCAATGCAAAGCCAAGCCCCAGTTCCTTACCTCCTCCCCGAATAACCTAACACAAGCCCAAATTCTCTAATAAGCCCTTTCTAACCTCCTCACCGAGGGAGACGCCTCACAGCTCCGCAAGGTATACATTCTCTCTGGCCGCAGCGCACGATAAACCCACCTTGTTCCACTCAAGCTGAACGAGTGTGTTCCCGGTGGTCTTCAGCTGGAGGGCACTGCTGGTATTATTCTGGAACCCTTTCTTCATAATGGAACTACAATGTAGGAAGCTTGTTTTCACCTTGGAACTACATCCGTGTATCATTTGGAAAAGCAGAGGTAGGAGCCAAGAAGCAAAGGTCATCTCCACTTGACTTGAGAGAAGCATCAACACAGATTAGGGATTAAGAAGCACTGCAACCTTTGGGCGCCTGGCTGGTTCAGTCGGTGGAGCATGCGACTTGATCTCGGGGTTGTGGGTTCGAGTCCCACGTTGGGTGTAGAGACTAAACATAAAATCTTTAGAAAAAAGAAGAAGCATTGCAACTTTTGTAAAAGGGTCACAACTTTTTATCAGAATATTGTTTAACCACAAAACAGACTGTTAGAATGTTGGCCGGCATATTACTCAAGACTAAAAACTTTTAAGTGTCTAGCTGTTAAGGCCGTAGGTTGTTCCTAATTTATAAATGGATTGTTCTAGAAATTCACTTAAAGTTCGTTGGTAACAGAGCTTCCAATTTAAACCATATCATAAATGATCATTAGGTTTACTGTTCATCCCCAAAGCCTATTTATTCCTGAATACATGTGAAGTACTATTTCAAATGCACCATCATTTATGCCTTACTGTCCACGTAAAAATGCATTCTCACTGTGGGACTTCCGTCTCACCAATATAGCCAAAAATAGCAGTGTATATCATGCTAGGTGCCAGTAACCTAAGTTCCTACAAATGTAGAAACGGTATGCCCAGGACAGGGTTTATCAGAGTGCATAGCAAGAACCTTGGAGTTAAAGCGGCAGGGATGGTTAATTCGGTGAGTCGGGCGCTGAAAAATGTATCAAGGAGTCGAGTGAGCGAGCCCACCCCTAGCTCTCTGCCCTCGTAAGAGTATCATGGCGGGCTGCCGCGCTTAGCCACGTTCCAGCACAGACAATAAAGCCCAGAGAGGAAGACGAGACTTTATGCCAGAGCGATCCCTTCCTGAGGCAGGGGAACCTTCTCTTAGAGAAGTGCTCCCCCTTCCTACAATTTCCCTCACCGTGCAAATTTCTCTCATTGGCCCAGGAGTGTATCACATGACCATGCTGAAACTGACCACCGCAAGAGGTAAAGTTCTCAGAATCACCTGGGAGCTTTGGAAACAAAATTCCAATTCTCAGCAACAGTAGGTTTTAAAAGTTCCCCAGCTGTTCCAAGAGTATACTTAGAAGCCAGGCCTACTGCCCTAGCCTCATCAAGTTTCACCCCTGCCTGGGCTTTGGGGCTCTGCCAGCAGCCATGGCGCAAGGAACAGCTAAGGCCATGGGTGACCCACGAACTACACCTAGCACGCGGACACACCTTTTGCTATAGCTAAGAAAAGGGGTGTCTGCAGCTCGGTCCACCCGCTAGAAGAAGAAAGTAAAAAGATTTGTTAAGAGATCTGACGCCTATCTTAATCCTTAATCCCCTGGAAAAAGTGGAAAATGAAGAAAATACCTTATAAACTTCCACTCCTGAGTGTTGTTAAACATACAAGCCTGTAGACCGAGGTGGCTGTAAGGCTGTGGCACCTTACGGAAGCAAAGCAAAATCTAAGTCTCTAAATGCCTCAAGGTTATGAACTCAAAACGCTACGACCAACCAATCACAAACAGCCAACGAGGCTTGAAGCGATAGCCCATCCACCATCTCCTGGCTTTGCTTCTGCCTTTCCTTCAGAAAATCTCTCGCCGGAGCTCCGGTCCGCGGAGCCCACCCAACCACTTCCGGTTCGGTGCTGCCACATTCAAAAGGACTTCGGCTCAAATAAACCCTTAGCATTTTTCATATGCCACCGTTTATGTTTGAAGAGTTCTCATCTCAGAGCAGGGAGCCGGAGGAGGCCCCCCACAGCCCCCAGCAGCCCTGACTGAACAAGGAGAAGTACCTGCTGAGCCCCTCGAACTCGCTGCTCTGTAGGGATGGCGGGCAACCCCCTTGGATCCGGGTTCTGGCTCTGCAGCGGCACCTGCAGCTTCCCGCCTCATGAGCTTTCAGGCGTTAATGGCTTATTTGAGCATTTCTTTTTCCACACGGCTCCAGAAAGCGGCTGGCGTTGGACTGGGTCCGACTTCAAAACCAGACCGGGTCCCGGGCGGACGGGTTCCGCCCTAGAAACTGGTCCCGGAAAGGACTGGGTCCGCCTTAGAAACTGGGCCGGGTCCTGTGGGACACCTCAGCTGGATAGAATTTTGTCTTAAGGCGGAACAAGTAATAAAGATAATCTTCAGTTACAGTGGCCAGCCACAGTGAAGAACTTTTAACCATCTTAAATAATATTATCAATTTACAAGATGCCCTAAAGAAAAAGGGGGCTTCACACTCACTGTAAAGGGGAGACAGAGGGGTGCCCGGAGGCTCAGTTAAGCATCTGATGCTTGATTTCCACTCAGGTCATGATCTCAGGGTTCACGAGTCCGAACCCTATGTTGGGGCTCTGCGATGGCATGATGCAGCCTGCTTGGGATTCTCTCTCCCCCTCTCTCTCTGCCCCTCCCCTGCTAGCCCTCTCACTCAAAAATAAATGAATAAATTTAAAGACAAAATTCTTTTCCTCCTCTACACTTTCTGGCGACCAGCATAAGACCCGCAGGGCCACCCCACTCACTCTGGAGCGTACAGACAGCATCGTGGGAAAACTGGCACAAGCCAGCAAAGGGTAAGAATTCTTACCAAAGTCAACTCTCCCAGACCTCTTTGCCTGGCTGAGAGAAAGTAAATTTCATGTTTTCCCTTCCTTTCCAAATTCAGATTGGCAGAAAATATATCAGTTATTCATCCTTTCTCTCCCAACGACAGGTATTGTGGCTAGATAAGGCTGGGCAGAAATGCGGATGGCATTCCATTTGCAGCTAGGGTCCTACCAACTGTTACAATACCCTAGCAATTGCGGCTCTCAGGGGGACTGTCCAGGTCTTTTCTCTCTATTGAGTATTTTTCACAGTGGCTCTGGATCTTGGGTAACTAGTATCATCTGCACCTCTTTGAGAACCCCTCTTAGCTCCATGGGGTGGTTCAATACTGCCAGAAATATTTACTGCTTGTTCCAGCTGAAACCTGACAAGATACTCAAAAGGATTTTTTTAAGTAGCTCTGTGGTCATAAATTAGCCAAATTGGAAGCTGATATTCAGAGCCTGATAAGAACTTTTTCAGGCCTTCTCCCCTAAGCTAAAACAAAAATGTTTGCCCAGAAGAAAGAAAAGCATTCTAAAGGCACTGTGGAAGGATTTACTAAAATGTTGTAAAGAAACCCAGCTGTAAATCTAGAACATACAAATCGTTTGATTTGTTGCAGATCGTCCTGATACAAAGAAGCAAATGGAGGCTCCCGCACTTCCATGGCTGGGTCAGTGGCTACATATTCAGATTGCAACCTTATTCTTTGAAGAATTAAAAACAAATGCACTACAGTATCAGTCTTTCTAAGAACAGAAATGCAGCTCTAGAAACAATACAAGGCCCACCTATCCTCTCTACCAATCCCAAATCCTCCCCTATTCATCTCAAAAGGCTTGCACATATTGTAAAAGATCTGGCTTTAAGAAACAAAAGCTCCTCTTGGAGAAACATTTTTTCTCTGTGCCTTTGAGATGCAAATGTTCTACCTAGTTTTCTCTAGGAACTCAGAGCCATCTCTTGAAGTACTGACTTCGGGGAGATAATTCTTACCAGAAAAACAAAAAGAAGCTATTTGGAAATTAGGTGAATGAATCCAGAAATATTAATAAAAGCTCTAGCCATCTGAGCAAGTAACCTTAACTTATTCTATCTGCCAGAAACACAATTTAGATACAACCATTCTTTTTAAACTAGTGAGTTTTGGGGTACCTGGGTGGCTCAGTTGGTTGAGCGTCCAAAACAAATAAATAAACATTAAAAAAATAAAAGCTAGTTTAAGTTTGTCGGTTTAATTAAAACAGGCATTAAACAGAATACTTCAATTCTACCTAGGTTTACTAAAAGTCAAATAAGCTAATATGTTATCTGTGTTACATAATGTCAGCAAGAACGGTTAACTGGGGCTCAGTCAGTTAAGCATCCAACTCTTGATCTCAGCTCAGGTCTTGATCTCAGGGTCGTGAGTTCAATGAGAATGAAATGGAAATGAAGCCTAGTTAAAAAAAAAAAAAAAACAACAATGGTTAGCTGTTTAACATCTCATGAAATTTTCATAAGCACAGTAATCTAAATATAATTGTTAAGAACAAGTGAATTAAATAAATGTAAGTGAAAGTTTTAAAAGATATTTTTCAACAATATATATGGTTTGTGGTAGGTCTACTTAAGATAGTTGCCAAAATCTTGAGAACTTGAAACCTTAGTTATACTGAGATAAGTTAAATGAGGGCTATTCATTGAATATCTCAATCATCCTAAATATGATAAAATACTAAAACAGCAAATACTGAACATGGGTTTATCCACTTTTGCCTTTCTTTTACAGAGGAACTAAATATATTGGGATCTATTAGTAAATATCTTTTGTGCCACACTGAAAATTTTACTATGAGAAAGAAGGTACTTCTAGAAATTGTGAAATGTATTTATAAATTTCCCGAATCCACAGAATGCTAGTGTAACAGACAGTCACATCGCTGACTTCCTAGTTTTCACAAGGAATAAAGGATCCTAAGGGGTAAGAATTCTAATCAACATAATTAGTAATTACAACTACTTAGGAATAATAAGGGTGCAAGGAAACCACTGGGTCTGTCTGTAACCTGAACCGGGCCCTGAACTCTCCTAGTTTCCTCAAATGTCTGGCTACAACTCTCCAGACTGACATTTCCCATTTTCTCCCACCCTTCTGACTTGGAATCACTAAGCACAAAGACTGCCCTGGAATCTCCCTGGAAGAAACCATCCCAGGTCCTTCTCACTGCCGACACCACAGCCAAACTTCAGGGACTGGAACCCTGGGTCCACATCTCCCCATTAAAAAGGGCTCCCCCAGACTCCTGGAACCACACACCAGCTGCAGACCTAAAATTAAAGTTGACTAGGGAGGTTCCTACCCAGAAGCAGATGGACTTTCTTGCTAAGATGGTTTCAGATCATAGAACTGCTTTAGGTAACTTCTTGGCTGAAAAAGGAGGAGCTTGTGCCACAGCAAATACCTCCCACAAGACCTGGATCAACACCTCTGGTGTTGCAGCAAATATGATAAATTAACACATCAGCCACTTGGCTAAAGCAGGTTGATGTCCCTTCTTTGATTTATCTGATACCAATTGGTTTGGCTCATGGGGGCCCTGGCTAAGGCTTCTGTATTGTTGTCATCGTAATGTCCCTTGTACACTATGTTCTCTCAAATGCCTTAAATGCATGTTCACAGCCGTCAGCAGTACATACATCGAATGGTCTCACTGGGCTTGGAGAACCAGAAACAAGATAAACGAGGAGATGAACAGGAAAAACA
Organism: Acinonyx jubatus; assembly: GCF_027475565.1. NCBI lineage: Eukaryota > Metazoa > Chordata > Mammalia > Carnivora > Felidae > Acinonyx > Acinonyx jubatus. The sequence goes on from NC_069389.1 coordinate 8,485,381, forward strand.
TTTTTTCCATGGATCTGACATCATAACCTAGGAGTTTCACAGTGAGACAAAGAGCAACTTTGATGGTGGCCGAGAGTGGCACTAATACCAAAGTTCTGGTCACTCCTTCACGTAGAAGATGACCAAAAGGGGGGAATGGTTAATTCAACAAGGAGGCTGTTAGACTGAGGTAAGTCTAATGCCTTGGCAGCCTGAAACGTAAGCCTGTGAATGTCTCAATGTTATGAAATAAAATACTAAGGATAGCCAATCACAAACAGCCAACCAGTCTTTACACTGTAGCCAATCAATAACTTCCTTATTTCTGCCTTTTCTCTATAAAGTCTCCCTCTGAGCTCCTGACACTGAAGTGCTCTCAGTGCTTCTGGTTTGGCACTGATTCCGACTGATTTTTGCCTGAATTCTTCAAGATTTTTAATATGTTTCAGTGTATTATTTAACAAGGGAGACTTCCTCTCTGGAGTCTTTTCTGACACTCTCACTCCTCATAGGGAGATGTAAGCACCTGTGTCTGCTCTCTTCCGTCCTGCTCTGTCAGAGAGCATGTGTGACGTTTGCATTTATTTGTATACTGCTGCACCCCTCCTGCAATGTGTCTTCTTCAAGGCCAGGGTTAATATCTGCATTCTACTTTGTGCGTCTAGCATCCAGTACACAGGAGGTGCCATAAATCTTTGTTGAGTGGGGCCTCCTGGCTGGCTCAGCAGGTAGAGCATGTGACTCGATCTCAGGGTTCTGAGTTCAAGCCCTCACACCGGGCATAGAGATTACTTAAAAAAAAAAATACATTTGTTGAATGAATGAATTAGGTCGAGGAGAAATGGCCAAGAAGTGCCTAATATTAATGGCAAGCGTTTATCCAAAACCTATTATATGCTAGGCCCTATGCAAATGCAAGTACATGGAGTAGATTTAATCCTGAAACAACCCGATGAGGTAGGAGCCACTATTACCTTTAAATGTAAGAGAACTGCATCTCACAGAGACTAATCACTTGTCTAAGGTCACAAACTAGAAGTGACAGGTGTGGCACTGGATCACAGAGCCCACCAAGTCCTTTACCTTTACACTCAAGAGGGAGAAGGATGCTTTACCCACATTAAAGGAGAAGGCTTCTATAGTGGTTCCTAATCTAGAGAAGGCCTGCAGAGGGGACTGTCATTGGTGGGATTTGTAGCTTTGGGGATCCTGGAGGCTTCTGCATTCTTGGATTGTTTAGGGGGAACAGGGAAGAAGGTGTGGCTCAAGGACATAAGAAGGGGTGGAAATGGAGAGACAAGAAAGGATCTAAAGTCTTGCCCTGCAAGGTTAGAATCTGAAGAGGAAACCTCCATTCTCCCACAAGAAACATTTTTTAAAAAGCTAATATTCAGTTGTGGTTTAGCCACGGCAATTACTTGTGCCCTGGAGCTTCCCCTGTCATTTATGGGGAACATCACCATCAAGGGCTCATTCCTAATAAACCACAACCTGAAGAATCACAGCTCCAGTTCTGGTCCACCACTGTATTGTCATTATAGACATAGGTCACTATCTGTCCATTTTCCCCCAACCTGTCCCTCTCACGGCCCTTATTCTGGCCAATGGATCTATTGCTTACTCAAATCATTAGGCCAGAAAATCTGGACCTCTCTTGAGATTTCTCCTTTCCTCTCCCCCGTCACATCCCATGGGTGACTCGAGTTTTGGGGATTCTATTTCATAAATCTGTAATCTGTTTATTTGTTAAACATTTATTGTGTGCCAGGAATATGCAGTAATGAACTGGATGAGATTCATCCAGTTCCCCGCAGCTCTGCCCTCCCGGCTTCAAAGAGATGGGCATCTTATGGAGGATATTTTGCAAACGAACAGCCCATTGTACTGCGGAGTACAGTAAACACAAGAAACGGAGAAGTAGAGGGCTGGGAAGGGGTATGTAATTCACCTGGGGAAGCCCGAGGGTTGTTCTCCTGACAGTATCCAAATTGAAATGTGAAGGATGTCTACCAGGAAACCCAGTGAAGCGGAGGACAAGTGCAAATTTCTGGAGGCCAGAACAGAGCCCAGAGTGTGGAGAACCGGCAGTTTACCACGACATCAGAGTCTCAAAGCTGGTCTCTAGGCCGCTCTCAATCCAGTAACTACACTACCCACTTTCCACCCCTCAAAGAAAGCAAAAAACCCAGCACCGTCTTTCCTGTGCCTGCAGGTTTGCCCTTCAAGAGTCTCGGAGCACTTGCCATAGGTTCATCAAAGATGTCCTGAGCACCCCCTCAGCGCAGGTACCTTCCAGGACCAGCCTCACAGTACTTTCCCCCTTTAGGGAGTATTCAACGTATTGCACCAGACCTCGAGGGAGGAACTCTTGAGTGCTGGGGGTTGAAAGACCACGCTGGAAGCGGGACTTAAGATGTTAATGACCAGGCAAGGACTCATGGGCCTCACTGCTCACCGGCTGTCACTGGAGGGCTCCAGGTCTGCCACTACCTTGTCCCAACCCAGCTGTGCCCCAGTGCTTTCTTCACTCCCCCTTCCTTCGCATATCTACACCCGACTCCGGCCAGACGTCCTCCTCGCGTAGCCACACTCGGCGGCGCGCAGCTCTGCTAAGATGGCCCACGCGGCGCGGCCAGTGGCTGCTGGAGGGCAGCGGCCGGCAAACCTGCCCGCCGCCAGTGCCCACCCCAGAGAGGCTGTCTCCTGGGCGCCTGCCACCCCCGGGCCAGCCACCTTTCCCACGAGGGCGGGAGGGGCCGTTCTGCCGAAAGACCACCGCCGAGGGCAGCGATCCCCGCCGCAGCCTTCACCGGGCCCGGCGGGGACTCGCGGAGACGCGCTCCGGCGGGAGCGCGCGCGCCCGGAGGCTCCGAGGTCCGGCCGCGGCGCGGGGCGGGCCGAGGCGGGACTGAGGGCGGGGCGGCCGCAGCCTCCGCCATTCCCCGCTCCCTCCCCCCACCCCCGCCGAGGCGCGCCACCTCCCCGCCCCCACCCCCCCTCCCCCACCGCGCGCGCTCCGCCCGCCCCGGAGCCTCGCCCTCCGCCACGATGAGCAAATGAGCGCGAGCGAGGGCATGAAATTTAAATTCCACTCAGGGGAGAAAGTGCTGTGCTTCGAGCCTGACCCCACCAAGGCGCGAGTGCTGTACGATGCCAAGGTGCCGCCGCGGAGGGACAGGGAGGAGGCGCGGGCCGGGGACCCCGGGACGGGTGGCGGAGGCGGATGCGGGTGCGGACGGCGGCGCGGCGCAGGGGAAGTGGCGGGGCCCGGCGCTCCATGCCGGCTGCTCCTCGGCTTGCGCGGCGCCGTGCGTTCAGCAGGGGGCGCTCGCGGGACGCTGCGCGGGGGAGTCGGGGCCCGGGCGGTTCCGCTTCCGCCGGCGCGGGGCCGCGCACGCGCCTTCGGAAACGAAACTTCGCGCGTGCAGTGTCGTGAGGCCGGGGCCGCGAAGTCGGTTTGCCCACGCGACGCCAGCGAGGGCTGCGCGTCGAGGAGGCCGTTTGCTGGCGGCCTCTACCTTCGTGTTAACTCTCACCGTTCTGCGCGGTGCATCGTTGTGTGGGCTCCCGTGCGGCACCCTGACTGACTGAGCCAGGTCCTAAACTGTAGCGCCAGAGCACTGGCCGTCGACCAGCGACCTCGTTGCTCTGGAGCACCAATCGTGTCGGGGCCCGATACCTCCCGGGACCCCTCCCGGGACCCCTCCCGGGGTCCCCCCGCCCCACCCGAGGGCAGTGTTGACCCGGAGCTTTGATTCCTCAGCGTCTTGCAGCATTTAGGTTTTCGATCCCCGACTCGCGCCCCGTGCCATCTAAGTTTCGGGGGCTGGGGGAAGGTGGCGGGTGGGGGGGAAAGTGAGCCATAACTGCAGCTCCTGGGGTTTGGATGGCGAGCAGGAGTGGGCCCCGTAGGCCGGGGATGGGGGCTGGCCCCGGGCCCCAGGCCCCAGGTGCGTCTGGGCGACGCCGGCCTTGGGGGAATTCCCGAAGCCTCCGGGCTTTGTGAGTTCCGTGTTCCGGCTCCTACCCCCGCAGCCTTGGCCGTTTGCTATCCCACCTCCCTCCCCTCGAGTCTCCCCAGGGGTGACACGCCCCATCGTTTGCCCCAGGTGTTCCCTCTGGGGACTCCGCTGGGAGGGAGGGCGTAATCCTCTGCCGTCCTGGCCCTGGACGCAGCGGAGCTGGGGAGACTACAACTCCCAGAGGTCTCAGGGCTGCAGCTCTCTTGTGTGGCCTGGACTCTTGTGTTAGTGACAAGTCGGTCGGCCAATGGCTTCAGGAGCTGAACTCAGTCTCGGTGTCCGAGGCCAATCGTGGGTCGGTTGGAGGGATGTTTCCTATTTTGAGGCATCCACTCAGGAAAAAAAATGGAATTGAAAGGGAAAATGTTTCAACCCAGCTTTCAGTCTAAAAAAGGAGAGAATGCGTTCTTTTCTTTTAAAAAGAGATCTGTGATCTAGTTTTCCTGATCTAGCTTGCACTAGTCTGTGTGTTCTGTCATTTGTGGACAATATTTCCTGGTTTCAGATTGTCGATGTTATTGTTGGGAAAGACGAAAAAGGCAGAAAGATTCCAGAATATCTGATCCATTTTAATGGTTGGAACAGAAGGTGAGTGTATTTGTTAAACGGGATTGAAAATTGGTCATCTTTGCAGCACAAGAACATTGCAAACTTAAGTTTTAGAAACACTTGTAGAGAAGCTTCACTTCCTGTTTCTGCTTTTTTATCAAACCTTTCCTATTCTGAAGAATGATTACTTTCAAGTCAATTGTGTTTGGATTCTGGAAACCCTAGTTATTTCTGTGCCTGAATGAGTTCCTTTTCCAGTTTATTTGCATCTTTTTTGTGTGAATTTAAAATATTTCAGTAGCGTTCTAAAACTTCAGTACTTTTGGGACACTTCTGCTTCTGTGAGGTGCTTTTAGTATTTGTTCACACCAAACTAAAATACTGAATTTTATATCCTTTTCTCTTTTTTTGTTTGATTAGCTGGGATAGATGGGCAGCTGAAGATCATGTCCTTCGTGACACCGATGAAAATCGGAGATTACAGCGTAAATTGGCAAGGAAAGCTGTAGCTCGCCTGTAAGAATACAAAAGTCATGAAATGAATGTTATTTAGCGTGCTTTCTCTTAATGTTTCGAATTTTTTAAATCTGAAAGTAAAAATCCGATAGACCTGGTATGTTAAATAGTCTTATATGTTTAAAGCGTGTTAATGAGGAGTTGCTATTGTATTCGAACTGCCATGTTTTCAGAGAGGTTACTGTGGAATCTTCTGAGGTGGAGATTAACATTTATGTTCTAGGATTCAATGATTTTTAGGTCCCTAAGAATCGTTGCTGTTATGTCTTGTTTGTACCTCCAGACCCATATCAGGTGGCATCGGAATTTATTTCAGCGGTGTTTGGTTTTCTTTCAGAAGAAGCACAGGAAGAAAGAAAAAACGCTGCAGGTTGCCTGGTGTTGACTCTGTCTTAAAAAGCCTCCCTGTTGAAGACAAGGATGAAAATGATGAAAACTGTGAGTGGCTTGACTTCGTTTTCTCTGGCTGAAAGAACTTTTACCTCGTCCTTTTATGCCACAGGATTGAGGGGAGGATTCGCTGCAATTACAGACAGGGAACCAGTTCAAGCTCGAGCTTGTTGTTACGTGTAATGTCTACCCGTTTTGTTTTTGACAGTAGCAGCCCATAGTATCTCATCAGTCTTGCCCGTGACCACTGCCTTCTCAGCCAGTGTCTTTGTACTAATCCCTTATGTTTCCTTCTTGCCACTTCCTGGGCCTTGACCCCAGTTACGAATGCAACAGAGAACCACAGGCTCTCCTAGGTGACCAAACACGTTTAAATCATGAACTTGTGTGGTTTTTACCTTCACTGAAATCGGTGTTATATTTCTCAAAATAAATTTCTTTTCCAAAAGGTCCAGTATTTGTGTTCAGCATATAAAACATATGCAGGGTTGGGACGCCTGGGTGGCTCAGTCGGTTAAGTGGCCGACTTCGGCTCAGGTCATGATCTCACAGTGTGTGAGTTCGAGCCCTGCGTGGGGCTCTGTGCTGTCGGCTCGGAGCCTGCTTTGGATTCTGTGTGTCCCTCTCTCCCTGCCCCTCCCCCACCTGCAATCTGCCTGTGTCTGTCTCTCAAAAACAGACAAATGTAAAAATAAAAATTTAAATATACGCAGTACAGTTAATTATTGCCAGCGGCAGGACACACGTGCCACCTTAGCGAATTATAAGTGTAAAGGTTAAGGAAGTATATGATGCCGGTTTGCCTGATATTTTCTGTTTTACCTAGCAATAAGCAGTTCCTCTGATGACAGTAGTGAAGAAAAGGATGAAGAAATAAGTGAAGAAAGTGATATTGAAGAAAAGACGGAAGTGGTATGAAGTTTTTATTGTAAAATCTCTGTCTTAGGTATATATTTAGTGGTAAAATTATGTGATAAAATTCTCCACTTGTGGATCATTTTCTAAAAATGCATTTGTTTAACCAGATATTATAGAACTGTACTTGATTTTTATGGGAAAATAACCTTTATTTATATTTATAGTCACCGTATGAACCTCTTGGTGGCTCTTTTTACCCATAAACTATTTGCATGAATCATGGTTACTTTTCTTTCCAATGAAATCATGAACTTTATTTCTGTGATGGTGATTAGTGTTTAAATGTATCAGAGTTTAAGTGTATCAGAGTTTAAGTGTATCAGAGTTTAAGTGTATCAGAGTTCCGTATCTTCCACCGCCTTCAAAGTTAACATGTATCTCACTGCCAACACTGAAAGGAGAGAGAAACAAAGTAAGCATTTGCAACATGCTTAGTGCCCTAAAACCGGTAAACCTTGGACCTTTCATGTGCTTTTCTCTAGGACATGTGGCATCATCACTGGTATGAATGTTGAGGATTAACTGCGTTTGTTTCATAGTAGCCTCTCATGTGTTTGTCTTTGGATATAGACCCCCCCCCCCCCGCCATTATAAGTAGTTAACGATGCAATTGTGACATTGCAGAAGGAAGGACCGGAGCCACACACAAGAAGGGAAATGGAAGAAAGGACAATAACAATAGAAATCCCAGAAGTTCTGAAGAAGAAGCTTGAGGACGATTGTTACTATATCAACAGGAGGAAACGGGTATACAGGGAGAATACATAAAATGTGGATTTGTAATAGAGCTTTCATTTAGCCATATTTTGCAATCACAGACTCAAATAATTAAAAACCTTGTAAGAATGAAATTCATATTTTAAGTTTTGTACTGAGTCAGGTTCTAAAGTTCCCTGACTGTGGCATTCTTGCTGATTGCATTAAGGCGTGCAGTCTTTCCCAGCCCTGGTTGTCCATTAGAACCATCTAGGGAGCTTTGCCAAACTCCTTATGCCTGGGCTTCATTCGAGAGGTTAAGACGTAATTGATCTGTCATGGAGGCTGACTGCGAACATAGTCTCCCCAGGTGGCCCTAATTGATCACTAAGATGTGAGTCACTGCTTACATTTATTTTGAAAACTTACACTGTGATATTCATGGGGATATGATTAGTAGAAGCAATCAAGGAGCCTCAAAGTATATTTAAAAGATTCTCCTCAAGCAGAATTGGCTTTATTTTTTTAAGATTTTATTCTTTAGTGATCTCTACACCCAATGTGGGGCGTGAACTCACAGCCAACATCAAGAGTCGAATGCTCTACTGACTGAGCCAGCCAGGCACCCTGAGAACTGGCTTTATTTTTGAGTTAAAAAGTTTATAGAGACAAGAGCACTGTTTCTTGGAATGTATGATTTACACAGTGAGATGTGTGCATCAGATGTCTATGTTTTCATTAACAGTTAGTGAAGCTTCCGTGCCAGACCAACATCATAACTATTTTGGAGTCCTACGTGAAGCATTTTGCTATCAATGCAGCCTTTTCAGCCAATGAGAGGCCTCGGCACCATCATGCTATGCCACATGCCAATATGAACGTGCACTATATTCCAGCAGAAAAGAAGTGAGTAGTGGGGAGGGGGGGATTGGTGGCTCAGTGGCTCGCTCTCTCTGTGTGTTAGAGAAGTGACTTCCATTTAGGATAGGTGACACTCTCCTTTTCTCTAATTTGGAATTCATTTAATACATCACTTAAGAATTAACTAATAATTCATTTAGTAACAAATTTAATATCAAAATATCCCTGTTTCAAAATGCCCAATAACTTTTTAGGTGTCTGGTGTGGATACATTGAGCATATGCACTGCCTCAACACCCAAGACCTGGTTTTCTCAGTGATACAATCAATATAGGGAGATAACTCTTTTTCCTTGAGAAGCACCAGAATGGGGGAATAACATTTTGCAAACAGCTTGTTTGCAAACAGGTTTTTATTCCAGTCAGGATTATTATGTTCATGGCCTGTGTTCTGCATGTGGCCCAGCTCAATTAGAGTCCGACAGGCAGAGTATTGGATTTGAAACCAGTATTAGGAGTAGTGCATCGGGCTTGCCCCCTTCAGCTCCCGGTAATTGGGTTCTGTCCACCGTCTGCAGCGCAGGCTGCTTGGGCTGCTCATGTGACACTGAACATAGTCATTTGTGTTCAGTGTGATGTTAAAATCACTAGTGTACTTTTTTCATTTTGTATTGTAGTTTTGTGTTTGCGCTTAATTTTCTGTTGACAACATCTATAAACTCTTTATACGTATAGGTGTAATGTATAGTGTTTAAAACATCGCCTTCTTAAAAATGTGCAACTTGATTCTGATATTTTGGAAAGTATTTACTGCATCTCTAGTCTCTTACTCTCCTAGCGTTGATCTTTGTAAGGAGATGGTGGATGGATTAAGAATAACTTTTGATTACACGCTCCCACTGGTTTTGCTCTATCCGTATGAACAAGTTCAGTATAAAAAGGTGACTTCATCCAAGTTTTTTCTTCCGATTAAGGAAAGTGCCACAAACACTAACAGGTAAGTTAGCCTGCAGTCTGACTGATGTCAGCAAATAGTTGACTCTGTCTTTGAAGATTTCTATCTGATGCTATGGGGCCAATAGGTTTGGAGGAAGAGATTGAAAGGTGGAGTTTTTTCCTGGGTTAGCCAAGTCGTTCACTTTCAAATGGCTCTGAAAGATTTTACCAAGTGAAGATTCCAGTGTGAGAACTTGGTTGGATTTTGAGCAGCTAACTCGTCTTCCCAAAGACAAGTGGGGTGAAGACACAGGGCTGAGAAGGGCGGAAGATGTGGGTTTGAATTTAGCTCCTTTACTTGCTGGTTGTGTGACGTGTGGAAATGCCTTCTGAGCCTCTTCCTTTTGCCTCTGTTCAATGGAAAGAGCGTTTGCCTCCTCGAGTAGTTATTATTAAATGAGAAAGTTCTCCAAGGGCTGGCCACCTTTTGCTTTGAAGTAAAGGTTAGTTCCTCTACTGTGTCACCACTTTCTTTCCTCAGTCACCAAGCATGCCCAAATCTCTATTGTTTGGTTGAGAGAGGAGGGTCGGAGATCTCACCCTGAAGTCTGTACCTTCACTGGACAAGCTACTTCCCTATCTTCCTGGGCCTCTTTTCCTGGGAGAGCGGCGTGTTCTCATGATTTCCGCACCTCCATCTCCGCTCGCCTACCTACCGTCTGCCTCTGTCTACCGCTGCCCCTGCTCACTCTGCTTCCCCAAGAGAGGGTGCTGACAGCTGCCCGCTCGCCAGACGCCATGCTCTGCTCTGGCTACCTTTCCCTTCCATCCCCTTCCTTCCCTTCGTGGCTCCTCGTTCCTGGTTTTCTGCCTGCCTCACGATCATCTCTTTTCAGCCTGCCTCCCTGCCTCTCCCATTGGTTTCACCCTACGTGAGAGGCCTGTGCAACTCCTTGGGGACCTGTGTTGATGTCCCCATGCCCTGCTTCAAACCTCAGGGTGGACTGTGTGTTCCACAAAGCTTGGCGGATGCTTGTGGCTTTTCTTTCTAGTCTTGTAGTAGTTACAGCGTCACGGAACGACACGGTATTCCTACGCCTTTTAAAACAAAATCTATTGAAGTATAGCAGACCCAGTGTTACATTACTTTGAGACGAACAGCACAGTGATTGGACAGTTCCATACGTTATGCTGTGTTGCCCACCACAAGCACAGCTGCCGTAGTATTCTTAGTCTCTTGAGCAGGGTTTCTCAACCTTGGCCCTATTGACGTTTTGAACAAGATCATTCTCTGTGGTGGGGCTTTCTTGTGCCCTGTGGGATGTTGAGTGGCAGCCCTGGCCTCTCTCCATTAGATGCCAGTAGCGCTCTGCCGGTGGTGACAGCCGAAACAGTGCTGTCTCCAGATAGTGCCAGTGTCCCCTGGCAGGGCGAGACGACGTCCGATTGAGAACCATCGGTATAATATATAAAAGGGGCATCAGGCTTTAAAGCCAACATGCCTTGCAGAGTTATCAAGGGGATGTAAATGATTTAATAGGTCTGGTTACTCCCTTTTTTTTTTCTTTTATTATATTTATTTATTTTTGAGAGAGGGAGAAAGAGCGTGAGTGGGGGAGGCACAGAGAGAGAGGGAGACAGAATCTGAAGCAGGCTCCAGGCTCTGAGCTGTCAGAGCCCGAATGTGGGGCTCAAACCCACGAACCGTGAGATCATGACCTGAGCCGAAGTCAGACGCTTAACCAACTGAGCCAGCCAGGCGCCCCAATCCGTTTGGTTACTCCTTAAGAAAACATTTGTTTTGTCACACTTGAAAGTAAAAGTTTATAAGCCTCCTGGAGGAGAGGCAAGAGTGTTTTCAGTGTGAAGGAGGACATGTAAGAACCGCTCCAGGTTTTGCAGAGGTTATGTGTGCCAGTGTGTGCGATGCTCTCTCTTCTTCCGTAGGAACCAGGAGGAGCTCTCTCCGAGCCCGCCTTTGCTGAATCCGTCCACACCGCAGTCCACGGAAAGTCAGCCCACCTCCGGTGAACCAGCCACCCCCAAGAGGCGCAAGGCCGAGCCGGAAGCCTTGCAGTCTCTGAGGCGGTCCACGCGCCACTCTGCCAACTGTGACAGGCTGTCTGAGAGCAGTGCCTCTCCTCAGCCCAAGCGCCGGCAGCAGGACACGTCCGCCAGCATGCCTAAGCTCTTCCTGCACCTGGAAAAGAGTAGGTCCATTCCCAGGCGCAGGGCAGCCGTTCACTTGTGCTTGGCCCGTGCCAGCGCTGCTGTCCTGAAAGGAAGCTGGCCGGCAAGGGGGGCGGGGAGGGGAGTGGGGGCGAGCGCCCAGTCACAGCCACGTTCGCCCGCTCGCCTGTGGGAGCTCCGCTCAGGAGCTGGCTCCAACCGAGGCTCATGAAGCATTTTGCCTATGGCCGGGAGAGAGAGGAGCCCCCACGCCTGAGCCCTGCGGTCGGATGCTTGGCACCTGCTGGTGTAGCTGGGTCTCGTGGGTCTGGTAGCGGTAGCTCCCCGTTGCCTCCCCCCAGCCCTAATCCAGCAGCCTGGGTGATCACTGCTTACTTCCTGTCCGGATGGATTTGCCTCTTCCAGGCCTCAATTCCTGTCAATGCGGGTAACGCAGTAAGTGGTCTTTTGTCTGTGGCGTCTTTCGCTCAACGTAATACTTTCAAGGTTCATCACATTGTAACGTACATCAGCACTTGATTTTTTTCCCCAGATAATCGAGGTACCGGCTTTTATGGTAGGAAAGTCTTCCCGTTAAAGATGAATAACTTCTCTGCCGTTGGTAATGGTCTTCCGGCAGTCTTTGGTTCAGTTCCTGTGACTTACGAGGGAATAATTAACATCTCTTCCTTTCAAAGAGACACCTGTGCACAGCAGATCATCCTCACCTGTCCCGCTGACCCCTAGCAAGGAAGGCAGCGCAGTGTTTGCTGGCTTTGAAGGCAGAAGAACTAACGAAATAAACGAGGTAAAGCGTTGGCATTACTGCTCGGCCTCCTATGGCTGCTTGAGTCCTGTGGAAGGAAGTCGGGTTTCCTGAGAGACAGGATGTCGCTCCTGCTGTGGGTATTAACAAAATGCTTCAGATGATGATGCTGAATGTTGGTTTTGGTTTCTAAAATGAGAAAATCATTAGGATTCCAGCCCTGTGCTTCCGCTCATCTCTCAAGTAAGCACGACTGTTGAAATATGAGTACTTTCATTTTATGGAACAAGCATCAGCACGCTTGTTGTGCAAAAGGCCAGAGAGTAAATATTGGAGGCTTTGTGGGCCACATGGTCTCCTTCAAGAGTACCTGATTCCAGAAGCATCTATAGACACTATGTAAATGAATGGGCATGCTGTGTTCCAATAAAACTTTATTTAGAGACACTGAAATTTGAATAGATCATTTTCGTGTTATGAAACATGGTTATTCTTGTGTTTTTCCAATCATTTAAAAATAAAAAATTCGTTCTTAATAGTAATATCAGTAGCCATCCCTTTGAGGGCATGCTGTATGTCAGCACCGTGCCAGGCACTTGACCTAAATCACCTCAGATTTTCTAGAACAACCTTGCCACCAGGTTTTCGTTTTACAAATGGGGAAACTTTTCATTTAAAAATTCTGTTTTTAAGACCGGTTAACTGATGTGTAGGTAGTGAGTGTTTCAGGGGTTCAGGAGGCGTCTTAGTCTACTGGCATAGTTTGTGAATCTCACTTAAGTAGGATTTCCTTGTTTCTGTGCACGACTTTACTAGGCAAGGAGAACACTAAGTGATGAAGGTTGGCAAACTTTTTCTGGAAAGGGTCAGATTGTAAACATTTTCCGGGTTGTGTACCATACGGTCTCTTTCGAGGTTAGCCAGCTCTAGTGTCGTGTGAGAGGGCTACAGACCGCTCGTAAGTGAAGGGGTATGTCTGTGTGCCCCCACAATTCATTCATGGACACTGGTAATTGAATTTCATATCATTTACACGTCCTGAAATACTATTTGTGTCATTTTACTAGCCATTTAAAAATACGACAACCATTTTTAGCACAAGGGCGTTTGGGCTGGATTTGGCACAAGGCCTTACTTAGTTGGCTGGCCCTTGATAGAAAAACTGGAAAACTTAGTTTGTTTTACGATGACATTGAGGGAAGATTAGGAAATTCCTAGGATGAGCAGTCCCTGACATCCTGTTCCTCAGACACGGCCCTGCAGGTGTTATTCAGGAGAGTCCTGTTTCTCGGAAAAGGCAGGGGAATATTCAGGCAAGGCCATTCCCACTCAGGTGAGCAGTGCTAGCCCACCATCTAGTGGTCACAGGTCCAGCCGCAGGCCCTAGTAGAACAGGATTTCTAGTAAATGGTTGGAGGGTGCAACAGGCTCCCAACAGTGACTCCTGAGGCCTTAGTGAACTCCCCCCTCGTAAGTGCCTCTATCTTCGTGTGTTGTAACGAAAGCCCTGCATCCGCCTCCCCTGAGACTCTCTGCCATTGCTGTTTGCTGGCCTGCATCGGGGGAGAGTCTGGATGCACACCTTTCTCATCAGTATTCACGGGTGGTTCTCTGTACGCCCCTGTTGAGACTGCCTCTGCTAGAAACCTGTTCTCCTCCGTGAGACTTACCTTCAGTTAATAGGAGGTGATACGCTGCATTGAAACATACAGTTGAGCGAGTGAGGCCGACTGCCCGCTGACCAGCCGAATGGCCTGCTGTCGTACACACGTGCATTTCATGGTTCCAGTGATTGCAGATTCCTCCACGTTAATTTTAGGTGTCACTGTCAAGACAGTTGCCGAGTTTCAGGTTGAGGTGCCGGGCGTGGAAGAATGATGCCGAAACCAAATCGCCACCCTCAGTGATCTGCGCCACGGATGGGTGGGGTGGGTGGGTGAGGCCAAAGCCGAAGCTAGGACCTTAGCATGGAGTGCTGCGGAGCCGTGGCGAGACTCACTAGCTTCTCCAGTTTCATCGTGTTAAATTGAGTACATCAGCCTTTCTGGGGTCGTTTGGGCATCTTTCTGCTTTGTCTTGTGGAGGATTTCCTTTGGCTCTACTGTTTCCAGATTAAACTTGATAGATCCCAAAAGGCAAAGCAGCAACTCAGGAGAATAGATCTATAATTTGCTGAAGTATTTCTGTGGAATCTCATCAGAGCACTTTTATTTATTTTTTAATGTTTATTGTTTTTGAGAGAGGGAGAGAAGGAGACAGAGGGTCTGAAGCAGGCTCTATGCTGACAGTAGAGAGCCCGACACGGGGCTTGATCTCACAAAGCATGAGATCATGACCTTAGCTCAAGTTGAACGCTCAACCAACTGAGCCCCCCCGGGCGCTCCTCATCAGAGGGTTTTTAAATACAGCTCTGACTTTAACAAAACCTTATATCCATCCCCAGTTCTGAAATTGAAAAAGAAGGAAAAGAAATCAATTCCCAGGGTTTCAGTCTATTTTCACTTGATTCAGTGGGTCAGATTAGTTTCCAAAGTCAATCAAATATATTAGGAGATTAGAAAAACCTTAAAACATGTCTGGGTTACTTTTTACCACTTCATTCTCTAATATGGCATGATTTTCAAGAAAGGAAAGGAGACGAAATGACCAGAACAGTTACAGCTAATTTATAGGTAGTAGCTGTTGGAACCTCACTTAAGTAGGATTTCCTTGTTTCTGTGAACGACTTTACTAGGCAAGGAGAACATTAAGTGATGAAGGTTGGCAAACTTTTTCTGGAAAGGGTCAGATTGTAAACATTTTCAGGGTTGTTGTAGGAAATCAAATAAATTTATTGTTAGAATTTTTAGGTGATTAGAAGTATCTCCATGTTGCCAAGGAAGGTGGGTCCTCGTGTGCTTGGTTTAAAAGGCAAAAATATTTTGAAAAAGTTGCCGTAGGAAACTATAAGATACATGCTGACACGTAATCCATGTGGGAAACACGTGCCTTTATCCTCCCCAACCCCCTAAATCATAATTCCACCAATAAGACATGAACATTGAACATTTTGGTATGTACTTCTACTTGGTAATTTTTCTGTATTTACATAATCATACACATCATATTGTGTATTTTTTGCAAGCGTTCTTTTGAACTTTGTTATTTTGTAGTTTTTGGTTCTCTTCAACATAAAGCATTATACTGGCCTATATGCTGAGATCATGCCCTTAAATGGCTTTGTGGGAAAGCTAGAGGAGTGGCTTTCAAACTTCTGCATTGGTTTGTTGTTATTGTTTACTCCCATTTTCTGGTCCAGCTGTGAAGCAAGTCATGAGGCACCACAAGGACAGGAAGCTTGGGAGTGAGAATGTCACACTGCATGCGAGACTGAGAACCTCACAGCATGTGTATTTCTGCTGCGATTCCAGATTTTGAGATCTCTTGGTAACAGTGTTAAGATGCAACAATTCATGCAACTCATGCTTTTCCCAGGTCCTCTCCTGGAAACTGGTACCGGACAGTTACCCCCCAAGTGACCAGCCGCCTCCACCCTCTTACATTTATGGGGCACAACACTTGCTACGATTGTTTGGTGAGAAGTCCCTGGCCCCTGCTTTCTTCTTCCTTTTTTTTTCCACTTTGGGTTTTTTTTTTAAGGTTATTTTTTTTTTTTTTAATAAACTCGTGACCCCAAGATCAAGAGTCGCACATTCTTCCAACTGAGCCAGCCAGGTGCCCCTCCAGTTTGGTTTTCACACCCTTGTTCTTTTATGTACAGCTTGTAATTTTGAGGGTCTAAGAAAAAGCATTGAAAAATGACCTCTTTAAAAAAGGCACTGAATGAATCTTAAATTTCATAAAAATGGTGTTTGTATCATTTGTACTACTACCCTGTGTTCAGTAAGACTTTTTGGTTTTATCTGATAAGGTAGATGTTAATTTCAGCTTGAGCAGGATAAATAAGGACCCTCAGTATGTCCTACTCATTGCTAGAGTCTGCTGATTGTAAATGGTTTGGGTTTTATTTTTAATGCAGTGAAACTTCCAGAAATCCTTGGAAAGATGTCCTTTTCTGAGAAGAATCTGAAGGCTTTACTGAAGCACTTTGATCTCTTTCTTAGGTATTTTTATTTCTTTTTTTATTAATTTATCTTTTATATATCTTTTCTGAACTTCTCCGTAACAGCGGTGGAAGCTAATAATCTGTGTGGTATTTTTAATAGTCGCAGTATTACCTAAGTACGATTGGTTCTAACTGTAATCGTAACATAGGGGGGTTTTGGCAATTTTTTTTCTGTAATTTATCTGTGTTCTGAGTCCAGGATGTTCGTTGTATTGAGGTAAAATTTTTTGTGTCACACTAGAAGAATCCAGTTGGGTAACTGTGAATAGAAAATTAAATTTTTACAGTAGAAGTGATTAAGATCGATAGTAATTTAGTTTTACATTTTTTCTTTATAAGTACCTTAAGTATTAGACTTTTTTGTTGTGTGTACATAAACCTAAATATTAGCATTTACAGGTTGGGTTTTTGTGTTTATTTTTTTTTAAGTTTGTTTATTTTTGAGAGAGCAGGCGCATGAGAAAGAGAATCCCAAGAGAATCTCCACGCTGTCAGCACAGAGCTCAACGCAGGGCTCGACCTCACGTACTGTGAGATCATGACCTGAGCCAAAATCAAGAGTCAGACACTCTACCGACTGAGCCACCCTGGTGTCCCTATCGTTTGTTTTTATAACATGAAAATGTAGAAGTGGTCAGAACCCTTTTTTGCAGGAAGCGTTTGTATAAGGCAGCCTGCCACCTAGTGGAGTTTAGGTTGTTTCTATTTGTACACTTGATAGTGGAAGGGTTCTGATGAAATGGTAATTACTGCAGAAGCCAGATACGTGCAATGAAAGTAATCTGTATATAGAAATCAAAATCACGTTCATTTTTTTTCTTTGGAATACCGAGAAGGGGTGAAATGTTAGAGTGCTTGCAAGTTAAAATTTTGCTTGCTGGTGTTCCGCCCTCGCTGTAATGATCATCGGGGCAATGTTTTTCTTCTTCCAGGTTTTTGGCAGAATACCACGATGACTTCTTCCCAGAGTCTGCCTATGTTGCTGCTTGTGAGGCACACTATAGCACCAAGAACCCCAGGGCGATTTATTAAAGGTTTGATGGTTCTGGAAGAACATCTTGTCTGTCTAGCTTTGTGCTCTAGGTTCGCAGTGAAGAGTGAAAGTCTGGGGAGATGGTGGGCCTTCTTTACAGGGCTGAGACAACAGCCACCCCCGGGGCTCTGGCGGAGGTGGGCCCGTTTGTTTGAGTTGCTTACATCCTGTAGTTATTCTGTAAAGGTTTACTTCCTGGGTGCCTGAACGGCCTCCAACATCTGACCCTTGCCAGTGTACGCGTCGTCTGTGACAGCGGTTAAAGAACAGCTGTGTTCACAGTGAAACATTAATGGAAGTATGTATAGGTTAGGCTGTTTTAGTAGATGTTGGAATTGTTTGTTAGCAGTGACCACGTTTTTTAGTTACTCATTAGCATTAAGCAAAATTGTTTTCCAAACTGTTTTCATTCTTGTGACAAGGCTCAACAGCTCTGTCCACCAAATTTCAGTTTTGCTTGGAAATCACAAAATAGTCCCAAAATATTTTAGAGGGAATTGATATCGATGGCAAAAGAAAATTTGCAGCCCCACACTTGCTTCTTATAGTTCCTTTCGTCCAAAACCTTATTTTTGGTGATCTAAATAAAGTGTTGCCTCTCTTGTTTGAGATTTTACAGCTATACTTTGTTGTGTAATGTTATGGTTCCCTTTCTGTAAAACCTTATTTTTGGTGATCTAAATAAAGTGTTGCCCATCTTGTTGCAAAGAAGCAGGAGTTTTCACTCTGGTCTTGGCCTCTTTGTTGCAGAGGGAGAGTGAGGTAACCTCCTGACTAATAACTTTTTGTTGTACTTTTGTGCCTGCTTTGTTAAGGCCTTTTGTTTTCTATCCCTCTGTGATTTTGCCCCACTTGATGGCTTGACCAGAAGGTGACTACTGGGAGATGCTGCACGCTGGGCTGGGCCAACACGTTTCTCCTCCATCGTTACCAGCTGACAGTCTCTGAAGACACCTTTCTAATCCTCATTATAGTCTCTCGTGTGCCTCCCTCTCCCCCAGGATGCTTCACAAAGTTGTAATTCAATTAAAGGGGTACCAGTACCATACTAACTTTGACTGTGGTGCCTGCCTATTCTTACAGCTCAGTTCAGTGGACCTTAACTTCCAAAGACCACTGCTCATGAATGACAAAGGCCACAGGGAATTTTTTTAAAAATCTAAAATGGCTCAATGATTCCATCAAAGAGATTTCTGCATGTACTGACCAGTGAGATTCAGAACCTATAAACCAGAGTAAACATCACCTTAGTGCAGTTAGTTGCTGAGTAAGACTCAAGTCTTTGGTGTCTAATCTGGACTAGAACTATACTTCCTACTGTGTTTCATCCCATTTGGCTTATGCAGTGCCTGTTTAAATCTGGTGTACCTGCAGTGTGCTTGAATTGTTAGAAAACTTTAATCTGTAATTGTGGCCCAGAAAAGAAAAAAGATTTTTCCCTTAGAAGAATCTCCTTATTAAGTGTCCCCAGTGAAATGAACACAGACTATCTGTTGGAACATTTTTTTTAATGTTTATTTTATTTTTGACAGAGTGAGAGCAGGGGAGGGACAGAGACAGAAGGGGACACAGAATCTGAAGCAGGCTCCAAGTTCTGAGCTGTCAGCACAGAGCCTGACATGGGGCTCGAACTCACGAACCATGAGATCATGACCTGAGCTGAAGTCGGATGCTTAAGTAACTGAGCCACCCAGGCACCCCAAGGAACGTTTTTTTTTTTACTATGAATCTAATTTATTGTCAAATTGACTTACATACAACACCCAGTGTTCATCCCAGCAAGCGCCCTCCTCAGTGCCCATCACCCATTTTCCCCTCTCCTCACCGCCCCCATCCCCCCTCAGTTTGTTCTCTGTATTTATAGAGTCTCCTGATTTGCCTCCCTCCCTCTGTGTTTGTAACTATTTTTTCTCCTTCCCTTCCCCATGGTCTTCTGTTAAGTTTCTCAAGATCCACATATGAGTGAAAACGTGATAATATCTGTCCTTCTCTGACTGACTTATTTCACTTAGCACAATAGCTTCTGGTTCCATCCACATTGCTGCAAATGACAGGGTTTCATTCTTTCTCATTGCCAAGTAGTAGTCCATTGTATATATAAACCATGTCTTCTTTATCCATTCATCAGTTGATGGACATTTAGGCTCTTTCCATAATTTGGCTATTGTTGAGAGCGCTGCTGTAAACATTGAGATACATAATCATCCTCAATGCAGAAAAACTGAGAGCTCTCCCCCCTGAGATCAGGAACACGACAGGGATGTCTGCTCTCAGCGCCGTTGTTTAACATAGTGTTGGAAGTCCTAGCACCAGCAATCAGACGACAAAAGGAAATCAAAGGCATCAAAATTGGCAAAGAAGAAGTCAAACTTTCACTTTCGCAGACAACATGATACTCTACATGGAAAACCCGAAAGACTCCACCAAAAGACTCCGAGAACTGATACATGAATTCAGCAGAGTCGCAAGGTACAAAATCAATGTGCAGAAATCAGCTGCATTTTGGGGCGCCTGGGTGGCTCAGTCGGTTAAGCGGCCGACTTCGGCTCAGGTCATGATCTCACGGTCCGTGAGTTTGAGCCCCGCGTCGGGCTCTGTGCTGCCAGCTCAGACCCTGGAGCCTGTTTCAGATTCTGTGTTTCCCTCTCTCTGACCCTCCCTGTTCATGCTCTTGTCTCTCCCTGTCTCAAAAATAAATAAAGTGTTAAAAAAATTAAAAAATAAAAAAAAGAAATCAGCTGCATTTTTATACATTAATAATGAAGCAAGAGACAGAGAAATAAACTGATCTCATTTACAATTGCACCAAGGAACATTTTTTTTAATGTTTATTTTTGAGAGAGGGAGAGGGTGCTTGCGAGCCGGGGAGAGGCCTAGAAAGAGGGACACAGAGGACCTGAAGCAGGCTTTGAGCTATCGGTGCAGAGCCCAACACAGGACTCAAACTCACAAACTGAGATCATGACCTGAACTGAAGTCAGATACTTAGCCTACTGAGCTGCCCAGGTGACCCTCTCTTGGAACATTGCAATAATTACACACCTTGAGTTTACGATTTATTCTGTTTCTAGTAATGAGATACTATTTTCTTCCCACAAGGCATTTCCTAACCATAACTTCCTTTAAGCTAATTATTTGGAGCTTGGGTTGATTTAAATATCTTCAAAATGTCCCTTGATTGTATATTACTAATAATTTTTCAAATAATTCATCACTTAAAAATATGATTTAAATGTCTGGACAGTTCTCATCAGAATTATACTTCATCCTCTTGTCAATTTTTAAATTGTTACTTGCCTAAACTGCCAAACCTTGCAATTAAGCATCATGTTCATCATGTTAATGTTTTCAAGTCCTTTAAAGATGTATCGAAAATAATATTTTAGCAACTTGTGTATCAGGTCCTTGTACTACCAGGCCCTTGGACTTTGAAAAGGACGTTCAAGAACAACAACGACAAAAACAAAAACACTCCTGAACAGAAGTAGATTTGTAAATCATTTCACAGAACAGTGTACACAAAAACAAAAGAAAAAATTATCAGGGCGCCTGCCTGGCTCAGTCGTAAAGCATGTGACTCTTGAGTTCAAGCCCCACATTGGGTGTGGAGCCTACTTAAAATGTAAAAAAACATTTTAAAAATTATCAATTTATAAAAGTTGACGTCTGTCATAAGACTTTATTATCAACTCTGTAAACATTTGAGGAAGTGAAGTCACCCAGTTTTTCCATTATTGTTTTAATAAGTCGGTGGCCTCTGCCTTTTAATATTTAGCTTGTCAAATAAGTTTATCAACATTTATTGACAACTACCTCCTGTGATACCAAAAACTGTGCGAGGTATTGGAAAGATAAGGGCAAATGAGATATGATCTGGGGCGTCTGGGTGGCTCAGTCGCTTAAGTGAATGACTCTTGGTTTCGACTCAGGTCATGATCTCATGGTTCACGAGTTCGAGCCCCACATCAGGCTCCACACTGCCAGTACGGAGCCTGCTTGGGATTCTCTCTCTCTGCCCCTGCCCTGTGCTCGTTCTCTCTCTCGCTATCTCTCTTGCTCTTTCTCTCCCTCCCTCCCCCTCTCAAAATAAGTAAACTTTTAAAAATTTTCAAAATAAATAAGATACAATCCTTGCTGGGGAATATACTTAAGATTGATTCCTCCTTAACTTCTATATCAAGGAAGTGTGTCTCTTTAACCAGTTCTTGATTTTAAACAGTATAATGTAACCATAAATGGCAACATTTTCCAAAATTAACCTTCCCATTGTACAAGAAAGAATGGATAATTCTCTTAATTAATTGGTATGTGGATGTCAGTTTAGGTAGGTTTGATTATTAAGTTTTCACTATTGAAAAATCTGGCAAGATGATGTTAAGGGACTTGATATCCATTGGGGAAAGGAGTTTCAACAGATTAAAATTAAAAGCAGTTGGGGCACCTGGGTGGCTCAGTCGGTTGAGCATCTGACTTCGGCTCAGGTCATTATCTCACGGTTCATGAGTTTGAGCCCTGTGTCGGGCTCTGTGCGGACAGTTCGGAGCCTGGAGCCTGCTTCCGATTCTGTGTTTCCCTCTCTCTCTGCCCCTTCCCTGCTCATGCTCTGTTTCTCTCTATCAAAAATAAATAAACAATAAAAAAAATTAAAATTAAAAGCAGTAATTTGGGGAGATTGTGTTTACTTCACAATGAGAAAAGACTCCTCAATAAACCAATTAAATCTTTTTTTTTTTTTTAAGCAATGCAATTGGAAAGACACCCTTTTACTCTAGCTTCTTTTTGTCTTAACGCTTGTGCCAAATTCTTCCTGATGCTCATCTGGGACAAATCCTTAGTGCATATTTAAGCTAATTGAGTTGGGTCGTTTTTACCTAGTTTCAGTAAAAAGAGAATGCTACTTCCTGCCTCTCTGTTCTCTGGAATCCACCTAAACTCCAACTGACTTTGCAAATGGCCATTTCTTTGCCTCAGCTTTTCCTCTGATTGATGAGCAGAATGTAAGTGCCCTGTGAACGTCCACAAGGCCTGGGATGAAGCTCCTCTCTAGCCCAGATCATCTTCTCAAGATTCTTCTACATGTTGCCGATGTGCCTCACGCATTAAAAACGTCATGTTGTATCTGTCCTCACACAGCAAGGGCTACAATTAGCATCAGTGGGTGAATAAGCAAGTGTTCACGTGGTGGTAGACAGTTGGCTGTGAACTCAGGAGAGTGGAGATTTCTGAGGACAAAAGGAAGAGAAAAGCAGCCAAGGGCCTGCTTTACAAAACTGGGGTGTTTGGGCTGGATAGTGCGTGGTGGAAGCCTCCCCCCTAAAGCTCTGTAAGATAACTCTGCTGAAATGTCGGCCATTCACTTAAAGCTTGAGGAAATGGAGTTGTGGTCTTGACCCTCTGTGGAGATGGGTTGTCAGGCTGAGACTGACCTCTAGGCAGGAGGGGCAAGAGCCACAGCACCCCAAGAGTTGGTTCATATGTTCTGTCACTTATCAAAAGGGTTCTAGGAGAAGGCAGGCACAAAAGGTCACATATTATATGATTCCATTTCTACAAAATGTCCAGACTAGGCACACCATAGGGACAGAAGGTAGACCAGTGGTCGTTAGAGGTTGGGGAGAGAAGGGAATTGGAACTGACCGCTAATAGTTCTGATGTCTCCTCGGGGTGGTAGCATATTCTGGAATTAGTCGTGATTGTGTACCACTCTGTGAATTCACTAGAAACCCCTGGATTGTCTGCTTTTAAAAGGTGATTTTTACAGTATATGAATTATATCTCAGTTGAAACAGGGAGATCCAGGGATTGGCTGTGCCTGCAACTCAAGAAAAATTCACCATGAAAATGCATTTTTGAGAACTGCAAAGCTGTTTGCTCCAATACTTCAGCATGGCTTCTTTAACGCACCGTTGCCCCGCGCAGGCCAACGTTCCTTTTCTCACTCCACTGAGTTCACTCTTCACCTGAAGGTCAGAAAACCAGTGCTGTGCCTTCATACGATTTCCTTTGTGAGCAAATATGGAGTTGACAGGTCTTCAAACTTCTCTGACCTCCAAATTCTGCATGGCAGGGCAGAGGGAGTAAGTAAATACTGATATTATGACATAAGCAAAAAAGGTGCACAAGCAGCAGAGGTTAGTAACCGCAAAAATAGTATGCATTGAGAATAATGCCAGTACGCGTTCACCAGTCTTCATGTTTCGGAATTTCTTTGCAACGTCAATCTTTATCCTTCCAGAAGGTCGTGAAAAATCATAGGTAGTAAAGCGTTCGACTGTGTTTTTCTATTGATTGTACTTTTCTCACTCAGATTTACAACTTTCGGTGGAATGATTTAATAAGTCATTTAGAGATCTGCTTTGGCACAAGGTAAATTACACCAGCCTGCTGATTCTATTTACTGCTCCGTCTTCACTATTGTAAAGGTGACTTCTGAGACCATTACTCTCCAGAAAATGATTTGGGGTGAGATGACTTGTGAGCTGTATAGAAACACACCTATTAATGTTAGAGGAGAAAGGCTGTTCCAGTGTGTTCGGGCAGTACGTAAAACAAAGTCTAAAAACCAAAAATGCTCTATTGGAGGGAAGCCTAGTAAGATTTTCCTTTGATTTACAATAATTCATCTTATCGTTTATATTCCATAGCATGTAAAGCTTAACCAATCATAGCATTGAAACCCTTTGTTAATTTCGCGGTCCAGAAGAAGCCATGGTGTGGTAGGTGGATTGAAAAATGTTTCTAAATCTTTACACACAAACACACACACAACCGTGTCTCTATCCTTCATCTTTCAAAGGCGAATTTTTAGTTTCTCTTATCAAGAGTTAGGATCTATTTTCCTTCCCCTTGAATTTGGTCTGGCTTTTATTTTTCTTGGGCTGACGGCTGACTTTCAATAGATCACAGCGAGAGCAGTGTTCTGCCCAGTACAAAACCCAGATTAGTCTGGCCTGGGGATTTGCTCTAGCCAAGAAAATAGGGCGGGAGTGCTTCCCTTCCCTTCTCTCCCTCGGAACCTCACTGAGATGTGAAACGACCCTGAGCTAACCTGCTGGACGACAAGAGACATATTGCCTAGTTATTCTCTTCTCATCACCCAACCAACTACCGGCCAACTGCCCCACACGCGAATGAAACCCTTTCAGACCAGCCAACCCCCAGCCTACCTACGAGTCCACTATAGATGCGTACATAAGCCAGCCCAAATCTTCCAGACCTGGCCTAGGTTAGCAGAACCACCCGGTTGGCGTCTACATTGTTGATCAATAATGACCACTTACTGTTTTAAGCCACTGTGTTTTGGGGTGGTTTGCTATACAGCAATACAGCTGTATCTTTGTGGTGTATATGTTTTGCATCCTATCTATGGAAGAGCTCGAGCTTCATTGCCTTAGCTGAAAGAGCTGAAATTCTGGTATGTTCAGAGGCCATCAGCTAACCAAGGGACCATGTACCTGCTCCTACTCCCGCTCAGGTAACAAGGAAGAAATGGATAGAGACCGCAACCTATCTTTGGGATTTGGTAGCTAGCACAATGTGGGTTTTATTCTGTAAGAAATTTAGTTTGCAGAAAACTAAAGAGGACATAGAATATGTTTTCACCATAAAATTAACAACTATTATTATTTTGTAAGATTTGTTTCCAGCCACTGTTTTAAAACTAAACGAAACATTTGTTGCTGCCCTGATCTCAATCCCCAGCCCTTCTCCCAGAGGTGATAATTCCGTGAGTTTGGTGTAGTGTGGACTTGTATTGTGCACATGGGATTTCTCGGTCTCATACTCTACACCTTGTTCCTGACATGTATTGATGCGTATTTACACATATACACGTACGTATAACAGAAATATGTGTGTATATAAGTACATCAACCTGTGTTTTTACATATATACGTATTTAGTTTAATCCTGTTAACTGCCGCAGAAGATGATCACATGGATATAAAACCTTTTATTAATGACCTTACCATTGTTGGACGTTAGGATTGCTTCTGAGTCCCCCTTTTACTAACAGTGCTGCAAAGAACAGTGCTTGTACGCAGGTCCTTGTATTCAAACAGCAGTCATTCTGTGGGTCATATGCCCAGAATTGCTGGGTGCTCAGACACATGCTTTTTCACATTTTCTAGAGTCTAGAGTTACCCTGTTGGACAGGAAGCTGGCTTTATCAGAGTTTCTGGGTGTTCAGTTTCAGGGCGGCTGTCTTGTGGGACAGATTTATAACACTGGGAGCTAAAAAGAAACTTGAAAACTTGAAATCTTGGAAACATTCTCCACATTGCCTCATCTCATATCGCCTGCTCCCCCCTGCCCTGTGTTTTTGTGTAGTGTTGGGGATTATTTGGTGGTCTCATAGAAATTAGAAATAAATAACAAAATGGTGGTACAAAGCAGGGTAGGAGTTGATGATCTGCTACTTTGCTCACAGGGCAACTGTCAATGACACCATGGAAAGGAGTTGATTGGCCATGTGAGGAATATTTCAAATATTGCATGGAACGGGGCAAATGCACCACATTAGGTCATTTCTGAGGGGTATCAGGTTCATTATTCAATAAGGCAAACCAGGGGCGCTTGGGTGGCCCAGTCGGTTAAGCAGCCGACTTTTGGTTTCAGCTCAGGTCATGATCTCATGGTGTGTGAGTTCCAGACCTGTGTCGGGCTCTGTGCTGATTCTCTTTCTCTCTCTCTCTCTCTCTCTGCCCCTTCCTCCCCACCCCCCACTGCTTGTGCTCCATCTTTCAAAGATAAATAAACTTTTTTTTTTAAGAATAAGGCAAACCAGTTCTTTTGGCTTTCTCAATCGCGAGGTCAAGTCTAAAACCCTGCATTTTCACATTCCAAGACATGAGATGGTAAACATACTATGCCAGGATCAAGGTTAGGTCAAACAATGTCGTCTCTGTAAGGGAGAGAAAATCATTCTTGTTGTTTAAGGAGTAAATGGCTGAATGTTCTTAGATTTTACACATCCCCTGTCAAAAGTGAATTAGAACATAAGAAGCCTGTCCTCATAATAAATGTGCTTCTCAACCAATTGTGTGTGCCCTTTGTCCTTTGGGTTCAGTCCAGACCAGCTGATCATAATAGGATGATGTCAACCTCACCTTATTGCTTTCAGTGTGTAACTGTATCCGAGAGCTGCCTGAAGTTTCTCGATTTATGTCAGGTTACATTATAGGTGCTCTGTAACGCAGCTGCGCTTAGTTTAAAAATTTTATAACTGGCGATAAGAATTTCTGGCTAGTGGAAGTAATACTCTATCGTGACTTTTGTATAGCAGAATGAGGAGAACTAAATCTATTGAAAAACTACATCTTTGTCCTCAAATTTCCAAGCTAGGCGGATCACAAAATCATGATTAAAATGAGCAAGAAGATAATATTAATGAAGTAAACTGCGTGCTCCCAGAAAGCACTCTAATAGGAACATCTGGGGACGCCTGGCTGGCTCACTCGGTACAGCACAGCAAGCGACTCTTGATCTCGGGGTGGGGGGGGGGGGGGTCGTGAGTTCAAGCCCCACGTAAGCCGTAGAGCTTCCTTAAACGGAGTAATACACAATAATAAGAGGAACATCTGATGCTCGTTTTCTAGTTCTGTTCTTTAAGATTTTTGGAAACAAGGCTCTGGTTTGGGAAATAGCCAGCGTATTGTGCACACCTGAGGGAAATTTTATAAAGAGGTTTCAGGTGCTGGCCCGTTTTTCAGTGATGAGCTGGCCGCCCCAAATCCACCGCTCTGGGCTGGGCTCTGTGTTTGCGAAAACGCGACGGTGCATAGCAAGCTCCGGTGACGCGGGCTTGCTTCCCGTTTCTGCCAGGGGAGGGCGCCCGAGAGCAAGGGAGAGCGGGCGGGCTCGCGTCTCCCCGCCCCGACGCTAGGGCAGCTGGCCCCCCCGCGCGCTGGCGGCCGGCCTGCAGTCCACACCTGCCCTAGGTCCTTCCAGAAGCAGCCTCCTGGGAGGCGCCCCTTCCTCAGAAGCCCCTGCTCCGAAGCCCTGGTCCCAGCAGCGGCCGGGCAGCAGCGCCCCTTCCTGCACAGGTAGCCACGTGTCTAAAGGATTTTAAAGTTCTTGATACATTTGCAAATTGCTTTCCAGATGAGTTCCTATGATTTACACCCTCGCTGGTTATGTGTGAAGATACTTCTGGAAAGCTCTCTCCCACACTATTGGTAAGGAACTCATCACGGTCTTCTGCTGATGTTTTACATTTAACTCTTGAATTCAGAGGTTACCAAATGCCGGCGGAAATTGAGGGGGTGCGACAGAGACCGTATGGCCCGCAAAGCCTAAGCTGTGTTGTCGGGTCCCTGACAGTTCAAGTTCACCAAACCCGATCTAGATTTTCGAAAATATTAGGATTGTGCCTGACTAGTTCGTACATTTCCAAGGCTACTTTTTAGTAGCTGTTCTTAAGGTCCAGTTGAACGCTCAGAATGTCTTTTGGAGGCATTTTCTTTTTTATGGATTACATGTGTCAAAGGTCGTCACTTCCTTTTTTTTGTTTTTGAAGAAATTTGCTCTTGGATTTATAAATAACGCTGTATTTTGGTTTTCTAACGTATTTATTTTTATGTTTTATTTTCTTCTAAATACGTAGACTTAAAAAACCATTTCCTAAAACCTTAACAATTTTATTTATTTATTTATTTATTTATTTATTTATTTATTTAAATTCAAGTTAGTTAGCATACAGTGTAGTATTGGTTTCAGGAGTAGAACCCAGTGATTCATCTCTTACATACAATACCCAGTGCTCATCCCAAAAGTGCCCTCCTTAATGCCCATCACCCATCTAGCCCATCCCCGAACCCACCTCCCCTCCAGCAACCCTCAGTTTGTTCTCTGTATTTGTCTCTTAGATTTGCCTCCCTCTTTGTTTTTGTCTTATTTTGCCTTCCCTTACCCTATGTTCATCTGTTTTGTCTCTTAAAGTCCTCATGTGAATGAAAGTCATAGGATATTTGTCTTTCTCTGACTGACTCATTTCACTTAGCATAATACCCTCCAGTTCCATCCATGTAGTTGCAAATGGCAAGATTTCATTCTTTTTGATTGCCGAGTAATATTCCATTGTGTATATATATATATACTACATCTTCTTTATCCATTCATCTATCAATGGACATTCGGGCTCTTTCCATACGTTGGCTACTGTCGATAGTGCTGCTCTAAACATTGGGGTGCATGTGGCCCTTCAAAACAACACACCTGTATCCCTTGGGTAAATACCTAGTAGTGCCATTGCTGGGTCCTAGGGTACTTCTATTTTTAATTTTTTGAGGAACCTTCACACTGTTTTGCAGAATGACTGCACCAGTTTGCATTGCCACCAACAGTGCAAAAGTATTCCCCTTTTTCCACACCCTTGCTAATATCTGTTGTTTCCTGAGTTATTAATATTAGCCATTCTGACCGGCGTGAGGTGGTATCTCATTGCAGTTTTGATTTGTTATTTCCCTGATGATGAGTGATGTTGAGCATTTTTCATGTGTCTGTTAGCCCTCTGGATGTCTTCTTTGGAAAAGTGTCTATTCCTGTCTTCTGCCCATTTCTTCACTGGATTATTTGCTTTTTTTCGGGGGGGGGGTATTGAGTTTGGTAAGTTCTTTATAGATTTTGGAGACTAACCTTTTTATGTCATTTGCAAATATCTTCTCCCGTCCCGTCAGTTGCCTTTTAGTTTTGTTGATTTTCTCCTTTTCTGTGCAGAAACTTTTTATCTTGATGAGGTCCCAATAGTTCATTGTTGCTTTTATTTCCCTTGCCTCCAGAGCCATGTCAGGTAAGAAATTGTTGTGGTCGAGGTCAAAGAAGTTGTTGCCTGTTTTCTTCTGTAGGATTTTGATGGTTTCCTGTCTCATGTTTAGGTCTTTCATCCATCCTGAGTTTATTCTTGTGTATGGGGTAAGAAAGTTGTCCAGATTCATTCTTCTTCGTGCTGCTGTCCAGTTCTCCCAGCACCATTTGCTGAAGAGACTTTTTTCCATTGGATATTCTCTCCTGCTTTGTCAAAGATTAGTTGGCCATATATTTATTTGGGGGTCCATTTCTGGGTTTTCTGTTCTGTTGATCTATGTGTCTGTTTTTGTGCAAGTACCACACTGTCTTGATGATTACAGCTTTGTAATACAGCTTGAAGTCCGGAATTGTGATGCCTCCTGCTTTGGTTTTCTTTTTCAACATTACTTTGGCTATTCGGGGTCTTTTGTGGTTCCATACAAATTTTAGGATTGCTTGTTTTAGCTTCGAGAAGAATGCTGGTGTTATTTTGATAGGGATTACATTGGATGTATAGATTGCTTTGGGTAGTATCGATGTTTTAACAATATGTGTTCTTTCAATCCATGAGCATGGAATGTTTTTCCATTTCTTTGTGTGTCTTCTTCAATTTCTTCCATAAGCTTTCTATAGTTTTCAGGGTACAGATCTTTTACCTCTTTGGTTAGGCTTATTCCTAGGTATCTTATGGTTTTTGGTGCACTTATAAATGGGATCAATTCCCTCATATCTCTTTCCGTTGCTTCATTATTGGTGTATAGAAATACAACCGATTTCTGTACATTGATTTTATATCCTGCGACTTTGCTGAATTCACGTATCAGCTCTAGCAGTTTTTTGGTGGAGTCTTTCAGGATTTCCATGTAAAGTATCATGTCATCTGCCCTCAAGAAGGTCGGGATAGAACCATCATACCTCAACATCATAAAAGCCAGATATGAAAGTCCCACAGCTAATACCATCCTCAATGGGGAAGAACTGAGAGCTTTCCCTCTGAGATCAGGAACACGACAGGGGTGTCTACTCTCACCACTGTTGTTCATCATAGGAAGTCCTAGCCTCAGCAATCAGACAACACAAAGGAATAAAAGGCATCCAAGCTGGCAAGGAGGAAGTCAAACTTTCACTCTTCACAGATGATATATAACCATTAAGGTTGGTATCATTATTATTCAGCCGAGCAACCCCTATTTCTCTTAAAACCACGATACTAACATGTTCAACCCCCAAAGTAGCACTGGGTTTAACAACTAAAAGGCACCAACACATCAAAGCACAATTAAAAAAAAGGAAAAAAAACCACCCCTTTCCCCCACCACCATAGCCACTTGCCATAATCATTTTGGAGGTTTTTTCTTCTAGTCTCCTCTCTGAGGCTCATGCGTTTCAAGGGTCAGTTGGTTACTCTGTCCTCTGAGATTTAAATTCAGTTTGCCTGAGTCCCATTTCCACACCCCATGGGGAATCGAATCCCCTGCTCAAAGTTTCTGTGACTACAAGGGGACTTTTATTCTCTCATCTGTATCAATTTCTTCTCTCATTGCCTTTCTCTCCTTAACCATCCTCTCTTTTTTTTGTGGGAGTAGTGATCAACTTTAATCCTTTGATCACTAGTCAAGTACAATCACCTCTCATCAGCAGACTTGAATTCAGCAGCTATGTTTTTTGTTTCCATGATGTCTTTCCTTCTCCTGACCTGTTTTCTGTTTAATAAGACAAGTGGAATGGAGGGGGAAAAAATGCTTTCTTCAAAGATGAGATTCTGAAATCCCTGACACTGAAACAGTAGATTTAAAACGATCTTTCCAGAGTTTAAAGTGTGATTGTATTTTGTGTCTGATGCTGTTGCTCAGTGATTTTTCTCTTTCTTAAACAATTCTCCATGTCTTACCTATAGTTTAGTAGAAGCGTTTTTCATCCAACCTGCTCACACTGCCATCTGAACAGAATGATGTTTCTTGCTTTTAAGTTATAAAAGAAGATGATGGGGTTGGCTTGTGTTAGAACTGTTTTTAAATATCTTAAAGTTTTGAAATACTAAATGGGACATCACAACCTTAAGTTGAGTTCATTTAGTGCTGCATAATGACAAAGCTTGGTAGTTTCAAACAATTCCTTCTTACCGCTCCCTTATTGCCTAGACAGAGCTAGGCAATTCTGCCCCATAAGGCTGTAGCCCTCCTGTGGTGGCATTCAGCTGGGAACTCGTCTGGGGTGGGAACATCCAAGATGGCTTCACTCAAGACTTGGCACTTCCACTGGGCACTGGCTATGTCTGGGGACTGGCAGGACCCCTCTCTCTAGCAGAGGAGGCAGACTTTCAACGTGGTGACTTGGGGCACCCAGGGCAAAGCAAAAGCCACCAAG
Organism: Acinonyx jubatus; assembly: GCF_027475565.1. Taxonomy (NCBI): domain Eukaryota; kingdom Metazoa; phylum Chordata; class Mammalia; order Carnivora; family Felidae; genus Acinonyx; species Acinonyx jubatus. Next base: position 8,516,471 of record NC_069389.1, read on the forward strand.
CATCGTTTGTCATATTCCGCTATCAAAATAAGTCACGGGGCTGCTGCATATTCAAGGGGAGAGAAAACAAACCTCATATCTTAATCGAGAGAGCAGAACGCAACGCGGTGAGCGGAAGACTCTTTGGTGGCCATATTTGAGGATAATCTACCCGAACCTAATGTAAATCCCATTATGTACATTCAGGAAAACAGCACATTACATATTGAAAATTTACATATCTGGTATTTATTGTGCCATGGGGACACTGGGGATAAATAATTAAATGTCTAACGCATTGATTGGTAGAGGGCCAGATAATAAATAATGTAGGCTTTGTGGGCCATACAGTCTCTGCTGCAAGCCAACCTCTGCTATTAGAGTGTGAAAGCAGCCATAGACAATACATAAAAAATAGGCAGGGCTGGGCTGGCGGACAGGATTTGTCCTGTGGGCTGTACCTTGGTGCCCCTGAATCTAGAGAAATAGTGCTTTTTCTGCATCTAAAGGAATTCAAGGGCACCTGGCTGGCTCAGTAGAGCGTGTGACTCGTGCTCTCAGGGTCATGAGTTCAAGCCCCATGTTGGGCGTGGGGCCGACTTAAAAAAAAAAAAACTAAAATAAAAACAAATAAAATAAATTAAAGGAATTTAAAATTAACCACGTAGGAAGGAGATTTCAGATTCTAGTAATACCCACATAAACAATCTGAAGCCACCTGAAGTTAATATAATAATCAACATGTAGTGAGCTTGTACTTGTTATTTTTGTATCAATAATATCACCCCGTGCTAATAGCATTGCACACCATGTGTGGAGCCATTTATTACTTGAGCGTGACGCATAGCAGCACATCGTTTTTCCTTACTTGATTACCGCTGCCTTTTGCATTCTACAAAATCACTCAGTGTTCTTAGAGAAAGGATGTTTGATCCCGTGAGATCCTATTTGGTAAGCAAAAGGCAAACAGTGGGATAGTTGCTATTTTCAAAATACATATCCTAGCTTTATGTTCTCACAACTCCAAATATACGAGTTCTTCAGTTCTTAATAATGAAGCGCTAGGCAAGGCATGATTGCAGAACCCTCTTGACCACTTCTGTAGTGAATGATTTTTTTGACTTCTGCACTTTTCTGTAACGCCCTCGCCATCTCATATTTTATCCATGGCACGTTAGTGCTTTATGAGGTCATAGTTTGTTGTCTTTGTTCATATGCACACATGTCCATATGTGGGTGGAAGTTGCAGAGAGCTTTTCGTCAGTGTGCATACCATTTAAAAGTACAAGAGTGGGGACCGCCCGCGTGGCTCAGTCTGTTAAGCGTCGGACTCTTGATTTCGGCTCAGGTCATGATCTCACGGTTTGTGGGTTTGAGCCCCACATCAGGCTCTGTGCTGGCAGCAAGGAGCCTGCTTGGAATTCTCTCTCTCTCTCTCTCTCTCTCTCTCTCTCTCTCTCTGCCCTTCCCCTGCTCACACACACACTCTCTCTCTCTCTCTCAAAATAAATAAATAAACTTAAAAAAAAAAGTACAAGAGGGGTCGCCCGGCTGGCTCAGTCAGTGGAACATGTGACTCTTGGTCTCGGGGTTGTGAGTTCAAGCCCCACAGTAGGTGTGGAGATTACTGAAGAAATAAATAAATAAAGTCTTTAAAAGTGCGAGAGATCCCAGGGAAAATCATTTCCATCCTCAGCACCAAAGATACTTCTTTACATACATTTTTATGTACACACATTATATAAATCAAATATCCCATTCTTGTCCTCGCTACAATATGGCTTACATTAAATCCACAGAGAAGTATTCCTTTTTGAAATTCAAATAGGGAAGCTAAGAATATGCAGTCTATTAAAAAGCAAATATTGTAAATGTTTCTCAAAACTGTAGTCATATTATTGCCCTTGACAGCTCTCAGATATTACAGTGCAGTTTTGCTCTTAGTATAGTTTCTTTTCTTTTTTTTAAGTTTACATATTATTTTTTTCCCCCATAATCTCTACACCCGATGTGGGGCTCGAACTCACGACCCTGAGATCAAGAGTCGCATGCTTCACCGTCTGAGCCAGCCAGGCGTCCTTTGCGTAGTTTATTTTCTGCCTGCAAGTGAGACCCCGGAGTAGAAAAGCTCTTCCTTCCCGCCTGGAAGAGCTAATGCGAAAATGCTGTCTTTTGTGGCTGTGTTGTCATATTTTCCAGCGTGCCACCTGGGCCAGGCGGTCACCAGGAGCCCCAGCCCCAGGCTGCAGGCGAAGGGGCTCCGGGCACAGTGGAAAGTGACAAAGCCCCACTTCCCTACAGCCTGGCTTTCTGCTGAGTGCCTGTTTTGTAAGTGCCGCACCCTTGTCTGTGGAGCTCATGTCTGAAACAGTGTCGGCCATCGGGTGGCTTTACGCGGACGACAGGTGAAGTGCTTTGGACTGAAAATGTATACACGAACAGAATAGCGCTTCCTGCCTGGGCTTCTCCTGCCCCTGCCGCAGAAGGTTCCTCCTCTCAGCTCCTCTGCCCACCGCGAGTCTCTCCAGGAACTGCCTCGGAAAGGAAATAAACATAAATAGAATCCGTTCCTAACACCTTCCTTGAGACGCGGGTTTTGCCTCCCTCTTCAGCCCTTTCCAGCCCATACTTCCTTTGTATTATCTTTTCCTTTGGTGATTTTTCCCTTCAACCCTGAGCACTTAGCCTGAGGGCTGGCTCCTCCCCTCTGGCTCCTTGGGACCAGGCTTCTAGAACCCAGCACAGAGCCTGGGTCTCTGGGCAGAGCCATTTTTCTTTTATGCTCCCTTCAGGAAAATCATTCCACAGCGTGGCACAGACTTTATTCTAGTCCATCCACCAGCCGGCTGACTGGCACTTTTTAAATACATATGAAGTTTCCATGCATTAGGTTAGTTTCTCTAAGCTTCCTTTTGGAACCATCTCCTTCGATTCTTGTCTTATTTCCTTTTCCACCATCTGTTAAACTATCTTTTTTAGAGATACCGAAATTGAGGCATTAAATACGTTTGTGAGGCTGCTGGCTGATGGAGATTCAAGGCTTGAGAGGGCAGTCGGAGATCCACTCTGAAAGAGAAACCTCTTTTTCCTATTTTCCAAAAGGCCCACAGTAGTTTGAAAGTGCCAGTAATGAGCTTTTTGAAGGCTTAGAAATGACAGTTATTTCGTTTTGATTTCCTAGATTACTGTGTAAATTGCCACCTCATAAGAATCCGGGCTTTGGCAGGTGCAAAATGAACACTTTATAACATGCCATTCGCTTTTCAGCCTAGCTGCCTTCGTAGAAAGTTCTGTATGCTTTCCTTGGGCACATCACAGTACATGTTTCTGAGAAATGATTCTTCCAATAGGCTGTCCAGTCCTTCTAAACTGATTATTTTATCTTTAATGTCTCATTGTAAACAATAATCTGAAGAAGGACATTCTTTTCCCGTCTATATATTCCTGCTTCCCAGATTTTCCGTCTAAGTGAACCAAATCTAGTATCTTTTCCTGTGATGCACTGCAAAATTAGCTTGTTATCAGGATATGCAAAGAGAGTGATGTGATGCAAATTAGGTTTTCATGTTGCGTATTTGGATCAAGTCAACCAAAGAGCATCTGAGCATATTTGAGTTACCTTAAAATATGGAATTATTTAAGACAGCATTACACAGATAATACCTCGTAATTAGTGGCAATCATGTGCTTTTTGCTGCAGACTTGCCTCCAGTCAGGTTGAAAAACGTTTGCATGCGCCCTGGGCCCGTGATGGCCAGGTTGACAAACAATACGTGCTTGGGCCCCTCTGACTGCAACACTGTGTTTCGTAGTTGGCTACTCTGTGGCCAATCTGTCAATGGAGTCTGCTCGAAATTGTATTAAATTAAATGGTTTAACTTAGGCATTGCTACATGATTCTGTAATTTTCTTTTTGCATTGATGTAATAGGGAGATTACAAAACCAAAATCTAAAACAAACAAATACGTCTATCTTTTTTATGGTACCTCTTGAATAGAGGACAAAGAGAGGTTTTGTCTGACCAATGAAATGTGTTTCATATGTTTTATAACAGGAAAGGAGGGTGTAATGATTTTTTTCAACTAAAACGAAAACTACAAATGCATCATTTTTTTAAATTTGGCTTAAATTTATGAAAGGAATGTATCAAATATGTTTATTTTTAAACTTTTTCTTTTTTTTAATTTTTTTTTAACATTTATTTATTTTTGAGACAGAGAGAGACAGAGCATGAACGGGGGAGGGGCAGAGAGAGAGGGAGACACAGAATTGGAAGCAGGCTCCAGGCTCTGAGCCATCAGCCCAGAGCCTGATGCGGGGCTTGAACTCACGGACCGCGAGATCGTGACCTGAGCTGAAGTCGGACGCTCAACCGACTGAGCCACCCAGGCGCCCCTTTTAAACTTTTTCTTATGAGAGATGTTGAACATGTACAGATGTCGACGCAGTAGACAGTTTGCAACCATTATTGATTCATAGCCAATCGTGTTTTATTCACACTTTCCCCACTTCTTATATAGTTCTCAAATTATTTTGAAGTACATTCTAGGTATCATATCATGTAAAAGTATTATGTCTACATATTTCAAGAAATGGAGTGACATCTGGCCTTGACCACATGTCTTTCCTAAAAGCAATCGCCATGGTGGCCAAGGGTCTATGGGGAGCTAAATGTCGACCTTATGGCAGAAAACCAGACTCACAAAATAATGAATGAGGTAAAACTTGAGAGCCAGTCCAATTGAAATATTCTAATTGGGCGGCAAATATTTTTTGTGTGTATGTACATATTTATATATGTATATTAAAATATTTAAACAATCACTGCCATTTTCATCTTGGTTGCTCAGAGTAGTGAGATTTTTGTTTCTTTATGCATTTCCTTGTTTTACAGATTTCTTCCAATGACATTTATTGCTTCCAAAATGATTTGGAAAGTACTGAAAATGACTTTGCCTGTGTGCAAGCTATTGTACAAAGTGCCAGGGGGAGGTAGAAAGATACTGTTAGATTATTTCTTGTTCCCAGTTCATGATTAGTTTGGGTTGGGCCAGTTCTATGGAAAGTCAGCGTGGCAGATGTTTTTGCTTTTTGCTCTTGTCTTTGTTCCCTCTTCTTTGCATTTCCTGCGGGGAGCACACTTTCCTCCCCCCAGTGCCTGTGACTTGTATGTGAGGTGGGAGGCTTCCACCCCAGCTCCAAGACTGGGCACAGAATATAGACTGGCCGGGCAGCTCCCCATAGACCCCCGGCCACCATGGTGATTGGTTTTAGGAGAGACATGTGGCCAAGGCCAGTCAGTCCAATAAGAGCTCGTGTGGATTAGACACCAGGAAAATGTGTGGGGCAGGTACTCAAAAAGTTAAACACAGAGTTATTATATGACCCCGCAATTCCACTCCTAGGTATGTACCCAAGAGAACTGAAAATGTACGTCCACACAATAATTTGCACACAGATGTTCATAGCAGCATTCTTTATTCATAATAGCCAAAAAGCATGGAATATTATTTGGCCATAAAAAGGAATGAAGTACTGATAGATGCTATGTACATGGATAAACCTTGAAAACATACTATGTAGGGGCGCCTGGGTGGTGCAGTCGGTTAAGCGTCCGACTTCAGCCAGGTCACGATCTCGCGGTCCGTGAGTCCGAGCCCCGCGTCAGGCTCTGGGCTGATGGCTCAGAGCCTGGAGCCTGTTTCCGATTCTGTGTCTCCCTCTCTCTCTGCCCCTCCACCGTTCATGCTCTGTCTCTCTCTGTACCCAAAATAAATAAAAAACGTTGAAAAAAAATTAAAAAAAAAAATTAAAAAAAAAAAAAAGAAAACATACTATGTGAAAGAAGCCAGTCACAAAAGGCCATAAAGATTATACGATTCTATTTATATGAAATATCCAGAGTAGGCAAACCCATAGAGACAGAAAATAGATTAAAGTTGCGTAGGGTGATGAGGAGGCCACAGATAGTGGGGGCTCCAGGAAGGGAAGACTAATGGGGACAGGATTTCTTTGTGGGGGTGATGAAATTGTTCTAGAATTGGATAGTGATGACAGTTGCACAACTTTGTGAATAAGCTAACAACCGCTGAGTTGTATACCTTAAAGGGGTGGATTTAATGACGTGTGAATCATACCTTGATCTAAAAAATGTTATGAAAAAAAATGCTATGGAAATAAGAATAATCATACCATAAGAAGGGAGATAGATCCACTTTGCCACTAAAAGCTTGAATGGTTAAGGCAGGGAGGTTAATCATTATTGTAAAATGGCGAAGCGTTTTAAAAGCATCTAATATAAAATTAGAGATGCCTGGCTGGCTCAGTTGGTAAAGCATGCCACTCTTGATCTTGGGGTCGTGGGTTCAAGCCCCATGTTGGGCATAGAGCTTGCTTAAAAGAAATTTTTAAGAATTAAAGAAAAATCTAATACAAAATTAAACAGTGAAAGGAAGATATGAGAATTTATTTGATGTTTTCTGCCCAAGTCAAATTCCAGATTATTAGGCTCAATCATTTTTATTTTCATTATGTTTTCAAGTTTTACTTATTTAAGTAATCTCCACACCCAGTGTGGGGCTCACAACTCTGAGATCAAGAGTTGCATGCTCTTCCAACTGAGCCAGCCAGGCACCCCAGGCTCAATATCAATTTTCATTTTGCTGCGTTTTTGAACACTGGATATTAAGCATAATATAACCTTTTCTATTTTGGTCCAGGGTAATTACCACATGCCTTGGTCATGGTAGGTACTCAAGAAGCCTTGGTTAATTGCATGGGTAAATGAGTGTTTTTACTATGTTTTCTTAAGATATTGGGTGTGTAAGACTCTCTTCCCCCTGAAAATGAATGATTTCAGAATGTCGTATTTTGTACTTGTCTGCTTTAAAGTTTTTCCTTCATATTTATATACTTAGTCTTCTTTTTCACAATTTGTTTGGATCAGAATTGAAATAATATTTAAGCATTGTAATTATTGATCTGTCCTTTAGTCTTTAATCTGTAGGCTCTCTCCCTCCTTTTTGTTTTTAATGCTCTTGCAATTTATTTTTTTAAGAAATTTGTTCTTTGTCTTGTAAAATTGTCTTGTAAAAGGCTGGATTTTGCTAATTGTATTGGCATGATATTGGTTAGCATGTCCCTTTGTCCTCTCTAGTTCCTTTACATTACTAGACAGAACCAGAGGCTTAATCAGATTCAAGTTCAAATTTCTTGGCAAGACTACTTCATAGCTGCTGTTGTTACTTATATCAAGTGGCACTCCCGGTCTGGTTGTCTCCTTGTTGTGATGTCAGCAGCCATTGGTGATGATGGTATAGATCCATTCACTCATTGGGAGTTGGAAGATGGTGTCTGTTGTAGCCAGCCTCTAAGACCCTCCCCCGCCCCCCAGTGTTCCCTGCCTCCTTGTATTCCTGCCCTTATGTGATATCCTCCCGCATTGTATCAGGGAGGATTGTAGTGAATGACCAATAGACTATGAGAAAAGTAACAGTATGCCATTTTTGAGGTGAAGTCGTCAAAAGCAGTGTAGCTTCTGCCCCCCTCTTACTTGGGCCACTTTGAGCAAAGCCGGCAGCCATGTCATGAGGACCACGTGGAAAGGAACTGAGGCCTTCTGCCAATAGCCCCTTGGAAGTCAAGTCTTCAGATGGCTGTAGCTCCAGCTGGCATCTTGACTGCACCCCCTGGAAGGTCCAGAGCCAGAACCCCTAGCTCAGCCACTCCTGAATTCTCAATCCACAGAAACTGTGTTGTTTTAAGCCTCCATGTTCTGGGGTAATTTGTTACTCAACAAAGGTGACTCATTCAGTGTTATTCTAATTCTTTCATTCGATCTTCATCTATTAGCTGGGATACTTCTTTTTTTTTTTATTTTTTTAATGTTTATTTATTTTTGAGACAGAGACAGAGCATGAACAGGGGAGGGGCAGAGAGAGAGGGAGACACAGAATCTGAAGCAGGCTCCAGGCTCTGGGCTGTCAGCACAGAGCCTGATGCAGGGCTCGAACCCACAAACTGAGATCATGACCTGAGCTGAAGTTGGACGCTTAACCGACTGAGCCACTCAGGTGCCCCTAGCTGGGATACTTCTATAAAGAGAAACTTTTCTTTAACAGCTATTTAATTACTCTGTGGTACAGTTGGTATAGGAAATAATAGTCATTCTTTATACTCAGAATTATAATCCTATCATATGTAGGCTTTTGTATACATATATACATTCATGCACATATGTATACATATGTGTACAGATAGATGGATGAATGGAGATAAGTGTAAAAACTTTGGAGCATTTTCTTCTACTTTTACTAGTTGTCCTGAACATCATGTTACTGGTTGTGTAATATTCCACTGAGTTCATGTAACCATTCTTTGTTGGAAATTTGATTTTTTACAATGTTACTCCCAATAGCCTGTCAATTGGAAATGTTTTTGCAATAATCCTTTTTATGGCTTTAAGACTATTTTTTTTAAGTTTATTTATTTATTTTGAGAGAGAGCGAGAGAATGCGCACACAAGTGGGGGAGGGACAGAGAGAGAGGGAGAGAGAATCCCAAGCAGGCTCTGTGCTGTCAGTGCAGAGCCAGATGTGGGGCTTGAACTCGTGAACCCTGAGATCATGACCTGAGCCAAAGTCAGAAGCTTAACTGACTGAGCCACCCATGTGCCCCAAGACTATTTTTAAAATTTTTTTTAATTTTTAACTTAAATAAATGTTTATTTATTTTGAGAGAGTGTGCATACATCGAGCAAGGGAGAGGCAGAGAGATAAGGAGAGAGAATCCCAAGTAAGCTCCTCACTATTAGCACAGAGCCCAACATGGGGCTCAATCTCACAAACCGACCGTGAGATCATGACCTGAGCTGAGATCAAGAGTTGGACGCTCAACTGACTGGGCCACCCAGGTGCCCCAAGACTATTTTTTAGATCAGATTCATAAAACTATAATTGCTGAATCCAAAATTATGGGCATTTTTAAGACTTGATATATTTTTCTAAATCGCTTGCCAAAAAGAAAATGTAGGGCCACCTGACTGGCTCAATCGGGGGAGCATGAGACTTGATCTTGGGGTTGTGAGTTTGAGCCCCACATTGGGTATCGAGATTACTAAAAAATACAATGTTTAATAAAAAAAGGAAGGAAGGAAGGCAGGAAGGAAAGGAAGAAAATGATTTCTCCTGGCAACAGCAAAGTCTGGTCACCATTTGACTGGATTCCTGTCAGAGATCTGTGTTATTTATCTATTCAATACTTGTACGACAAACATTCGTAATGTGCCTACTATGTGTTAGGTGCTGTTCATAAAAAAACTCAACTTTTTTTTTTTTTTGGTCCGGTCCAATAGTACCTCAGAATATTTTGAAAATTTTAGGTCTACTTTAAAAACAATTCTTGATACGTCTTCTTCTCTACCCTCTGGGTCAGGCAGCCATTGGTTTCCCTCTGCTCACCACCACCACCACCAGCCTTACAGTCTACATCTCCGAACCTTCTCTCTCCATCCGTCTCCTATTTTACTTGTTTTATTTCTTTAAAAGAAAATTGTTTTTAATGTTTATTTTTGAGAGAGAGAGAGAGAGAGAGAGACAGAGCATGAGCAGGAGAGGGGCAGAGAGAGAGGGAGACAGAATCCGAAGCAGGCTCTGGGCTCTGAACTGTCAGCACAGAGTCCGACGCAGGGCTCAAACTCACAAACCGCGAGGTCATGACCTGCACTGAAGTCAGGAGGCTTAACCAACAGAGCCACCCAGGCACCCCTGCTCCTTTTATTTCTTGTAGGCTGGGAAGGCAGATAACCATACTTGTTAGCACAATGAATTAAATGAGGTGACTTTGATTCATCTACAGCCACCATCCATTCTCGTAAATGGAAGTATAAATCCATTTGTAGGCCATATTTTATTTAGCTTGATTTATTATTTCTCACAAGGATAGTTTTCCCTGAAAGTCCTAGAGGGAAAGCAACCTTGTAAAGATGCAACAAGACATTTTCTAAGGAAGACTCTTTGTAACAGAGACTGTCACCTTCTAAACTGAAGAGACATGCACTGGTTTTGCTTTTGGGAACATTTAGAGTGATAAATTGAGAGCAGAGATTAGGCTTCCCTTAAAGTCGGCATCCCATAGATTACATCTTTAAAGGAACCAGTGGTTAATTCCAGACCAAATCATCAAGTAGATTTGTTTCTTTTGAGGGGCAACTATTTGGATGGCTTCAAGTTCATTTGAGATAACCATCATCCCCCACTCCGCTCTAAGGGTAACGTAGGAAAGTGGCAGTCAGAATAGTAAAAAGAAAATAGCCGTTGCCTACAGCCCTGCCACCCAGATGTGGTCACAGCACTATTTCAGCTTACATCTGTCATGCAGGTATTACCTTTGGCTGCCTATGGGTCATCCGTCAAGATTTGGAATAGATTATATGTTACTAATATGAAGTAAGAAAAGAGATGAGAGGCATGGGCACCCCATCCTCCCAATATTCCACAGAAGGGAATGTTCAAGTTAAGGCTTCTTGCTGTCTATGCATCGGATCCACGTTCTGGTGGAACTACCCTGCCCCTCGTGAGTTTTCATTCTTCCGGGAGAGTGTGAGAGCGAGCGTGTGAAGGGTGGAGTAATCCAGAGGTTGGCACTGGGAAGTCTAGATTTGATAGCCAGATGTTTGCAGGACTTGTCTGGAAATGCTAGCTACCTGGGACCTGAGGCTTTTGGAGTCCATGGGAACTTCAGTGGGCCTATGGGAAGCTGAGTCGAGGTGACGCCCCTTTCACTGGGAGAAAGAGCAGAAGCATCCTTTTAACGTAAACCGTGATCCCAACCACTTCATAGTCCAGGTGACCCAGATGGGAGTGGGGGTGGGTTCCTGGGTCATCCTTGTACCCTAATTTTTTTTAACTGATTATGTGTATATGTGCCTATTAATCTCTCTTTCTCTCTCTCTCCACACCCCCCCCCCCCACACAGACATGTTTTCTATTACATGGTTTCTATTTTTAAAATTTTTTTAATGTTTTTATTTATTTTTGAGAGAGAGGCAGAGCATGAGCACGGGAGGCACAGAGAGAAAGGGAGACACAGAATCTGAAGCAGGCTCCAGGCTCTGAGCTGTCAGCACAGAGCCCAACACGGGGCTCAAACTCATGAACTGTAAGATCATGACCAGAGCCGAAGTCAGATGCTCAACTGACTGAGCCACTCAGGTGCCCCACATTTGCACAGTTTCTAAAGTGAATTCTGCAGGCAGGGGGCGGGCACCAGGGTGGCTCAGTTGGTTAAGCGTCTGACTCTTGGTTTCAGCTCAGGTCATGATCTCATGGTTCCTGAGTTTGAGCCCTGCCTTGGGCTCCATGACGACAGTGTGGAGCCCTGCTTGGGATTCTCTCCCTCTCTGCCCCTCCTGTTCACGTGCATTCCTTCTCTAAATCAATCAATCAATTAAGCAATCAATAAATAAAGTGAATTCTAGTTCACTTTCTGACTAGAGTTCTTCATAGTATTTCCATAGCTGTAAAGCTTCCTATCAATTCTGCTTTATTTTTAGTATGCTTTTAACTTGAATGGTTTTGTTAGTGTTATATTCCTGTTTTTTAATTAAAACAGCAAATAATCATCTTTAAGTGTATAAGCTTTTGTGTGTATTTGAAAGGTAAACACAGTTTGATCGATGAAAACTTGATTTCTTTGCACCTTTCTAGGGACAGAGTTTTTATGTCAATCACACTATACATTGTGTTAATTTCTATTTGTCTTGTCAAGTCTGGCTACCTCTCCACTGTTGGGGATAAAAATAAGAAAGGGTGAGGTCCAGGCTGTGGCTTATTCGTTTACCTCAATTTATTTCTTTAAAAAAAAAATTTTTTTTTTAATGTCTTATTTATTTTTGAGGCAGAGGAGACAGAGTATGAACGGGGGAGGGTCAAAGAGAGAGGGAGACACAGAATCTGAAGCAGGCTCCAGGCTCTGAGCTGTCAGCACAGAGCCCGACGTGGGGCTCGAACTCACTACCGTGAGCCGAAGTCAGATGCTTAACCGACTGAGCCACCCAGGCGCCCCAACCTCAATTTATTTCTGTCAAAATTGGGATTTTTCCACAGAGAAGCCCCAGGTAGCTAGTTGTAAAACCATAATATGATTCCTGTTTAATCCCTCGCCCAGAGAGAACAAAGCAAGGAGGAGAGTTTTAGAAGCTTAGAACAAGGTCAAGGTGCAAATCTTGATGAAGTGCCCCCTGAAATGTCTGCCGATGCCATCTGACTGGGAGCTTGTGTGGAGAGAATGCTCATTTCAGCCTTCCAACAACTCCTGGAGGGATCTCTGTTCCCATTTAGCAGATGAAGAGATTGAGACACAGGCATGAATACCACGAATAACAATAAGGGAAAAGCAGGAATTTCAACCAGATCTGTCTGTCTCCCAAAGACCATGTATTTTCCACTGCCACAGCTGATGATGCCCTGATGAACCCCATCCTCCGGAAAAAAAAAAAAAAAGTGTATATATATACATATGTATGTCTATATTAACGATTATTATATTTTACCATCATTTTGACGTAAAGATAAGTATAATCCAGGCTGGATTGATTATTATATGTACATTACTATATATTTTTTCTTCCTAGTTTTAAAAATATTTTATCTTTAATCTCTACACCCAACGTGGGGCTTGAACTCACAACTCTGAGACCAAGAATCACATGCTACACCAACTAACTGAGCCAGCCAGGTGCCCCCCATTTTTTTAAGTGGGCTCCACACCCATTGTGGGGCTTGAATTCACGACGTTGAGGTCAAGAGTCACATGCTCTACCGACTGAGCCAGCCAGGTGTCCCTCTTCTGTTTTCAAAATAAATTAAAATAATTTTCACGGACCTCTAAACATATTGTGGGCCCTGGACTCACTGTGGCTATTGAAGAAGTTGGTCCTGTCCACTCTAACATGATTCCTCCTTCAATTTTTTTGTTTTATAGGGGAGGGAAAGCTAAGGGAAGCCAGAGCTGTAAGGTCAAGAGAAGTAAAATGAGTCACAGCAGCAGAGAATGTCTAGCACTGAGCAGTTTTAAAGTCATCATGAATAATTATTTTTCAAAATGTTTCTCTAGTGTTAGAACTCTTTGTGGTAAAACGATGAATTCTTACAGGCAGAGTCAATGTATAAAACTGGGCAAAGTGGGCAGATACTGGAGCTCCCATTACTGACCCCCCCTCTCATCCCAAGGGGCCCCTAAAGGACCCTCGCTGACCCTTAAGGCACACTGGAATATAATCTGAAACCTCACCTCATTCTCAGGGGAGGGCGGTGAGACCCAGAGAAGGTGGGCGGCTCACAATTGCTCAGCAGATCAATAATTGCACTTGGACCCAGTCTGGTGTTACCTGGTCCCCAGGCTGGGGCTCTTTGCACTGGCCCTCTCTTCTACCTATGCCTGCCCGAGTCCAAAGACATATCCAGTTTTGAAGCCTCTAAACGTGATTCAACAGGAAGATATGTGAAAATAATGATGGTTACCAACCTTCCCTCCATCTTCCGATGACTTTTTAAGCTTTAGTTGCATGTTCCCTTGACGTATTGTTTGGGGACCAGGAAGTTGTGCTGTCAAGTGGAGGGATCCCAGCCACCCCGCTGTCCTTGCTGTGTCCTGTGCAGTGGGGGCTCGTGGACAGAAGCTGAGCCCAGCCCTGCTGTCAGCCCTCCTATCTGTCTTCTTTCCCTGAGGACCAGCATTCCGAGCGCAGGCACTATCTGCTTGTGATGTGAGAGTCACACATAGGAACAGAGTCCCCCAGATGATAGGTTTTGCTTGGTAGCTGATCCATTAATACTTGAAAATGAAGAAAAGAATGCATGGGGAAGACTTTCACACACTGGGAAACATTTGGAATTTCTTTGTGAAGTCTCCTTTGGGCTTGAGCCTTAGGCCTTCAGTCCCCGTTATCCTCCCCATTACCTTCTGAGATTTGCTACTGAAGATCCTGGGGAAAAATAAAGGCTGGCAAGGAAGACACTTCATCTGGGGAAAGGCAGAAGACTCTAGAATGTGTCTCCCTTCTCTCAGTGCTAGTTCTTCTCTGGGCTTCATTCTCTTCTGTATCTAGAAGTTTCTAAGGAGAAAGTAAGGTGGGAACTTCAGAAAATACAGACATTTGAATGCTAGTTTTGCTGGGTAACCTTGGGCCAATTACATAATCCCTCGAAGCTTTGGTTTCCCTGTCTCCCGTGGAAAGCAATGATGCCTAGCTCACATCACCTCTTAGAAGATCTATTGTGATAATACCTGAAATAGCACTGAGTAATCTCTCCCCTGGATGCATGTCTCGCGTAAATTCTCCCACAGATACATAAGGAGCATTTTAGAAGATGTTTCTTATGACATTTGTAGTAGAGGAGCATTGGAAATGCCACCATTGGCGTTGCGTGGGTGGGGGGGCGTTATTAGTAAACCATGATGAAAGCATAGTCTGGAATACCTCTTAGCAGTCAGGACCACGCTGGATTTGCACACAGCAACATGGGTAGATCTTAAAACCAGTGCTGCGTGAAAAAAAAAGTCAGAGAATGTTCTGGGTCTAGATCCCAATGCTGTGCATGTAACATAAAATACATGTACACAAACACACTGCTGGATAAGGTCATATGCGAAATAAAAAGGATACACATCACATACATTAGAATGGTGGAATAGGGGAAGGGGGATAGAAAATAAATAAAATGAGGCCTTGTAAAGTTCGATGATGAAAATGTGCCATACACTGGGGAAGTTGCTTAATTCAACCCTCTGCATCTAAAATCCCAAAATAAGATTGCTTAGCAGTGAGCCCGTGACACAGTAGGCCTAGTTGTCCCTCACTAGTTACACGGACACTAGAGCAGAGTTTCTCAGACTCAGCACTACTGGCATTTTGGATGGGATCATTCTTTGTCATGGCGGGCTGGCCTACACATAGTAGGAAATTTAGCCGCATCTGTGGCCTCTAATAAATACATGCTACTAGCATCCCTCCCCCAGTTGGGTCAATCCAAAATATCCCAGACATTGCCAAACGTCCCTAGCAGTACAGGGTCAGCCCTGACCGAGAACCACCGACTGACCCAGTGGCCGTAGTGATGCTGAGACTGGGCTACCCAAAGCAGTAACATTAGCCTCCTGCTATGTGCTGGGTGAAGTTCTAGGTCAAAAATCTGTATTTGGTCTGAGAAATAGGTCCAGGCAGAGAAGCAAAGAAAGAAAAGAGAAGAACAAAGCATTAACAACCGTCAGACCTCTGTACGGCTAGCAAACCAGAGTTCCCTTTCCGAGGGCACTCACACTGGAAGACACTCGCATATTTCATCCGTATTGAAATTAAGCAAAAGCACTTTGTCATTATTAAGATGTGTGTGTATTTATACACACACAGACACACACACACGCATGCCCACATATATGATTCTTCTTTCATTCATAAGAAGATAGTATCCTGAATATTCTTGTTTCTTCCCCTGTTGGTTCTGAGCGTGGTGACATATTATACTTTTATTTTGAGTCATCTTCTCAACAGGTAGACCATAATTTGACAGAGTGAAAGCATATTAATTCTTCAGGACAAATTTGGGAACTTTATATCATGCAGTGGGTGCTCAGTAAATACCCACTGGACAATATCTCTCATGATTTTGTCTGCCGTGTGCTACGTGTTTTAATGCGTTCTCGTGTACCTTGTTTTCTGTCACTTGTAATTTATGTCCCTTTGGAAAGGTAGACCTTAGGTTTAAATATATTATTAGCATCCCTTGAAAACATCTGTTTTGTAAACATCCCGTCAATTCTGCTTTCACGACATGTTTATGATCAAATTGGAAGATGTTAGAAGAGGTAAAGAAAAGGGGAATAAGGATGTTACAGCTTTCTGAAACTCTGGCTGGTGCTAATTGAAAATGAAGGCACTTTTATTCCCCTTGTCATTTTGATGTATCTCTGAATTTTTGTAAACGGATTTTCTTTTAAGCTTCAGAGATTACACGCTATGCAGTATTCCACCTCAGCTGGTGTAATTGATTAGCCACATCTTCCATTTTAACAGTGCAGCGGCTAGGGTGAAAAGTAATAGATTATAGTCCCAGCCTTCTAAATTGAACTTCAGTCTGTTACATTTCAGCCTGGGACAAAAGACTTTCCTTAGAGTGTCTAAGTTTCTCTTCAACATCAGGGTTTTCAAGTGTGATGCATACTTAATTTTGCAGAAACTATTCTTTCTACTTCAGTCTATGAAGATGTGCTACTTGGCTTTTCTATAAGCTAAAGTTAGTTCCTAAACTCAGATGGGTAGAAGACCAAAACAGGGCCTCTTCCTTTTTATTTATTAAAAAATATTTTTTTAATGTTTATTTATTTTTGAGAGAGACAGTGTGAGCAGAGGAGGGGCAGAGAGAGGGGGAGACACAGAATCCGAAGCAGGCTCCAGGCTCTGAGCTGTCAGCACAGAGCCCGACGTGGGGCTCGAACCCACAAACCACGAGATCATGACCTGAGCCGAAGTTGGACGCTTATCCGACTGAGCCACCCAGGTACCCCAGGGCCTCTTTATTTTTAGACAGTAAGTTGGTTCAGGGTCAATAAATGTATCTGAAAGAAAATGCTTTTATCAGATAACAGAAAAACTTGTCATCTTCCTGATCTAGTACACTATTTATGAAAATGCATTATTATCTCCTAAGCTTGAGTGTGTAGAATTGTAGCAGTTTAAAGGAAATTTCCATGGGGTGCCTGGCTGGCTCAGTCAGTAGAGCATGTGACTCTTGATCTCAGGGTCATGAGTTCAAGCCCCGTATTGGGTGTGGAGCCTAGTTAAAAAAAAAAAAAAATTGTAAAGAAAATTTCCATTCAGAAATACACCTCAAAAAACCAAATTGAGAAATGAAGAGATTTCAGTGTATCAAAACTCCAGTATGAGTTGCCTGCCCAAATTGTTATGTAAGGGAGGAATTTTTTCAACTGCTTTTAAAAATATGAAAAAGTGATTTATAAACCTGCTAACCTTTCAGTTCTTTGAACCGTTCCCAAATATTAGCTTTCTCATCACTGTGTTCCTGCTCGTTACACATCATCTCTCAACTTCTGTCCAGAGTGAAAGGTGGTAGTGAAGTGTTGGTCCCCTACAGACGGGGGTTTGGAATCTGGGGGGTGGAACATGGGATGCTGAGAGCCACATGGTTTATTTAAGGTCCAAGCCAACGTGGAAGCAGCTGAGGTTCAAACTCCTTGAAGTTGCCCTTCAGTAGCAGGGCCAAAGGGTTAGAGGTGGGCTGGACAGAGGTCAAGACTTCACAGTTCAGAGACCACTGAGGATAAGATTAGGGATTTGGGACTAGGCGGAATAGAGAGACCATTGTAAGCATAGTTGCTTGCATGCTCTCAACTGTCCCCCCCCCCCCCCCATTGCGGTTCATGGACATATGTCACAGTTCTGGGGAGAGGGGACCAAAAGTAGGAGTCTTTTTTGTAAGTGATGGAATGCACCCATGTGCTGCTTGAGGCCTGTTGGGATTGTCCAAAGAGGGGGTCACTGGAGAGGCTTAGGGAACCACAGAGCCAACAACATTTTCAGAGGGGACCATGGCCACCTGGCCACAGAGCCCCACAGCAGGTGATTGAGAGCTGTGCAGCTGTCATGATAGAACACAGATGTAAGACATGTGGGGCTGGTGAGACCACATTGATGAGTACAGGTGAGCTGCAGAGAACGCTGTCTGCTCTTCCTTGTGTGACCTTGTGCCTGCTACTCTCCATGTTATTAGACCCCGCAGAAATAGCGGAAAATGCTAGCCACTTCTTATGACATCTGGCCTCTTTCATGGAAAGTAAATGTTAGTAAAACAGTGCTAGAACACTTGCTGTAGTTTCTTAGGATATTGCTCTATGTGGAATCTTTGGGGGAAAAAATCTAACTTACATTCTATAATCTTAACTCTAAGATTCTGGAAAATTTCTTATGAGTGGGGAAAACATGGAAGCAGCAATGTATGTTACCCATGAGGAAGACATTTCTACTGAGGCATGATGTGCAGGCAGTGAAATGCAAAGATCTTAAGTGCACAGTTCACTGAGTTTTGACAAAGGAATACATCCATGTACCCATATCCTCAGTCAAGATGGGGAGGGAATATTTCTGTCTCCCCAGAAAGTTCCCTCATGTCCCTTTCCATCCAGATCTACCTCCAAGCTTTCTGCCTCCAATCCTAGGTGACCACTGTTTGATTTCTTCACTATAGAAGCTTTGTCTGTCCTAGAACTTGATGTAAAAAGAACCATACTATATGTACTCTTTCACATCTGGCTTTGTTCACTCGGCATACCGATTTTGAAATTCATTCATGTTGTCGCGTGTATCATCAGTTTGTTCCTTTTTATTTCTGACTAACATAACATGGTATGAATATACTGCAATTTGATCATCTACTCATTTGTTGATGGAAGTTAGTTTCCAGTTTTGGGCTACCACGAGTAAAGTTCCTGTGAACATTTACATATGTCTTTGTGTAAACATATGTTTTCATTTCAACTGAAAAACTACCTAGGAGTGGAATACTTTGGAGTAAGAGTATGGAAGATTTATAAGAAAGTGTGAAAACTGGGGCCCCTGAGTGGCCCAGTCGGTTTAGTGTCTGACTCTTGATTTCCGCTCAGGTCATGAAAAAAGAAAGCATCAAGACTGTTTTCCAAATATATCACACGCCATTTTTCACCCCCACCAACAATATGTGAGAATTCCTGTTGCTCCACACCCTAGCTATCACTATTATTAATGCTAATCTTTTCATTTAAACCATTTAATTGAGTTTATAGCAGTAACTCATTGTGCTTTTAATTTGCATTTCCTAATGACTAATAATGCTGAGTATCTTTTCATATGCTTATTGGCCATCTATTATCTTTTCTTGTGAGGTGTATTTAAAATATTAAGTTGTTTGTCTTTTTGTTATTGATTTGTAGGCGCTGTTTTTATCATGTAGATTCACGTACTTCCTCACGGATTACTATTACAAATCTGATCAAAGTTTGTGGCTTGCCTTTTCATTTTCTTTAAGGTGTCTTTTGGTGAGCAGAGGCAGTTAATTTTGATAAAGTGCATTTATCACTTTTTGTTTTCTGGGTAATGCTTTTTGGGTCCTGTTTAAAGAAATCTTTGCTTGCTACAAGGTCAAGAAGATATTTTCTTTTGATTTCTCAAAAACTTTTATGGTTTTTGCTTTTAGGCCTATGATTCTATGAAGGTATTTCTTATTTACTACTTATATACAAATCTGTCAGCGACATGAAAAACAATTTATATGACAAAACAGTTCTTTGTGAAAATAATGGCATGCAAAACATATGTCCTAAAAATAAGCTATTCAGAGTGGCCTATTAAATTGCAATCATGTATTAGTAAGCAAGTGATTTGGAAAATCAGCTGCCTTTCATTCTGTTGGGAGAGCTTGCTAATTAATGTAAAACTCGCTTTGTAATAATATGGGAAAGATTATCTATCTAGCTGAATTCAGTTTTGCTAACAAAAGAATGTGCAGGTTTTTACATGCATTTCTTTTACACAGATGCATTTCGCAATTTGAAATAATTTCTTATCAATGGCATATTGTCTCTGGAAATAGTTCCGGTTTTGGAAATCTCTTCCCTCAGCTTCTATGCAGAACTCATCAGCCCTTTTCTTTTATGAGTGGCACATGGTGAACCCTCCAAGAGGTGCTGAGAACGGTCTTTATCAGCAGCAAGGCCAGCTGTTATAGATGACTTCCATCTCTATTTCCAAGCAGAAACTCCAGAAAAGTTCGGTTTGCGCATGGAAATTCCTTCCTCTATTCTTCCTTCTTTCCTTCATCAGAAAGAATTATGAAGTAGGGGCGCCTGGGTGGCTCAGTCGGTTCAGCGTCCGACTTTGGCTCAGGTCATGATGTCACAGTTCGTGAGTTCGAGCCCCGCATCGGGCTCTGTGCTGACCGCTCGGAGCCTGGAGCCTGCTTTGGATTCTGTGTCTCCCTCTCTCTCTGCCCCTCCCCCGCTCGTGCTCTGTCTCTTTCTCAAAAATAAATAAACATTAAAAAAAATTTTTTTTAAATAAAGCTATAGAAAAAAAGAGGAGCACCAAGGATATTCTCATTCATTAAATGTAATTTTCTTCTTAATTTTTACCTACATGATATATGTGAATAAGTAGCTATATTGGTCAGGTTTTCTAGAAAAACAGAACCAATAGGGTATATGTGTATGTATATGTATATGTGTGTGTCTATATGTGTACATACATACATACATACATTTAAAAACTTTATTTTAGGGGCACCTGAGTGACTCAGTCAGTTGAGCATCTGACTCTTGATTTCAGGTCAGGTCATGATCCCACGGTCATGGGATCAAGTCCTGCATCAGGCTCCGTGCTGAGCGTGGAGCCTGCTGAAGATTCTCTCACTCCTTCTCTATCTGCCCCTCTCTCTGGCTCGTGCTCTCTCTCTCTTTCAAATAAAAAATAAAAATTTTTATTGTAAGAAGTTGGCCCGTGTGATTGTAGGGTTTGGCAAATCTGAAATCTGTAGGTCAGGCTGGAAACTCAGAAGTTGATGTTGTAGTCCTAAGTTCTAAATGCGTATGGCAGACTAGCAGGCTGGAAACTCAGGCAAGACTGCTCTATTACAGTCTTAAGGCAGAATTCCATCTCTGGGAGACCTGTTTTTGGTCTTAATGCCTTCAACTGATTGGATAAGGTCCACCCACATTATGGAGAGTAATCTCCTTTACTTAAAGACAGCCGATTGTAGATGTTAATCACATGTACAAAATACCTTCACTAAACTAGTGTTTGACCAGTCCACCGACAATAGCCTAGACAAGTTAACACATAAAATTTAACCATCACAATAATATTGAGCGGGTATTTGACAATTAGGTTATTTGGAACCAATATGTTTTATAATAAAGTCTAATTTTTCAAAAGTAATACCATTTATCACAAATCTTGTCATAAATAACTATATATATTCAATGCTCCGTATAATGAAAATACCTACTCCTGCTTACTTGAAGATAAACAATGTCTACCATATGCCATAGGCATAAAGTTATGCCTTAGTTTCAATAGAAATGATAAAGGGGGAATGGGAGTCTTTCTCTTTGATCCAGGCAGCAAATATACCTAGTGGTGTGATGTGAAAATGTTGAGGTTCAGAGCAAATGGTCAAGAAAGAATTCTTGAGACATCTTCGGTTGCAAAAGGGTGGTTTCATTAAAGCATGGGGACAGGACCCTTAGGCAGAAAGAGCTGCATTGGTGTTGTGAGGGGTGGCCGATTATGTACTTTCAGGTTGAGAGGAGGTTAAGGATAGTGTAAATCTCTAAAGAATTTGGAAACAATGTTTCTGGGACCTTGAGGGCTTAGCTGTTGTTAGGAAAAGGTCATTTATTACTGTTTAGTAAAACCTCAGCCATGAGACCCTTCAGATGTATATCAGTGGGCCATATGCTTGGGGTATGATTGCTAACATACATCTTGTGGGGGGGGTGGGGGGCGCGGGGAGTAGAAATAAAGGGAGTTTCCAAAGGAATTTCTATATGTTAAAGGAGACTTACAGGATCCTGGAGGTTGGGATAATGTTAAGACTGCCTTTTGCCATTAGTAGAGTGTCAACCTCGAGGCAGTTGAGTTCCTAGAGGAAGGTTCCTCTGCCTGTTTCAAGGACTTGTCAATGGGCTGTAAGTTGTGAGGAAATTTAATTTTTTCCTTTGCCTTTGTTCTCCACATCATGGTGGATAACCCAAGTCTTGTCTTTTCCATGCTCAGCGCAAAGCCTGATATGGGGCTCGAACCCACGACCCTGGGATCATGACCTGAGCTGAAATCAAGAGTCAGATGCCCAATCGACTGAGCCACCCAGGCACCCCACCTTATGTGATGATTTAAAATATGTCCACAAACTCTTTGACACATTATTCAATAAGTGGAGTCTAATTCCTCTCCCCTTGAGTGTGGCCTTGACTAAGTGTCTTGCTTCTAATAGATAAAGGTGTAAGTGATGATACATGACTTCTGAGACTACATCATAAAAGGCATGTGGGTAAAAGATGCTCAACATCACTCATCATCAGGGAAATGCAAATCAAAACCACAATGAGGTATCACACCTGTCAGAATGGCTAAAATCAAAAGCTCAAGAAACAACAAGTGTTTGGTGAGGATGTGGAGAAGGAACCTTTGTGCACATTTGGAGGGAAAGCAAACCTGTGTAGCTGCTGTAGAAGACACCAAATATATATATATATATATATATATATATATATATATATATATATATATTTATTTATTAGCAGCATATATATATATGTTTATTAGCAGCATTATTTACTATAGCTAAATATATATATAAAATATATATATGTATATATATGTATATATATATATATAACCTCTTTATCCATTTGTGTATCAATGGACACTTGGGCTGCTTCTGTCTATCTATATTATATATGTAGCATATAGATAGATAGGTCTCAAGCATGCAGCTCTTGATCTTGGGGTTGTGAGTTCAAGCCCCACACTGGGTGTAGAGCTTACTTTAAAAAGGGGGGGTGGGGTGCCCAGCTGGCTTAATCAGCAGAGCATGCAACTCCTGATCTCAGGGCTGTGAGTTCAAGCCCCATGTTGGGTATAGATTACTTAAGAATAAAAAAAAATCTAAAATATATAAAAGCATAAAAAAAAAAAGAGCACACTTATGATGAGCACTGGGAAATAAATAGAATTGTTGAATCACTATAGTATACACTTGAAACTAGTAGAATATCATATGTTAACTATACTGGAACTAAAATAATTAATGAGTTAATTCATTAAATGGCCTGAGGCTTCCTCCTTGCCCACTCTTGAATTGCTCATTCTGGAGAAAGGCCACTGTCATGTCATAAGGGCATGGAAGCAGCCCTTTGAAGAAGTTCATGTAGCAAGGAACTGAGGCCTCCTACCAGTTGCCAGCATCAACTTGTCTACCATATAAGCCTTTTTGGAAACAGATCCTTCAGCCCCAGTGAAACTTTCAGATGACTGTATGACTATATCCCAACTAATATCATGACCGCAGTCTCATGAGAGACCTTGAACCAGAACCAGTCCCCTAAGTTGCTTCCAAGTTCCTTACTCACAGGAACTGTAAGATAATAAACATTTTTAAACTGCTTATTTTTAGGGTAATTTCTTATGTAGCAATAGATACCTAATACACTTTCCTTGGTTGAATCCCAATTTGGGCATTTCCACATCCTCATTCCTTAATAAGTCTTCATCCGGACTCACTCAAGGTTCCTAGGAGCATATCTGCAGTTCCCATTACCTTCGAACATCTCATATTTAAAATAATATTCGTTTTATAAATTCTCTTAAGTTATGCCTTGGATTGATTCTCACATGATCAGTGTTATATTTTCTTCTGGTATTAAGGCTTTAAACAATGAAGCATGTTGTTGGAATTCTTCCTCATTCTTCAGAGAGGAATTCCCTAAGTTGGGGATAGTTTTAATGTATTTTAATGTATCCACATTTTCCTTCTGGATATTAAGAATTCAGTGATATGACTTCATTCTGATAAAGTCCTTTGGACATGAAGGAGACACATCCTCCTACTTTGTGGTCTGTGGTTAATAAATATAACACATATGCTAAAATTTTACAGCATTAGTTCTCAACCCTAGCTACACATTAGAATAACCTGATGAGGGACGCCTGGCTGGCTCAGTTGGTAGAGCGTGCAACTTTTGATCTCAGGGTTCTGAGTTCGAGCATCACATTTGGTGTAGAGATTACTTAAAAATAAAATCTTAAAAAAAAATGGAATCACCTGGAAGTCTTCATAAAAATTTAAATCAGAATCTCTGTTGGGGTGGGGACAGGAATTTGTATTTTAATAGGCTTCCATGTGCCTCTATTAGGCAGCCAAAGTTGGGACCATGCTTTGGATCATACCCAGCATAGAATTTAGTCCTTTAGTACCAGCTCTAAAGAAAGCACAGTGCTGGTGGTTCTGCTACTATTTAGCTGTGTCATCTTTGGAAAGTCAATCTACCTCCTGGACATCTGTTTTCTAAAATAGAGCAATGGTTCTAAATCTTGATTATAGTACTGGGGAGATTTAAAAACACTAATGTTTTGAGTCCTACCCCTAGAGATTCTAATATAACTGTTTTGGGATGTGCACTGGACATCAAGATTTTTATTTTTATTTTTTATTTATTTATTTTTTAATTTTTTTTCTACGTTTATTTATTTTTGGGACAGAGAGAGACAGAGCATGAACGGGGGAGGGGCAGAGAGAGAGGGAGACACAGAATTGGAAACAGGCTCCAGGCTCTGAGCCATCAGCCCAGAGCCTGACGCGGGGCTCGAACTCACGGACCGCGAGATCGTGACCTGGCTGAAGTCGGAGGCTTAACCGACTGCGCCACCCAGGCGCCCCTGGACATCAAGATTTTTAAAAGTCCCCCTTGGTGATTCCAAATATTCGGTCAAGGTTGAGAACTAGTAAAGAGATAATTCCTAAGATCCTTTCCAACTCTGTTTTTATTTTCAATGCCAATGATTTTGGTGGCCACAGTCCATAATATGAAAATATTTTACACTCATGGGGAGAAGGCATTCTCAAGCGACATAGCTGACTCTTGACATATAGGTACCATTATTCATGAGTTATTTGAAGTTATTCAATGAATAGAATGGTTGGAACTGGAGAGGGTTAATCATGGAACACTTTCAGAGGAGTTGAGATTTTAGCAAAGTTGGGAAGTCAGGGAAGACTATGTAACAACTAAGAGGAGGAGGTTTCATGGACTGTGCATGAACAAAGACAAAAGGCCAACTTACAAACATTTCCCTAAACTACACACTGATGTTTCCATGGTTGCTCCCCTAACAATCCTAGTTGCTTTTTTTTTTTTTTTTAACTCTAACAACCTTATTGTCTTGATATGGCACCATGACAACAAATAAAGTACACATCATCTTTTCTTTTTATTCCTTGAATGGTGTGACAGAGGAGTAGTTGTGCTTTCATTTCTAGAAGCAGGAATGGAAACAGTAATTTCAGTAAGAGATACCTGTAGTAGGTGGTCTCTAAGATGTCTTCAATGATCTCCAGCTCCTGGTGGTCATGCCTTTGTGTAAGTTCCTCCCTTTGAGTATGGGCTGAACCTAGTGATATGCTTCTAACCAACAGAATACAGCAAAAGTGACTGGATGTCCTTCTGGTATTATAAGACTTATTTACAAAATAGTCACACTCTCTTTGACTCACCTCATGGGCCATCTCTGAATGAAGCAAACTGGATGAGGCCAAAGTGGCAAGGAACAAAGGGTGACCTCTGGCCAACTGCCAGTGATGACCTGAGGCTCTCCGTCCAACAGCCCTTGAGGAGGTAAATCTTGTCAACAATCACTTGAGTAAGCTTGGAGGTGGATTCTTCCCCATCAAGCCTTCAGATGGGAGAGGCTCCTGGCAATTACGTCACTGGTTCAGACCCTAGCCTGTGTTTTCCTAAATATGAATTTTCCAGTATGCCAGGCTGCATTTATAACCAATCATTGTGATCTGGATGGGTTATTCCCACCTCCATTTACTGCCACACAAATATAAAAAATGACCCCTCTCCCCCTTAATACACACCAAGGTTTGCTGAGTTATCACCATCACCATCATCATCATGTCTATCA
Source organism: Acinonyx jubatus (assembly GCF_027475565.1). Lineage (NCBI taxonomy): Eukaryota > Metazoa > Chordata > Mammalia > Carnivora > Felidae > Acinonyx > Acinonyx jubatus. The sequence continues at coordinate 8,542,183 of NC_069389.1, forward strand.
TTTCTGTGGAGAGAGCAATAAGCAATGCAACCCCTTCTTTTACTTCTAGTTCCAACTTCAGTTGCTAAAGAACAAAAATCCAATGGAGTAAATTTGAAGACCCAGTTGGCTTTATGAAACCATTCACAAATGGGGCAGCATCCCATCCAGCAAATAGAGGGGTTGCTCTGAAGAGATGTACAAAATGGAAGGTTTCTTTGTTTGTTACTTTCTTTTTTAATTTGCATCCAAACTAGTTAACATATAGTGCAAGAATGATTTCAGGAGTAGATTCCTTAGTGCCCCTTAGCCATTTAGCCCACCCCTCCAACTCACAACCCCTCCAGCAACCCTCAATTTGTTCTCTGTATTTAAGAGTCTCATGTTTTGTCCCCCTCCTTGTTTTTATATTTTTGCTTTCCTTCTCTTATGTTCATCTGTTTTGTATCTTAAATTCCTCATGAGTGAAGTCATATGGTATTTGTCTTTCTCTAATTTCGCTTAGCATAATATCCTCTAGTTCCATCCACGTAGCTGCAAATGGCAAGATTTCATTCTTTTTGATTGCTGAGTAATACTCCATTGGGTGTATGTATGTATATGTGTATACATATGCATATATGTATATATATGTGTGTGTATATATGTATATGGTATGTATATGTATACATATATATGGTGTGTGTGTGTGTATATACACACCCCACAGATACCACATCTTCTTTATCCATTCATCTGTCGATGAACATTTGGGCTCTTTCCATACTTTGGCTGTTGTCGATAGCACTGCTATAAACATGGGGGTGCATGTGTCCTTTTGAAGCAGCACACCTGTATCCTGTGGATAAATGCCTAGTAGTGCAATTGTTGGGTCGTAGGGTAGTTCTACAAGATGGAAGGTGTCTATGGAAAAGAAGGTGAGGCAAGGAAGTTATTGGCAAAACAAACAAAAAAACATTATTCCAGGCAAGGCTACTTTCTCTTAGGGTTAAGACCAGAAGATATTAGCATGTAGATTACCTGCTGTATCCTTGGTGGGGGATGAAGAGGGCCATGTGACAGATTACCTCATTGGTGCTTATGGGGAAATTTCCTGACTGACCAGTTTTGGACTACATTTCTGGGGGAGGTGGAAATTGCAATTAGGTTAGGTACTAAGCCATGGTTTAGTGTTTGGGCCTAAGTGGCTCCATTTGGGGCCTGTGATTTTCCTTTTAATATTTGGAAATAGATTTCGTTTTGTTGCATCCACACAACTCTTGAAACAGAATGCTACGGGCACCAGTGACAGTCACAACAAAATTTATTGCAATGAGAGGCAAGGCCGACCGACACTCTTGATCAGAGTGTGGCCTGGAACAGCCGGGGTACAGTTTTTATAGCTGACCACATTGTCTTATCATCACCTGGAACAGAACAAAGAAATAGTTCCCAGATGGGGGTGGAAACAGTTCAGACATGCCCTTGCCCCAATCCAATCAAACACTAATCCAGTTGATTTTCCTTGAACTTTTGTTCCCTTGATTGATAGGACAAGGCTGTTAATCTCTTAACCTAGTGTCAAAACAAAGCTGTTATTTCTCAAGGCTACAGGTTAGCCCTACACTACAATTTAACCCTTACAGTTTCCTTTGCCAATGTTAATTGTTTCGTAGTGGTTGCTGGAACTCAGTGTTGAGAAGGATCCTAAGGAGGCCAAGTCTAGGCTCTGTTACAGGCAAAAAGAGTTGTGATCAGTTAGAGATTAGTCGGGGGTAGGGTATACTTGACAAGAATTGTTCTCTCCAGTAAACGTCAGTCCTGATGACGGGGTTTTGGAGTGGTGTTGGGGGGTGGGGGTCCAGAGCTGATGGCCATGAAAGAATTCTTGAGACATCTTTGGTGCAAAAATGTGATTGTATTAAAGCGTGGGGACAGGACCCGTAGGTAGAAAGAGCAGCACTGGGGTCGTGAAGAATGACTGGTTATATGGTATGGGTTTGGGGAGAGATAAAGGCAAAAGGGAGGCCTCCAAAAGGACCTTGATATGCTAAAGAGGATTCCTATAGCTACCTGAGGCCTCACTATTGTCAAGCTAAGGTTGTTTTCCCTCTGGTAAGGTATTAACATTGTAACAGTAAGAAACTCCTGGAAGGCTGTTATACTCGGCCTATCTCAAGTATCTGTCAATGGGCTGCAGGTTGTAAGGAAATTTAATTTAACCTACCACTTCCTTCTGGCCTTTGTTCCCAGCATCACTGTGGAGCGGAGGGTGATGCTAGGGTTCAGGAAACTGAGTCTGTAGGTTTCTGGAGATTAGGCTATTGATAAGATTGTCTTCTTATAATTTACTAAGATATTTGTAAACGGATGGAGACTCCTGGCCTGCATGACTGTGATCTTTATCAGTTAAACATTGGTTTTTCCCTTTCCTTTGTTCTTGGGCGGCCAGGAATACCTGAGGAATGTGAATGCTGGCGGGCGGTGGGGGGCTGCTGCTGGCAGGGTGTCAGCTTGCCTTTTGCTCCCTGACTACTGACTGTCAGGCACCTAGGTTGGAGGACCAATTCTTCCTGGTTTTGTCTGGAACTTTCCTGGTTTTAGCAAGGAAAACCAGGAACACCATCCTGGCACCACCCTCAATCCCAGGCAAAGCAGAACGGCTGATCACCCTATACCCAGGTATCTTTCTCAAAGCCAGGAACACTGGGAATTGGGTGTACTGCAGTACCTTGCTACTCAAACGTGATCCATGGACCAACTGTAACAGTATCCTCTGGGAGTTTATTTACAATGCACAATCTTCGGCCCCGCCCCAGACTTACTGAAGCAGAACCTGCACTTTTACAAGGGCTCCTGGGGATATGCCCATTAAAGCCTGAGCAGCTGCCCTGCTGGAGGATCACTGTTTATGGATCAGTGGCTCCCAATCCCTTTTCACTTGGAGCACCCAAAATTGATCACATCACCCATGTGACATAATCTCACACACACACTCCATGCTCTGAAGTGGCCAATGGCACACCTCTTTCCCAGATTTATACGAACAGGAGAGGACGGAGAAGTGAGGCTATATTACACAGCTATGGTGAAACTGCTCTAATATTTTAGTGACACAGCAGTATGTGGGGGTGCTGTAGAGGGGATCTGCTGCTTGACACTTGCTCCAACAGCATGTTGGCCCTGAGAGAAGGGGAGGTTCATTTGTCCTCTCTTGCTCCGTGTTCATCCTTTGGCCATGGGGTCGGTGGCGTCCGTCCCATGATCCCCCTTCTAGATACTGGTTGGGGGAGACAGGAGTTGGATTTGTGAAGGCTCGGGGTCCTTAGACCAGTAGTTCTCAAACTTGAGCATGCATCGGAATCACCTGGAAGGCTTATAAAAGAGATTAGCGGAGAGCGAGAGTTGCGGGGGCCGCCTGCTGAGCGAGCAGGCGCTCTACGGAGAGAGAAGGAGGAAGATCTCACACCGAAAAGCAACAGTGTAGGAAGCTAGGAAAGAGGAGGTGCCGGCGCTCCCTGAGGCCGCTCACCCCAGTTCCCACGCGCCGGTTTCCCAGGAAGAGGGAGGGGGGCCAGGGGGCGAGCTGGCTGGGTGATGAGGCGGGGCGGAGCACGCGCCTTTGGAAGCTGCCCGGAAAGCTAAAGCGCGGGTTGGCGGGGCGGTCTCGGGGGGCGGCTCCTTGGGACCGGAGCGCGAGCTTCCGAAGGAGGGATAAACTCGCGAGCTCTGGTGGCGAAATGCCTTTTAGTAATAGTTAATCTTTTATGATTCTCGAGTTTTACTAGGGCCCATCTCTCACTATTGGGCCAGGGGTCCTTTAAGGGGGGGAAAAAAAGAGAAGCCAATTGCGGAAGTCTCTTGCAGCTCCTCCCCTCCAGCCGGCGCGCGCAGCACGGGCGGGCACGTCCTTGCTGCGCCGGATACGTCATCACGGCCTGCGCCCGGGGCGGAGCGGGGCGGAGCCTCTGGGTCAAGGACGAGCCTGCGCAGAGCGTGGGAAAGGCATGCGTTGTGGCGTCTGACGTATCCGTGGAGACATCTTAAGTTTCCCTCAGTGGGCACGAAAAAAAGCAAGTGTAGGTCTGCTTCTCTCCCCGCCTGCATTCCCAGCCGGGCTCTGCAGCCGGCTCCTTGTTTCCGGCGAAGGGAATTTCCCGGCGCGATCCCTGAGGGTCCCTGAGGAGCAGCAGGCGCCCCCGCGCCGCCCCCTCGCCCCCGCGCCGCCCCCTCGCCCCCGCCTTCCGGGTTCCGGCCGGCCCCGCGGGCCCCCGAACCCTTTCTGTGGCGGTAGCCTTGGGGAGCCGTGGGCCCTGGCGCTCCACACGGTCAGTTTAGGTCGGATTCACGCCACACTGAGAAAAAAAAAAGAGGAAAAAAAAAAAAAACGCCAACCCTCAGAAATATTGAAGTACGGCGCCCCGCTCTGGTATAAGTTTTAGGGGACCTGGACTCTAGCAGTAGCTGCGAATATATAATTACAACGCATTTTGTTACTTTAGCGCTACAGTAGTTAAAATGGGAGTAGTTGTTATTTTGAGGAACAAGTAATTCTTGACACGGTATTGTCTGGGCCTTAACTGAGTTAATTTTAGGGATACAACAATGGTTTTTAGAAGACCCTAGTAACTGGCATGTAGATCAGCTCTACTGACGCTGAATGAGAAGGATCTATAGTGGATTATCAAAATCAATTATCTGTATGGTTGTCCACAGCTATTTGATTGTAAAAGGGAGGGCCATCCTTTTGAGAAGCCCTGTTGAGGTTAATGTGTCCTTCGTGATGGAAGGATTCAAACGTTGAGAACAACCTTAGGACATCTGGATAATATATCAAAATTAAAGTGATTTTTAATGTGATTTAAATGATATCTCAGTGAATATAGATGGGAAGATTTAGTGTTCAAAGCCTTGTACAAAGTGACTAAGAAACTTGGCTGCTACAACTGAAGACTTTCTGCCATGTTGGGCAGTAGGTTGATTTAATCTGCCTTCAGGCACCTCAAAACTCCAGACCTTGTGAAGTTATGAGCAGAAACTTAGATGAGGATTTCGTTAAAAAAAAAAAAAAAGAAGAAGAGTTTGGTGTAATTGGTCTGGAGATGTCAGCTCTGGTAAATGCTACTGAATTGCAAACTAAGCGAATTTCTTACCCCTAACATCTTTTCTACCTGTTCTGTAGTTAGGTTCAATTAATATTAGATAACTTATGTGGAACCGCTTTAAGACAATAAAAGCACTACATACATTTTTATTTTTTGGCTAGAATGAATTATTCCATTGGCATTCTTGTCAGTAAACTGAGCTGAGAGAATTAGGGCTTAGTGAGACACTATTTAGGTGAGTGTAACAGGTTTAAGGAAAAGATGTATGGAAAAGTTCTTTGGACTTCTTAAACTATTCTGTTTCCGGGGGCTCAGTCCGTTAAGTGTCTGACTTCTGTTCAGGTCATGATCTCACATTCAGTGAGTTCAAGCCCCGCCTAGGGCTTGCGCTCTCTCTCTCTCTCTCTCTCTCTCAAAAATAGACAAACATTAAAAAAATTTTTTTAAAAACTATTCTTCCAAATCTTTGGAATTGAATAGGTGTTTTTTGGAGAGTGGAAGTAAAAAAAAGGTTACTAGTCTATACAAATTGAATCTTGAAAAATATTTGCTTTGTATCTAAATATTTTACATTTGTTGAAAAGCCCTGATACTTTTTTTCATTTCAGTTTTCTACATTTTTGTCAAGAAGGTAGCCTTCAAGAACTTAATACGTTCCTCAAGGGGGGAAAAAGGATTAGAGCCATAGGAGATAAACTCGAGAGTGTTTTAAAGTACTTTATTAGGGTTTCAAAAAAAGATTAGTAAGTGAATGTCAATGTACCTTACCCACCTAATTTTTAAAATCAGGGTGCTTTTGGCTAATGGATTTGAAGCCAACATTTAAAGTTCTTCCCATAAGTTTAAATAATGGCAAATAACATAATTTCCAGTGCATTATAAAATGTTATTTTACACTCTTGAGTAAATGTATGCAACGGAATTATTTTCATACCTGTCATCCACTTAAAAAAAGCGAACTAGCTCTTTGATAGTCAAAGCTTTATATTGTATTGCTATTCTATCCTTTATAGCAGTGGTTCTGATTTAGGGACTAGTGCTTCCTGGGGGACATTTGGCAATATCTGAAGACATTTTTGGTGTCATAACTACGGGGTGGAGGCTACTGGCATCTAGTGGGAAGAGGCCAGGGGTATTGCAAAACATCCTACAGTGCATAAGGCAACCCCCAACAACAAGGAATTAACCAGCCCAAAACGTTCTTAGTGCTGTGCTGAGAAGCCGTGACCTACAGAATTCTACTCTTATGTAGTGTGGTTTCAGGAATGAAAGTCTTACTGGTTATCATTCTTTCCTGCAGCAAAAATGTGTGTGTATTTAAATTTATTGCATATCTTGCGGTCGTAAAGTTCTAAATGTTAAGTCAATCCAGAGAAACATTTTTTTGTAATCATTACAAGTATCCTCTGCTTTTTGAAAGTGTTCGTTATGCCACTTTGCTTTTCAAAAGACCTACATTAGCACTTGTTTTTGCTAACCGAAAGAAATCCCAAGAGGATTTTTGCTTTTACTAATGAGGTGAAAAGAGAAAATAGCCTCAGCTCCCCGCCCCCAGCAGGGTTCACGCGGAGGGAGAGTGGCGCCACCAGGCTCCTTCCCCAGGAATAACACTCAGCATCTCAGCATCAAGCAGCCATAGCTTTTGAATAGCAACTCTGCTATATCTTCATCTATTTTGTGCATCTATTGGCGAGATATGTTCTAAGGTATCAGAAAAGCCTAAGAGAAGTGGTTGTTTTGGGTCTGGGCACACTCACAAATTTTTCAATGTAAATTAATGGTAATTGCTTCTTCACTTTATGCCCTTTCGGCTTATGAAAGGTTTCATAGGAATGCTCTACTTTCGGATAGTGAGGGAAACCTGTGTAACTATTACTAGTATATAGCTAATTAAAAGTATAAATATCCCAATTTTGAATAACTATGAAAGTAATATTTGATTACAATGTATTTCTTAATGAGATGGGGCTTTTTATCATTTAGCTTAAGTTTCCATAGATAGATAGTATTCATTGTTAGAATCTGACAGGAGTTCAACATCAGTTCTTTCTCTTTTATTTTTATTTATTTAAAAAATATTTTAAATATTTATTTGTTTTTCGAGAGAGAGAGAGACAGAGTGCAAGCAGGGTGGGAGCAGAGAGAGAGGAAGACAGTATCTGAAGCAGGCTCCAGGCTCTGAGCTGTCAGCACAGACCCCAGTGTGGGGCTCAAACTCACCAACTGTGAAATCATGACCTGAGCCGAAGCCAGATGCTTAACCAACTGAGCCCCCAGGCGCCCCTATTTTTATTTATTTTTTTAATATTTACTTATTTTGAGAGAGAGAGAAAGAGCAGGCATGTGAGGGCATGCGTGAGCAGGGGAGGGGCAGAGAGAGAGAGAGAGAGAGAGAGAGAGAGAGAGAGAATCCCAAGCAGGCTCCCTGCTGTCAACACAGAGCCCAACATGGGGTTCTATCTCATGAACCCTGAGATCATGACCTGAGCTGAAATCAAGAGTCAGATGCTTAACCGACTGAGCCACCAAGGTGCCCCTCTTTTATTTTTAGTTATGTAAAGGGCAGAACATGTTGTTCATTCAAGTTGATAGGAGCAAAAAGAATTTTAATATAGTAATGTCATCCAATTCTTTTTATTCCTTCTGAGTTATATGTCAAAAACCATTTAGAGTGATCTATCAGGATAACTTAATGACATATCAGTTACATGCTCCAATTTAATCTGGTTTAGAAGTAAAGTACTAGAATCCCAACTTGAAAAATGATTCTACCTAGTCATCAATTTTCTCAGTATTGACTGTTTAGCACCTGGCAGTTATGTCCTAGAACAATGCACCATAGGAAGATTCGGGATGGGTCAGAAATAATTCCTCTTGTAAAGGCCAGAAGGGCAATCTCTGTGTACCTAAGTACCCAAATGTCTGATTTAAGTGATTGTTTATCAGTAGCTGTTGGACGGGTGGATAGATGAACATTTGAACGAATGAATACTTTAGGATTAAATATTATGGTAATAATCCAAGCTAGAAATCATGAGTGATAGCAAGAAAGTTGGAGAGAACATTCTGAATATATTCTGAAGACAGATGTAACAGAATTTTCTCAAGGTTTGGATGTGAGAGAAGGGGAAGCATCAGCAATCGCTGCATGTTTTTTGTCCTAAACCCCGAGGAGTTACCATTTACTGAGCTGGGGAGAAGGAGGAGGGAAAAACAGGGCAGCTACAAGTGCAGTCCCCTGTGCGTTTTCTCGGTGCCACAGTTGTATTTCCCAGCTTAACCGAGTTGTTGAAACCTGTGGGTTCTCTATCAAAATACATGTTGTATCGTTACTTCTGGTCTAATTAAAAGACTGATGCAATTGTTTTCCCACAAAACGATGGAGCCTTTCCCCTTGTTTCGAATTCGGGTGCCTCAAATTCAAACACTTGACAGTATTGTTAACTGTGTTACTAAGTGATGTTAATTATTTGATTTATGTATATTAGATGTTCCTTAAGGACAAATTTTGTAGTTTAAAGTTGTTAAGTGTTTTAATATATTATTTTAAAGATTTTATGTTTTGGGGATGCCTGGTGGCTCAGTCGGTTGGGCATCCGACTTCAGCTCAGGTCATGATCTCATGGTCCGGGAGTTTGAGCCCCACCTCGGGCTCTGTGCTGACAGCTCAGGGCCTGGATGGAGCCTCCTTTCGATTCTGTGTCTCCCTCTCTCTCTGCCTTTCCCCCACTCACACTCTGTCTCTCAAAAATGAATAAATGTTAAAAAATTTAAACATTTTATGTTTTTAAGTAATCTCTACACCCAGCAAGGGGCTCGAACCCACAACCCTGAGATCAAGAGTCACATGCTCCACTGACTGAGCCAGTCAGGTGGCCCATAGAATTTTAAACATGAATTTTAAATTTATTTATTTATTTATTTATTTATTTAGAGAGTGTGTGTGTGTGTGTGTGTGTGTGTGTGTGTGAGAGAGAGAGAGAGAGAGAGAGAAGGAGAGAGAAGGAGAGGGGGAGAGATAGAGGGAGAGAGAGAATCCCAAGCAGGGTCCACACTGTCAGCACAGAGCCTGATGCGGGGCTCAAACTCACGAATTGTGAGATCATGACCTAAGCCAAGATCAAGTTGGCTTAACCAACATAGCCACCCAGGCGGTCCCTGTACTGTATTTTAAATCAATCATCCTCTACAGAGATATTGTTTAGGACAGATTTAATAGTCAGCAATTGGCTCTTTTGGATATAAAATAGATTTCTCAAACTCCTAAACAGGAGAGCCATGATTTTGCTTCACATAACGGAATCCCAGCTTTCTGACTAGGTCAGAGTAATGCAAATTAGCTCAAATGCAAATGCAACTTGTAATTTATGATTTACGTTGACGCAGATGAACATGCAATGTTGCATAGAGTTTTCCACCTTGACAGGCGAATCCAGAGAGACACGTTTTTCTCTTAGTAAATGTTGAATACTTGTTTGTTTTTTTCCCAGTTTGTTTCAGCAGAGAAAATAGTATATGCAAAGACAAAAAAATTAACACCATTTCAACGGGAGGGCACTTACATACCCAGTTGGTTAAGACCTTTTGAAAAGTGAACTGGAAATGTGTTTACCTGTGTAATGTTTTCAATACCTGTTTTATGGATTGGCATACGTACTGAGAATGCTCCTTATTCAGTTCCACCCACGTACAAGGTTCTGAGGATGTGGGTTCTTAGAGTTCGAAGGGGGAGACAGATGCATGCGTACCAACTTTATTACCATGTTGGTGGTAAATATGGAAATTGTAAGCAAATATTAAGGAGCATAAACAAGGAAGAAATTTCTGTAGCTACAGATGCCATCTTTGCATCGATCATGCTCCTCTTGGGAGAGGGGTTTGTGCGCACTAAGATAATTTTCCCTGTTTCTGCTGTTTCCCTCCTAAGCCTTGCCTCCCGTGTCTCCTACCTCTCGGCATCTCCGGGCTTGTGCAGGGGTGGTCCTGCTGCCTCTGCAGGATGACGGCACCCGCAGCCCCCACCGTCCTGACTGAGAGAGCGTGTCAGAAAGCTCCGAGGTCCGCAGCTGCCCTTTCAGAGCAAAAGCATCCTCTGGGTAGCTGAAGCTTGGACTTCTTTCTAAGCAAGGTATGTTTTACCAGGATCCCTTCATGGAAGCCACATATATCCATAAAAGACCTGTCATAGACGTCAGCCTAATGGCTGTGCCAATTATGAGGACCAGCCACAGCCAAGGGAGGCCTTTTATGTTTTGCACTCGGGTATCAAACAGAATGTATAGTCAGTGCTCGAAATTAAATGGTTGAGACGTGTCGATTTTTTGTTTTTGTTATTTCCTTACAAAAGGGCTTATAAACCCTGTAGGTAAATAATTAAGATTTCCCATTTGGGGGAATTAAAGATTCTGGTCACCAAAATAAACAAACAAGCAAAAACCCAAAATGCCTCTGGGGATGTTTCTGATTCTGTAGGTTGGAGGTGGGACATGAATCTTTGTAGCTCTTGCTCATTCCCAGGTGACCTTGCTGTTCAGAATGTGGTCCATGGGCTGACAGCATCGGCATCAGCTGGTAGTTTGTTAACAGTGCAGACTCTCACAGATTCTCAGGCCCACGGCAGGCCTCTGTATCAGAATCTGCATTTTAACATGGTGCCAGCTGACGGGTGCACCGTGGCCCCCGGGCCACCAACTGTGAATAGCAAAGGTCGGATAGCCCTGAGAGGTTGTTTCTCCTGTTCCGGTCTTGTCGGAGGTGATGGCGGCCGTTAGAGCTGGCTCCCCCCTGAGCCTTGACTTGCTGGTTGGTCCCTGCCAGTCAGTGACCTGCTCTGTGCCGTCCCCTGCCCCAGTGTGACTTGCCTACCTTGAAATATTCCTCTGTACATCCCTGAATGGAAATACTACTTGGCTCTGCTCCAGATCATTCGTTCTGAAAAAATGTAAAGAAGGCGAATGCCTAAACATCTGCTTACCTTCCTGCTTCCCTGCTTCCCACTCACTTCCCTCAGCTCCCACCTTGGCTAGCTCTCTTCCTCAGCGTCTTCTGGCAAACATGTGGGAGGCCAGAGCATCACCTCTGCACGGCACCGTGACAGGAAGGCTCCACACAGAGATTTAATGGCCCAGAAGAATGAATGGCGGTCGCGTGCCCGTGCTGGGTATAGTGGGACGTTATTTGGCAAGAGTCGCTGACCACTCTGATGGGTCAGGGCTGCACCTGGTGGTCCCGGACCGAGAGGAATCTACAAACATTCAGAAAGAAAGCAAGGACTGCATCAATGTAATACATGTTAATGTGCTAGCCCAGCACCACACTGGCTGAAATTGAGCCAATCTTTCTCAGATTTTGCCCCCATCAGCCACCACTCGTTTGTCTGCAAAAGATTATAGAGGCGCCTGGGTGGCACAGTCGGTGAAGCGGCTGACTTCAGCTCAGGTTATGATCTCACAGTTTGTGAGTTCGAGCCCTGCATCATTCTCGGTGCTGACGACTCAGAGCCTCAAGCCTGCTTTGGATTCTCTGTCTCCCTCTCTGCCCCTCCCCTGCTCATGCTGTCTGTCTCTCTCTCAAAAATGAATAAACATTAAAAAAAATTAAAAAGAAGATTATAGAAGTATTATTAAACAATGCAAGGGGTTTGGAAAATAGAATAGCAAATATTCACCCACCATCCCACTGCCCTATTATATAGTTATATTTATATATGTATATTTTTCTACCTGTTGAAAACCATATGTGATTGGCGGAATAATGGACTCTCAAAGATGTTCATGTCCTAATTCCTTGAGACTGGTAATTTGTCAGGTGACATAAAAATTTGGAAATTAATGTTGCAGCAGGAAAAAGTCTGCTTATTGTTGACTTTAAATATGGAGATTATCCGGGATTATCTGGGTGGGTTCAGTGTAATCACAAGAGTCCTTTAAAGTGGAAGAAAGAGGCAGGAGACTCTGAGGGAAATGTGACTGGAGGGAAGTCAGAGCAATTTGACGGGAATACTCAACTGGCCTTTGCTGACTTTGAAGGAGGGCAGGGCCGCGGGCCAACGAATGTGCGTGCCCTCCAGAGGTTGTGAAAAGCCAATGGATTCTCTTGTGCAGCCTCCAGAAGAGAAGGTAGCCTGGCTGCATACCTTGACTTTAGCTCAGTAGGACCTGTGTCGTCTAAAGTCCAAAATAGTAAGCTAATAAATATGTGTCATTTCAAGCAGCAGAGTTGTGGTAATGTGTTACAGAAGTGACAGAAAACTAATACGTCATATTTCTCATAGTATATCATGCCTAAATATTTTTTATGTTGCTATAGCTTTTATAATCATTTGAATGGGCATATCTTATTCTCTGGGGCTGAAGTACTGTCATTCCTTAACTCCACCTTCATTTGAACATCAGATGTGTGAAATGCTTTCTGTATTTTCCCTTTTTCATAGGTTTCATTATTTTCTAAGGCTATTGTATCAGAAATTACATCCGGACTTTGAATTTCTTCAAATTTTTTTGTAGTTAACTTAAAAAAAAATCTCCTAAGTCCACATGAAATTTAACTTGATAGCTGACACAAAATAAGAATATACTTTTTTCCTAATCTATTTTTTCCAACAGCATATGTAACATGATTTTTTCTCTTCTGTTGTTTTTCATGCATTATTAAATCTTCAATTAAAAAATAAGCTCATTTTTGGGCTACTGATTCTCCTCTTGTATTAATTAACTTTTGTCTGTTCTTGAACCACTGCTGCACTACTTGAATTCTTGTTGCTTTATAATACATTTAAGTTTCTGTGAGGACTAGTCTTCTCCCTTATTACACTTTAAAAAATAATTTTTTTTGTTAAAGATTTTATTTATTTATTTAAGTTCAGAAACGAGTCTATTTTTTTTTGTTATGCATCAACTCCTCTACTTTTTATTTGTTTAATTTTATTTTTTAAAATTTACATCCAAATTAGTTAGCATCTAGTGCAACAATGATTTCAGAAGTAGATTCCTTAGTGCCCCTTCCCCATTTAGCCCATCCCCCCTCTCACACCCCCTCCAGTAACCCTCTGTTCTCCATATTTATGAGTCTCTTCTGTTTTGTCCCCCTCCCTGTTTTTATATTATTTTTGTTTCCCTTCCCTTATGTTCATCTGTTCTGTCTCTTAAAGTCCTCATGTAAGTGAAGTCATAGGATATTTGTCTTTCTCTGGCTAATTTCGCTAAGCATAATGCCCTCTAGTTCCATCCACATAGCTGCAAATGGCAAGATTTCATTCTTTTTGATTGCTGAGTAATACTCCATTGTGTGTGTGTGTGTGTGTGTGTGTGTGTGTGTGTGTGTACCACATCTTTTTTATCCATTCATTCATTATTGGCCATTTGGGCTCTTTCCATACTTTGGCTATTGTTGATAGTGCTGTTATAAACATGGGGGTGCATGTGTCCCTTCGAAACAGCACACCTGTATCCCTTAGATAAATGCCTTGTAGTGCAATTGCTGGGTCGTAGGGTGATTCTATTTTTAGTTTTTTGAGGAACCTCCATACTGTTTTCCAGAGTGGCTACACCAGCTTGCATTCCGATTTATTTATTTTGAATGTTTATTTATTTTTGAGAGAGACAGAATGTGAGGAAGGGGAGGGGAGGGAGACACAGAATCTGAAGCAGGATCCAGGCTCTGAGCTGGCAGCACAGAGCCTGACATGGGCCTCGAACTCCCAAACTGTGAGATCATGACCTGAGCCGAAATCAAGAGCCAGGTGCTTAACCCACTGAGCCACCAGGTGCCCCTAAAAATTTTATTTTTAAGTAATCTCTACACCCCGCATGGGGCTCAAACTCACAACCCTGAGATCAAGAGTTGCATGCTCTACTGACTCAGCCAGCCAGGTGCACCTACACTATTTTTTAAAATAGTACGTACTTTAAACATTTAAACTTTTTTTAAAAAAAATTTGTTTTTCCTTTGAGGTATAGTTGACATATAACTTTATATTAGTTCTTGGACTTATTATACTTTCACTTATTTTTTTAATTAATATTTTCAGATGAGTCTTAATTTATTGTTTCTAGCTCCTGGGGAAATCCCATTGAGAGTTTTTGGTGTCTGTTGCCTTGGAAAAGCCCTTCAAAACCCATAGGCATGCGGTCAAAACCCTCAATCTTGTGGTCCCACTTTTCCTATTTCCATTTTTCACCAACTTAAGTTATAACATTAGGCTGTTTTTTTTCATAGCTTGATTGTTTTTGATCTTAAGTCTTTGTGTGTCCTTTTCCCAGTCCAGGTTGCACTTTTCACAGTGACGTGATGTGTGATTTGTCTTACACGCTTTTCCTCAGCAGCTTGGTATGCGAGAGCGTGAGCTTTGGAGTCGGACAGCCCTGGGCTTGAATCTCAGCTCTGCTTCTCACTAGCTGGATGGCCTGGAGTGAGTCACTCGTCTCCTTGAGCATCACTTTCCTCTTTGGAATGAAGTCAACAGTTTTCTTTGCATGGTTGTCAGTTGGATTATAGCTGATGTATACAAAGAATCTAGGAAGATCCCTGCCACTTAGTAGGCCATCAATTGAATATCACTGTTCATCTTAGGACTTTTTTGGTCTACCCTCATTAAACCATAAATTCTTTTTTTTTTTTTTAATATATGAAATTTATTGTCAAATTGGTTTCCATACAACACCCAGTGCTCATCCCAAAAGGTGCCCTCCTCAATACCCATCACCCACCCCCCTCTCCCTCCCACCCCCAAACCATAAATTCTTTAAACATAATGACGGTTCATTCTTTTTAAATGTATACCCTATGGAGCCTAGGATATAATAGGTGCTTACTAAACATTTACTATTTCGACCTCATCCTCCCATTCATTTTCCCAGCTTCCTGTTGCAGCCCCATCTCCTTTGTGACTCATCCTCACCACCTTTACCACACTTAACCTGGGTGAGTGAGTACAGTTGATGTAAAATGGAGGATACGGGAGAAAAATAGTGGTTCATGGAGATGATCCATTGGATCCCTTTTAGCTCTAACTTTTTATGTGATTTTGGAATTTTCTGGGGAAGGAGTTATTACTGAGCTCTTGTTAATGTGCCCAAATGTTCCACATATGCTAGGGCTTGTTGTGCCATTTAAAACTCAACCCAGAATGAGAAAATATTTGCAAAAGACATATCTGATAAAGGACTGCTATCCAAAATATACAAAGAACTCTTAAAACTCAACAATAAGAAAACAACCCAATTAAAAAATGGGCCAAGGACCTTAACAGACACATCACTGAAGACAGTGTGCAGATGGTGAACTAAACATATAAAAAGATGCTCTACATCGTATGTCATCAGGGAAATACAAATGAAAAGAACAACAGGCCTCTTTGGCCAAAATCTGGAACAGTGGCAACACCAAATGCTGGCAAGAATGTGGAGCAACAGGAGCTTTCTCATTCATTACTGGTAGGGATGTGAAGGGCTGTAGCTACTTTGGAAGACAGTTTGGCAGTTTCTTATAAAATCAAGTATACCCCTACCATATGATCCAGCACTTGCATTTGTTGGTATTTATGCAAAGGAGTTGAAAGCTTATGTCCACACAAAAACCTGCAACCACGTATAGACAGCAGCTTTATTTGTAACTGCCCAAACTTGGAAGCAACCAAAACGTCTTTCAGTAGGCAAATGGATAAACAAACAGCAGTCCATGCAGACAATCGAATATTATTCAGCACTAAAAAGAAATGAGCTATCAAGCCATGAGAAGCTATGGAGGAATCTTCAATGCACGTTACTAAGTGAAAGAAGCTGATCTGTAAAGGGTCCATACTGTGGGATTCCAACTGTATGACACTCTGGAAAAGGCAAAACTATAGAGACAGTAAAAAAAAAAAAACAAGTCAGTGTTTGCCAGGGAGTGGGGCAGAGGGGGTGGGGAACGAATAGGCAGAGCACAGAGAACTTTTAGGATAGTGGAACTACTCTGTATGATACCATAGTAATAGATACGTGTCATTATACGTTTGTCAAAACCTATAGAATGTCCGACACCAAGGGTGAACTGTGTGGTAAACTATGGACTTTGGGTGACGACGATGTGTCAGTGTAAGTTCATCATCTGTAACAAATGTACCACTCTGGTGGGGATGTTAAAAATGAGGGAGGCTGTGCGTGTGTGGGGCAGAGGATATAAGGGAATTCTTTATACCGTCCTCTCAATTTTGCTGTGAACCTACAACTACTCTAAAAAAATCTTCAAAGAAGATCCCCAAAACTCAACCCAACACTTACCATATTATATGCATTTTTAGAATAAGGAAAGGGAAAGACAGAGGTTAAGTGGCAGAAGCAGGACTTTCACCTCGATTTCTCTACTTCCAAAGCCTGCGGTCTTTCTACCCTATCAATCAAAATGGTGCAACACTGACAGTGCCTTGTCCACAACCTCTTGGTTGTCACTCTTCCCATACGTGGCATACATGCCTACAGATTCCTATCGAGAGCCCCTTTGCTTCTCCACCTTCTCAGACTGCAGAGGTGTTCTTGGCCCATGTGCCAGGTAGTCTAGAAAGACGAGGAGTCAATATCTGGGGGATCAGCCCTTGAAAATGGTGGGTGGGTATCAGTGGATAACTGTTCCAACCTCCTCACCCGGTAAGAAAGACAGTGGGCAGTTTTTAAGAATTAGTTCATCATGGGAGTTTGAGAAACGCTATTCTATGGCAAGGAGTTGATAAACTATAGCCGTTGGGGTGGCTGCCTGGTTTTGTAACTAATGTTTTATTGGAACACCGCCATACCCATTCATTTATGTATTATCCATGCTTTTGGTCTACAGTGGCAGAATTGAGCCTTTGTGACAGACAACGTGTGGCTCCCAAAGCCTGAAATATTCACTCTCTGCCCTTACAGGGAAAGTTGAGCCAAGCCCTGTTGTACTCTGTCTCCCCTGGTTCCCCAGCTGGCTTGAGCTCCACAGTGCTAGCTTGCTTGCTAACATACCTTCTATCAACTCTTTTCCCTTCCCTGTCTCATTCTTTCACTCCCTGCCAGTGTTTCCAAAATGTCCTAAAGAAATGACTTATACTCACATTCTTGACCCAAAGTGAAGTTTTGGGGGAGCCCACCCAATGCACACATCACATGCTTGTTTGTGCTGATCCCAGGACAGACTTACGAGCAGAGCAGGGACCACTTTCTAGCCATGTCAACTTAGGAACAACAATTCCCCTATCACATTCCTCCCACCCCCACCGTCCTGTCTCTTCTGTAGCACCATTTGAAAATTCAACCTTGTGGGTATGACTTTTTCTGGTTCATATATTCTTTCTTATTGAATACCACCGCTGCACCAGGGATGGTGGAGGAGAGGGTAAGGAGCAGCAGGAGGAAAGAAAACCCCATATTGTCCTAGATAGGATGCTCCCTTTTTACAACAGAAGCCTGCTTGGAGCCGATCCCAAGGTGCCCATGCACCTGAGTCATGGCCAGTTGTTCTCAGCCTCCTAGGACATGGCCAAGTCATTGCTCACCCCCACTGTTATAGCTGCTGCTTTCATTTGTCTCTGTCTACCCCTCCTAATTACTTAGGTCACTTCAGACTTTAATTCTGTCTTCTAAAGTGTAACACAGCCATAATTAGGCCATATGTTAATTAGCAAAATGACGTCTTGTCACTCGTGAGAGATGTGGATCATCCCAGAAAGTACCATAGAAAGGGCAGTTCAGCAGGAAGAGAAAGTCTAAGGAGGCTGAAGTGACTATCTAGCTGAAACCACCTTAGAGAGCAGGGGAAAATGGCAGGATGCAAGAGGGCAAAAGGATGGGGTCGCACAAAGAAAAAGAGCTAGAATTGACCTCTTTTCCACTCCAGGAATGAGATGTAAGCCGGGAGACAAGCCTGAGGCCGAAAAGCCACCCGGGATGGCAGAATCTTCTGAAGGACTGGAGGCGGCCAGGGCTGAGGTCAAGGCCCCGATGGAGGCTACAGGCAAGGTGAGTGTCAGGCATGCTCCCGTCTGTTACTCCTGGAAGCGTGTGGGGATGCCAACCAAACATCAAGGCCATTCTTTGTTTATGTGGCCACTCTGAGTGTCTTCCAGGAAATCTGGAAGAGTGGTGTTCTGGTAGCTTGGAGGCCGTTTCTACATGCTAATTACTTACTTAATGTTCCCCATTTTCTGTTAACTTATTTTGTGACATTCTTGGGAAGACAGAGTTGGAGAGAGGATTGGGCAGGTCATGATAATTTCCTTTTTCAGATAGTGTCACCTTTATCACTCAGGAGACAGTTTTCCAGGAAACTAATTACTCAGGGAATTCACGACTGGGTACAATGACATTTGAATTATTAAGATATTAACCTTCCTCCAGTTTGCTCTCAAAACATGATGTGATGAGAACTTGTTCTGTCATCACCCAACTAATGGATGAAAGGGACCAGGACAGCCGTTTCAAGTTGTGTATTTGCCTGGATTTTAGGAAAAGGCATTTGACATAGGAACTCAAAGCATATCAAAGGGAGAATTTTGAGGGGTAAAGTTTGTGTTAATATTGCTTCTTCTTCTTATTGGATTTATGTAGTGGTTCCTACTATGCTCCAAACCTTTACAGGCATTACTTCTCATACTCCTGCCAATCCTTAAAGGAAAGTATTATTATTCTCATTCAACGTGAGGCTCACACATGTTGGATCATATTCAAACATCACATTGCCAGCTGAGGTGAACTTGAAATCTATGATGTTTGTCTCTAAACTCTAAAATTTGAGCCCGTATCAGTATGCCGGGGTCAGCAAACTTTTTCTGTAAAGGGCCAGATAGTATTTTCAGTTTGCCGGCCACATGGTATGTGTTGCAACTACTCGTTTCTGCTGGTGGAGCACGTAGGTAGCCATAGACGATATGGCAACGAATGAATATGCCATGCTCTGGTAAAACTTTATTTACGCCCACTAAGATTTGTTTTTAACATAATTTTCACATATCATGAGTTATCATTGTCCTTTGGAATTTCCCCCCCAACTATTTAAAAAATGGTAAAGTCATTCTGTTCATGGGCCATACATACTAAAGGCCCAAAGCAGGAGACAGCCCAGGTTTGGCCCATAGGCTGTAGTTGGCCGGGCCCTGCCCTCCACAAAAGTGTGTATCTAGCAATGACTTCTAAAAACAAGTAGAAGCAACTGAGCTGTGTCTTTTGCCTGAGGAAGTCAAGTCATCTACAGGAAAGGTTATTAAATCCTTTAGGACACAGAAGCCGTAGGAAATGATACTCCTCATTCTGACTGTGCCATCAAGTTTAATGTAGACATGTACATACATCTCAAGAACTTCTCCGTCTCGCTCGCCTCATCTCCTGAATGAGACATACCCCTAACAGCTCCACTGTTCTTTGATTCTACACATAGTATGCCTGCACCAAACGATTTCCATAAAATCGGGATTGAAATCTAAGACAATTCCTTGGCCGATGCCATCGTCCACGTGGGGAAGACGGGGGGAGAAGCACGTTCGTGTATGCCAGCAGTAGTTTGGTTGTGGACAAGTTAAGTTTGAGGCCGTAATAGACATAACCGGAGACAGTTGCATGTAAGAACCTGGGATTGGCAGGGCGAGGCAGGACTAGAGATTGTATTTAGAAGTGGTTGGCATGTGCACTGATCTGGGTATATCATAGCATTGAGTAAGAGCTTTTAGGGCAAAATTTCATAACCTTTGGCACTATTAACACCTGGGATGGGGATAATTCTTTGTCGTGGGGGCTGTCCCATCCTATAGTCTACAGCATAGGGTGTTTAGCAGCATCCCTGGCCTCTACCCACCCCACCCCCAGCTGTGACTACCTAAAATGGCTCCAGACACTGCCACATGTCCCGTGGGGTGAAAATCACCCTTGGTTAAGAGAGAATCACTGTCTTAAGGAAAAGGCTGAGGGTGGTCCCAAAGGTCCACAGCTTTGGAGGTCAGAAAGAAGAGGACAAGACGGGAAAAGGGATTGAGAGGAATGGCCAGTGAAGTAGGAGAAAAACCCAGCTGTGAGTCCCCAGCTGTTTAGGCTGGACTTGGTGTAATAGTTGATGAAAGGCAGAGGTGGAGGTAATGGCCCATAGCTCAGGGCTGAGCCCCCCGCTGAGCTCCACCATGTTTCCTTCCTGGGACCCCCAGTGGTAGTAGAAGGGACAAGGGCACATGGAGCATTAAGGTCATACATTTTCTAACTGCACGGAGCCTGAAGACAGTGCGGTGGACAGAGTGTTTTCTGGTAGGGGAACTAAACTAAATAGCAGGTTAAAAGTAACATTTACAAACCAAAGATAGAGACCTTTCTGTGTTTCTTCTTCTTTCTGATTTTATTTTTAGAAATAATCCTCAGAGGATAAAAATGTTATTGTCTGGGTGCAGGAGAAAAGCAAGAACAGAAATAGAGTTGCTATGGTTTTGAGGGAAAGCAAAAGGGACTTAAGACATGGGGCTTTTGCTGTCCTGAGCTGCAGGATGGATCCTCTTTGTTTTGTGATCTCTTCACTCACTTCGTGTCTAACGGTAGTAAAAAAAAAAAAAAAAAAAAAAGTGAAGACGTGTGAACTTGTGTGAACTTTCTCTTTATACATTTGAAAATTGAAGAGCTATGACTTAATGAAGGCCCAATACAAAGATTTTAAAAATCAGTCCTTCATACTGAAATTGATGTCATCAGACAAGAGTTCCCGTTAGGCACATGCCTGATGGTAAAGGACCAAAACAAGGGGAGATGTATGCTTTCTCCTTTTTTTATATGTGTTCTCATTCCAAAAAGGAGATCGTAAGTTTATGTCATGAGGTTATTATGTAAAATTGCCTAACAGTGTCTAGTGCCTAGTTGGGCTTTCATAAATGTTTTAAAATAATAACATGTATCCTGGTTGTGGTGGTGGTTTCACATGTCTAAACATGTAATAAAATTACATAGAACTAGACACTGAATCCCCACCCCCAAAACAGGATAGCAAAAGAGTGAAATCCAATTAAGGTTATTAGTTAACAGTATTCTATCAATGTCAATTTCTGGTTTTGACAGTGTACTATAATTATGGAAGATGTTCTCATTTGGGGAAGCTGGCTGGCTGCAGGTACACAGAACTCTATATTGTTTTTGCAACTTCTTGTCTTAAACTATGTCAAATAAAAAAGTATTAAAACCCCAAAGAATGAGATTTTAAAATAGATTGAAAAGCGCCCGTTTGTGACTATTGCGCATCTCTGGATCCTTTTGTTTTGTCGTAGATTCATTTTTATTTTATTTTTTATTTCAATGGAGACTCCTATCACGAGTAAACCGAATTAGGAGGTTTTATTTATAAATGACCAAGCAGAATCAAATCACTGTATGTTTAGGCTAATGCAATAGGTTATAACCCAGATCGTGAACCTGAATTGATCTTAATAAATATGCAGTCATACAGCCCAATGACAGGTGAAAGTCTGAAATTAAACAGGATTACCATTTAGCCTTTAGTCTTGGAATATTTTATTTTTGGATGGTCCAAGACTCATCTAAGTTTGCCAAAGATTGAAATTTTCACACAACACATCCTTAAATTCCCCGAGAAGTAGAAAGTAGAGGTGGCTTACGTACTTTTTTAGGTGAGAATTTCTACTTCAGCAGACTTTGGGGAAGGCAAGCCTCCTCTATCTTGCTGATATGCCTGAGATGTGATCTATTTATATTACAAACCATATGCAGAGCCTGGCAAGCCTTTCTGTAAATGAGCTCATCGGTTCTACCCTAAAATAGGAGGCTGAAAGGAGGGTGCCAAAGACATTAGGGACCTTTCACAACCATTACACCTCTTGGTGGTGATTGAGCAGGAAGGATAAACAAAATCTATGGGTTCTGATAGGAAGGATAAATAATAAATACCTGTCAAGGGGAACAACATGCTTTCCTTGCTCTTTGCCATCAAAGTCAAGTTCTTAAAGACTCGAGTACTTTTTAATGGATTTTCCTTTTTTGTGTATCGTACAAATTGCAAGTAAAGATAATTTCAAATTTGTCATACTGATGGGCCTCCTTCAAAGTGTGATGAGTTTTATCTAGAGCTTCATTCAGAGCAACCAGTATTTATAGAACATTCTATCCAGTGTTAAGTAATTAGATTTATCTGTAAGGAAATAGAGAAGAGCAGTTGCTGACCTTAAAAGGCTCCCAGACAAGTAGGAAAGAGATGAGAAAACAAAGAAGTGCGTTACAAAATGGCAAGCACGGCGAGAGAGGCACATGCAAGGTTCAGAGAAAGGAGTAAGAGGGGGATCATTAACCATGTAGGACATCATGGCTCAAACTGGGCCTTCAAAAGCACGCATTCTTGGAGTGTGTCGTTTGCCACAAGAATGTAGAAAGGTTGTGTCTTCGTTAGGGGGAAATTATACGTATGCATATGCACACGTAAATATGTAATTTTTCTAGTTCTCTGGATGCGTGTGTATGAAAAAATTTCTTTTATTGCAGTAAGAACATTTAACATGAGATCCACCCTCTTAACAAATTTTGAAGTGCACGTTGCAGTAGTGTTGACTGTAGGCACAGTGTCGTACCGCAGGTCTCTAGAGCTCACTCATCTTGCAGAATCGAATCTTTATACCCGTTGAGTAGGATTTTGCCATTTCCCCCTCCCCCAGCCCCTGGCAACCACTCTTCTACTCTCTGCTTTTATGAGTTTAACTACTCTAAGTTCCTCGTATAAGCGGAATCATAAAGTATTTGCCCTTCTGTGACTGGCTCATTTCACTTAGCAGAATGTCCTCCAGGTTCATTTATGTTGTAACAAATGGTAGAATTTCCTTCTTTTTAAAGGCTGAATAACATTCCATTGTATGGATCGACCACACTTTCTCTATCCATCCATCCATCCCTGGACATTTAGGTTGTTTCCATAGCTTTGGTATTGTGATTTGGATGAACCTGTATGTTATCGAATAGCCATGTCCACATGAACTATTCAGACAAGAGTTTTGCTTTAGTTTGGATAGAGGGAAGTGGATAAGAAAACTGACTTATTCCACAGCACAGGGTAGCTGGAAACATGGAATTCAAAGAACCTGAACTAGGGGGTATCTGGGTGGCTCGGTTGGTTAAGCGTCTGACTCTTGATTTCAGCTCAGGTCATGATCTTACGATTCTTGAGATCAAGCCCCACCGGAGCTCGGGATTCTCTCTTTCTCTTTCTCTCTCTGCCCCTCCTCTGCTTGCACGTGCCCCTGTGTGCTCTCTCTCTCTAGATACATAAAACTTAACAACAACAACAATGACGATGACAACAACAACAACAACAACAACAAAGAACCTGAACTAGAACATCAGTGGCAAATTGTGAGTTCCAGGGGATGTTCTGCAGAGATACCATCTTTATTTGTTCCAACTAGCAACCCTTCCTTAACAGGAAGTGTGGTAGTACCTACTCAATGAAGAGTTAGTGTACTCCTGACCTCAACCACAACTGGTTAAGAAGTCCATTCAGTTTCTGAATAATTCCCCAGTGCTTACCCTTCCTTTAACTGAACAGGAAAGCTGTGCCTGTGACAGACCCTTTCCCCTCTCCATATTCTTGTAATAAGCAAGGCAGCATCAATTTTAATACTTTAACGAAAAGGCCAGAGGAGTTATAGGTACATTGACAGTATATGAATCAGAAATTGCATTCAGCTGCTAGTAATAAAATCCCATAAAAAGGTGGCTTAAAGTATGGCTTTATTAGTCCAGAGTGGGTTGTCTAAGACTGTTATGGTAGTTACATGATATAACTAGGGACCCATACTCCTTTTGACTCTGTGCTTTGACATCCTTGTCCTCCTGTTCTCAAAAGGGCTGTCAGAATTCTAGCCGTCGTATGTTCATTTGGGGCATAAAGAAGGGGGAGAGCAAAGAGAAAAGAAGGTATATGCAAACCCCTAAAATTGCCTTCCTAGAAGTCCCCTTCAGTGACTTTTACTTACATCGCATTGACCAGGACTATCTCAAATACTCCTAGTTGTAAAGGAAACAGGAAATGTCATTTTTAGCTCGTCACATTATCCCTTCAAATAATCTCAGGGTTCAAGTAATACAGAAAAGAGAAAATAGATATTTGGTAGACAGCCAGTAGCCTCTGATCATTGAGATCTCATTGTCATTGGGCTTTTGATCCGACTTGAGCAGCTACCTACTTCCAAACTTCTTGATTTATGAAAGGCAAAACCCCTATTCGTTAAAGGTACTGTTATTTAGATGTTTGTTATTTGCAGCTAAACATATTCCTAACTGAAACAAATGTAAACACTGCTTTCAATAACACTTAAAATTGACTCATTTAGGGGTGCCTGGTTGGCTCAGTTGGCTAAGCAGACAACTCTTGATGTCAGGGTCTTGAGTTTGAGCCCCATATTGGGTGTAAAGATTACTCTCAAAAAAATTTTTTTAAGGGGAGTGGCTCAGTTGGTTAAGCGTCTGACTTCGGCTCAGGTCATGATCTCACAGTTCATGAGTTCGAGCCCCACATTGGGCTCTCTGCTCTTAGCACAGAGCCTGCTTCAGATTCTCTGTCTCCCTTTCTCTCTGCCCCTTCTCTGCTCGTTCTCTCTCTGTCTCTCTCCCTCCCTCTCTCTCTCAAAAATAAACATTAAAAATTTTTTTTTTACTGAAAATTGACTACTTTACCAGGAATCACAAATTCAAATATATTCAGAGCTAGATAGGCAATGTAAGTGAGTGATGTTGGTTAGGAAAGAGCTCACGACAACCTGGAGAGCAAGTAGCCAATTTAAAGTGGGCTGCTGCTGGACTAAGAGGGTTGTTTTCATACAGGATGACCGACCCCTGTTGCCAGATAAAGACATTTCAAGAGAAGGAGAAAGCTGGATCTTTTTTTTTTTTTCTTTAGTACATTTTATTTCTAAGTAATCTCTGCACCCAACATGGGGCTTGAACTCACAATCCTGAGATCAGGAGTCACACGCTCCACTGACTGAGCCAGCCAGGCACTCCAGAAAGCTGGATCTTGATGTGTATCACAGGGTCAGAGAATCCCTTTCACACCACACTGTAGATATGAAGAAATTAAGCTTATTTATATAGTCCATAATTTTGGCCTCTCCCCACTTCCTTCCTCTCGTTAGGGAAAAACCATAAGAAGATACCAGCAACACCTGAGCGTCAATCTTGTGTAAGTGTTACTGCACTCTGAAATTTTAGGAAATGTTGTTTTCTTCTTTTCTAAAGTATTAAGGTATAATTCAAATGCCATAAAATTCACCTTTGAAAGTTTATAATTCAGTGGTTTTTAGTATATTCCTAAAGTTGTACAACAATTGCCACTATCTAATTCTAGAACATTTCATCACCTCAAAAAAAAAAAAACAAAAACAAAAAACCCATACCCATTAGTAGTCACTCTCCTCACCCCAGCCCCTGGCCACCACTAATCTACTTTCTGCGTCTATGGATTTGTGTGCCCTAGACATCTCCTATAAATGGAATCATGCGGTATGTGGCTCTTTGTGATTGGCTTCTTTCATTTAGTACAGTGTTTTTTTTAGCAATTATCCGTGTGTAACATGTATCAATACTTCATTCTTTTTTATGTCAGAATAGTATTGCATTGTATGTGGCTAGACCACATCCTGTTTACCTGTGAGTTGATGGACATTTGAGTTGTTTCCACTTTTTGGCTATTAAATGAATAATGCTGTTATGAATGTTCACATATAAGTCTTTATGTAGACATATCTTTTTGCTTCTCTTAGGTATATACCTAAGAGTGAAATTGCTGGGTGAAATAGGAACTTTGTGTTTAACTTTTTGAGGAGCCGCCCAACTGTTTTTCAAAGCAGTTGTACCAATTAACATTCCCTTCAGCAGTGAATGAGGGTTCCAGTTTCTCCCCCTCTTTGCCAACTCTTGTCATTGTCTTTTTGATTATAGCCATCCTAGTGAGTATGAAGTGGTATCTTATTGTGGTTTTGATTTTTTTCCTTCATGGCTTATGTTGAACATCTTCTTATGTGCTTATTGGCCATTTGTATATCTACTTTGGAGAAATGTCTATTTAAATCCTTTACCTACTTTTAAAAATGGGTTAGGTCTTTTTATTCTTGAGTTGTAAGGTTTTTATTTAGTTTGAAACATATGTTATTATCATATTTTATGGATGATTTCAACCATTTTAACAAATGGTTGAAAATTGGCAACTAATGTGGTTCTGGTTCAAACTAATATAAAAATACTCAGTCTCCTACTTCTTTTCTCCCTAGAATAGCACTGAGGTTGGTGGGGCAGGGTGTAACTTTTGTAACCTCTTGGCAGGAGGGAAGAGTCAGGCTCTTTGGATCTTCTTCTGGGCTCACTTCTTTGATGGGAGAATTGGTGATGTGGCCACTCTTGGCTCGTGAGGGTCTTGTGTGGCTCTGGCTGCTTTGGCCTTAGATCTCCCTCTGTTGTCACTGCAGATTCATCTGTGGTCTGACCCTGACTTTCATTTGGCCCTTAGTCCATTTGGGCTGCTCTAATAAAATACCAAAGACTGGGTATCTTATAACAGCAAAAGTTTATTTCTCACAGTTCTGGGAACTGGAAGTCCAAGATACAGGTGCCAGTATGGTCACATGAGGGTCCTCTTCTGGGTCACAGACTTCTCATTGTATCCTCACATGGTAGCAGAGGCTAGGGAGCCCTGTGAGATCTCTTTATAAGGGCACTAATCTCATTCATAAAGGTTCCAGCCTCATGATCTAATCACCCCAAGGACCCTCCTAATACCATCACCTTTGGGGGTTGAGGTTTTAACATATGATTTGGGGGGCAGGTCACAAACATTGAGACCATAGCAGTCTTGACTTAAGTGGTCTTCTATAGAATCTCCAGTGGCTACCACCTTACCCCCACTACGGCCATTCTCTTTAGCAAACTCTACATCTAGATACTCCGCTGTTTTCCATGTTGGAACCCAGGGCAACTTGAGCAAGCTGAATTTCAGGGTCTTCTCTTGCATGACTTGGTTATCAGGCAAGGTGATATGATTGCACTGCAGAGTGGGGTGAGGAAGCCTCCTCTCAGACTTGTAGATTCTCTCTATTCTCCCACATTTGTCCATGATGTCTCTCCTTTGCCAGGCACAAGATAAAGAAGTCAGGAGACCCAACTCTGCACTCGGCTCTCCTGCTTTTTTCTCTCTTTCTTTCTCACAGTTCCTCAGATCACAAGGCAGGAGGGTGTAATAGTTAGGGTTCTTCAGGAAAACAGAACTAGTAGGGTGTATGTGTATGTGTGTATATGTGTGTGTGTATGTGTGTGTGTGTGTGTGTGTGTGTAAAGATATTTACTCTAAGGAGTTGTCTAATGCAATTATGGAGGCTGACAAATCCCAAGATCTATAGGGTGACTTGGCAGGCTAGAGACCCAGGAGAGACAATGATGTGGTTCAAGTCTGAATCCAAAGGACTAAGAATCAGGAGAATCAACAGTGTAGTTCCAGTCTGAAGGCTAGCAGGCTCAAGACCCAGGAAGAGCCAGTGTTTCAGTTAGAGTCCACAGCCGTGAAAAAGCCAATGTCCCGGTTTGAAAGCTATCAGGCCAGAAGAGTTCTCTCTTACTTGGGGAAGGGTCAGCCTTTTTGTTGTCTTTAAGCCTTGCATTGATTGGACAAGGCCTAACCACATTAAGGAGGGCCATCTGCTCTACTTAGTCTACCAGTTTAAGTGTTAACCTTGCTCCAAGACACCCTCCCAGAAATTCTGAGAATAGCGTTGGACCAAATAGCTGAACACCATGTGGCCCGGTCAAGTTGATGTATAAAATTAACCATCACAGAGGGCTGCCCCTTTACTTCCATTAGAACCAGGATGGCCCATAAAATGTATCATGTGACCTGGAACACATTTGAGAGTTGAAAGGAGTCACTGTGTTGGTGGGATGAGTGGACAAGTGTAACCTGGGACTGTGCAAGCCAAACTGGGCTGTATAGTGACCCTCCTTGTAACGTCCTCTGACTGCCGTAGCGCGTGTCCAGCTGGCTGAGATGGATTGCCTACTGTCAGGCTACTGTAGAAGTCTGTGAGGCTCGGTCCTCAAAGCTTGATCCTTAGCAGACTAAAGAGGGACATAAAGTAATTTAGAAAATCGTCTCTCAAGCAAAGAGCTCGTTTTGGAGGATTAGTGTCCTGCTTTATAAGCCTGATTTTGAAGACCAAGAGATTAATATTTCCTTGGGTTTTCTCTTCAGATTTTTTCTTTAATGAATTCTAGTCTGTCTCCAGGCAGCTAGATGACTGAACAGGCCAAGGTGATGGTCATGAAATTCAGAAGGCAAAACAATGAAGCACAAAATAAATAAGAAAATAGTACTTCAGTTACAGGTGAGATTCCTCAGCTTAAAATACTAGGAAACTAATTTATAAATTTCCATTTAAATTAAACGAAAAAACGTCTATGTCGTTGTTCACTCGGGCCAACAGTTTGCGACGCTTGCTGGGCAAATCACAGATGAGTTTTGTTATGGAATCAGGCTGGTGGGGACAGTGAAGGATCAGCAGAGGGGAAAGGAGAGGGCGTTACTGCTTCTTCTACAGAATGAAGAGACAAGTGATTGGGCCTTTGGTGGACAGAACATGGAACAGAGAAACAGAAGTGTACTTACTAGCAGCACTGACCAGTGGAGGTCTTGATCTGGAGGTATAACCGCAATATATGCCCAGAGCTAAGTGGGCCCTGATTATAAGTGAAAACATCCTTCTCCCAAATGAGAGAGTTGAAAACAACTCTTTTTTTTTTCAACTTGAATATACAATATTTAAAAAAATTTTTTATGTTTATTTACTTTTTTGAGAGAGAGAGCGAGCGAGCAAGCAGGGGAGGGGCAGAGAGAAAGGGAGACCCAGAATCCAAAGCAGGCTCCAGGCTCTGAGCTGTCAACACAGAGCCCGATGTAGGGCTCGAACTCACAAACCGTGGTGAGATCATGACCTGAGCCAAAATCAGATGCTCAGCTAACTGAGTCGCGCAGGCGCCCCTTAACTTGAATATACAATATTCAGGAAAGGAGTTTAAATAGCCAAATGTCTACTGGCAATATTTAATTGAACTTTAATTATATCTATGTGTTTTAAATCTCATGCTATATAAAATATACAGAACTGTTCTTTTTCACTCACATTTCATGATACAATTTTTTTCAAACTCCACATATGCACATCGACATTCATTTCTCCTTCATCAAGAGCCACTTGAAGACAGTGCCATATTCGCTTCCACTCAGTTTGATAGCAGCGTTTTTTGAATCTGAGCATGATGCTGCCATTAGAGAGTTTATCATGATTCACACATACCCATTCACTGTACTAAGCTTCACAACGTATGCATTTAATGTATTGTAATAAACTGATATTTTAAAAAGGCTTATATGCTGGGGTACCCAGAGCTGCAGTTTGAAGTCATTTCTCCAGAAATGGTGACTCAATCTGTGTTAAATTTATTTACCTTCCCCCATCATGTCAAGTGACCTCTATAAGCATTGAAGCTGAGTTTGATTGAGGTCATTTCAGGTTAATGTATCTTCCCCAAATAGCACTTTGTTGTTCAAAAGTAAGTAATTGAGTAATTGAGAGACTGCCTACTGCCTGTAATATGAAAATCTTAATAGGGACTTGATTTTATTTTTTTAGGACTTTATTTATGATGGGATAATTTTGAGGAAAAATCTTGCCTTATATTTGGGTATATACAGAATTTGGGGAAGAAGGGCTCCTGGAGATTTGGGAGTCAGAGAGATAGGTTAAATCTCATTTAGAGTAGCAGAAAATTAATAGAAATTTTATTTTGATAAACCAAGAAGTTGTGACATAAAACATACTATCTAGAGATACTGTGGCAACTACCAGATGACCAAATACCTGTAATAGTTTCAGTTAGCAGCTTGTAGGGAGCTAGACTGGAACAGGATAAGATCGAGTGAAGAAATTTGTTTTTCATTATAAAAGCACTAAAACTGTAGTATAGTATAACGAAATATGTAAAAGTTAAAGCAGGATGTTACAGTAGTCCCAAGCGAGAGACGATGAACCATGTTGTTGGTGATGAGGATGGAAGGAAGAGGCAGATTTTAGAACTGCCTGAAGATAGAGTTGATGGGACTTCATGCCTGGATTATGAAAGTTCATGGAGAGGGAGGAGTACAGGACGACTTCTGATTTCCCAGGTGTGGAGACTGGGTAAATATGGTGCCAAGTTGAAAATGCATGAACAGGGGAGTAAATGACAATGGGATCCATTGTGAGCACCCATACTCTCGGCATCCGTGCCCTGTTTAGGTAGAGATGAATTGGGAGTGCAGGAGAGAAGCTCTTGGGGAGATAGGCATTTGGGATGCATCAACATGTAAGTGTAGATACAGGCATGGGAGTGGATAGATTGCTCAGCAAAGGTGTTTTATTAGCAAGGCTGGGGACTGGGCTTTGGGAAAACCACCACTGTTAGAAGGAAGGGGAGAGAATCCAGTGAAGGAGGTTGAGAGAAGATAGGCCGGAGACAAAGAAGGTCAAGACAAGGAAGGTGGGGCGGGGGGGGGGTGCACCTGGGTGGCTCAGTTTGTTGAGCATCTGACTTCTGCTCAGGTTATGATCTCACGGTTCGTGGGCTCGAGTCCCACGTTGAGCCTGCTCTGGATTCTGTGTCACCCTCTCTCTCTGCTCTACCCTGCTCACACTGTCTGTCTGTCTCTCTCTCAAAAATAAATAAACATTAAGAGAATGTTTTTTTAAGGCAAGGAAGAGGAAAGCATCAAAGCAAGAGTATTTAGTATAGATTTCTAAGGAATACCAAGCAAAATAAGGAATGAGCAGTATCCCCTTGATTTGGCAAAATTCTTTTATATTTTCTAAGTAAGGCTGTGAACTTGTTAGAAGATAGATCCTTCTGTCTATAATCAATTTAAAAGAACCTTTTGGAGAAGGAATGATACAGCAATGTTTAGTTGAAATAGGCTCAATAGTCGTCAATAGGATGATGACCCTCCCAAAGAAGAAATGAATGTGCTCTTTGCCCACATTTGCCTGTGGCCCTACACAGTGATAACCTTACAAGCACCTAAAGTGAGGTCCTGCCTCTGTCCTTTAGGACCTCAAGGTCACTGTGAGTCTAGCTTGCTGTCTGGTTTTCCCTGATCCCTGCTTCATTTTCTTGAAAAGTCTACCTGTAAGGCAAGGGCTTCACATTTACTGGTGGGATTTCTGTTGAATAGATATTAGATTTGCCTCCAGACACTTACTGCTATCTTTCTGATTCCCGTTGATATATCTAAAGAGTGGGAATTATGGGGAGACAGGTTGGTTCAATGCTAAGATGACTCTCAGGGTGATTTGAGGAGGTATTGAAAGAGTTAATCAAAGAGGCACCAAATTTCCATTCTCTGAAGATCGTCCAGCATAGATTAGATGACCTTTCAGCAGTCATGCCACAGAGAAAAGAATTCATCCATTGGATAACCTTTAAAATCCCTTTTTGTCCTGAGAGTCAGTGGTCTCTCAATATCAAACAGGGCATAGAAATCAGGGAACCTCAGGGTTGGAAGGGACTTTAAGAGGTCATCTGATTCACTTTGTACTGAATAAATACATCCCTTCTACTGCCTTATTGATGAAGAACATCCCTACTTTTTTTTATTAATAAACTTTTCTGAGAGCCTTTTAGATTCACAGAAAAATTGAGGGGAAAGCACAGAGAATTCCCATATACCCCCTGCTTGCATACTTCTATAGCATCACCCACTATCAACACCCCCCCACTAGAGTGGTACATTTGTTACAATTGATGAACCTACATTGATACATCATTATCACCCAGCTATAAAAAGCCATGGAAGAACCTCCTTTCATTTTAGTGCCAAGTAATATTCCATTGTCTGAATATACTACTGTTTATGGATCCATTCGCCTACTGAAGGCCATCTTGGTTGCTTCCAATTTTAGCAATTTTAGATAAAGCTGCTATAAACATCTATGTGCAGGTTTTTGTATGGGCATAAGTTTTCAATTCATTTGGGTAAATACCAAGGAACACAATCGCTGGATTATATGGTAAGAGTATTTATAATTTTGTACGAAACTGCCAAGCTGTCTTCCAAAGTGGCTGTACCATTTTGCATTCCCACCAGCAATGAATGGGAGAGTTCCTGTTGCTCCACATCCTTGCCCACATGTGCTGTTGTCAGTGTTTTGGGTTTTGGCCATTTCCCAGCTTCTGTTTGAATGCTCAAACAATGGTAATCCACCATGTCAGAAATTCAGAACTTACTTAATGGCTGGCAAGGAAAGCCTTATAAGGTAATAAGCTGAGGTAAAGAATGTTTGTGGCATCTCTGCCTGGAAAGGGTTTTATCTCGGCTGTGGGCAGTGCACCCTCCAATAACTGAGCTCACTGAAGTCCATTTCCTTCCCTGCATTTCCTAGCCTCCCTCATAATTGGGCTGGAGCATATGACTAAGCTCCAAGGAGCTTAGGAGAAGAAGTGAAGCCTCACTTTAGTTCTCGGTCACTTAAGAGTCCATGTGCTCCTGCCTTTTCCTGTTTCTTATATTCAGAGAAATTGGAGCCTCTGTGATACGGTGGAAGCAGCTATAAAGCATGAGACAGACCTCTGTGAGCCTGGACCTCAGAATTACTCTGGGAAACAGAGCTCCCTACCTACCTGCTTTGGAACATGTATTTTTTTGGTAATGTTTGTTTATTTATTTTGAGAGACACAGAGAGAGAGAGGGAGAGGGAGGAAGGGAGGGAGGGCAGGGCAGAGACCAGTCTCCATGCTGTCAGTACAGAGTCAGCGCAGAGCCCAATGCAGGGCTCGATCCCATGAACGTTGAGACCGTGACCTGAGCCGAAATCAAGAGTTGGATGCTTAACTGACTGAGCCACCCAGGCACCCTAAAACATGTATTTTGAGCAGAAGATAAACTTTGTTGTGTTAAACCACCAAGATTCCAGGGCTAATTTGTTACTTCCACATCGTCTAGCCTAACCTGGCCTCTCTTTGCCGACCCTTAAGTTTTCTCTTGGGGCTCAATCCCTTTCTCTCTAACCAGTTGCAGTTCCTTTCTCTGTTTATGCTAAACTTCAACTTCAGAACTCTTTAGTTATGTTGGGCAACTTGACCCTCTCACAAGGCTTTTGGAATCTGTCCCATGTCAATAAGATTTCCCAGTCTCCCAATTCATTCTTTGTAGCCAATCTTTGTCTTTGGGCTCTTTGGGAATCTCTTTGCTCACTCTTCTGTCCAGTCCTTCCATTGGCTCTCCGCTGATTTCTCAGAGTCTTACTAATATCGGCATTCTTGAGCTCTCTCAGTGACAATGCCCTTCACTTGACAATTATAAATGGGGTAGCCATTCTTTGTCTAAGAGGAACTAACTGATAGCAGATACCAAGTTTTTCCTTAAGTGAGTTTAATGTGCCTAATGAAAATTGTCTTCTATTTGTTCAGCCTGTATTCTCTGGGCTTGTCAAAATATCTTCTTCTTTTTCCATGGGGTAGACTTCTAGGTAACTGAAGATGGAAAGGTATCATGTTCTTTCTAATTTCTTCTCTTACGTAGAAGATCTGTTTTTATCCAGATGTATACAGATATATTTTTATGAAAGTGAAACCTTCTTGATAATGTGAAAATGGAATGATAGAAGGATATATATTTCAGTACATAAGTATAATTAATATTATACATTCAACACAAGAGAGATGAACTTGTTTAAAAAAACCATAACATGTGTGTAGGCGGTATGATTATACCTATAATCCATCTGCTTTTTATATATCTTTCAGTTTTCTTGGTAAGATTTCACTTAGGGTTGAAACTTGGCAAAGCCTTAGTCTGACAGCAATTTTTAAAATACAAAATGTGAGAAAAGGAGAAAAGGATCTGTTATATTTTTCAATTACAAAAGTACTAGGGCAAGAAATAGCTTG
This sequence comes from Acinonyx jubatus, assembly GCF_027475565.1. Classification (NCBI taxonomy): domain Eukaryota; kingdom Metazoa; phylum Chordata; class Mammalia; order Carnivora; family Felidae; genus Acinonyx; species Acinonyx jubatus. The sequence continues at coordinate 8,576,174 of NC_069389.1, forward strand.
CTTATCTTCTTTTCCTTTTTATGAACTCATAAAGTCAAAAAAAAGGGAGGGTTGGAAGAATAAAACCCTAGTGTCTTTTAACTTTTTGAAAAAATCTTGTTCTAGGTATTTAAATGAGAGAAGTAACCAATGACCTCTCAGAAGTCAAGGAGGCCACCATAATTTACAAGTACAGCTGACCCTTGAACAACACTCGTTTGAGCTGCATGGGTCCACTTATATGTAGATATTTTACAGTACAGTACTATAAATGTATTTTCCTTATGATTTTCTTAATAATGTTATCTTTTCTCTAGCTTGCTTTAGCTTAAGAATATAGTATACAGTACACATGAAAACTATGTGTTAATCAACATATGTTATCTGTAAGGATCCTGGTCAACAGCAGGCTATTAGTAGTGAGTCAAAAGTTATCCGCAGATTTTCTACTGCATGGTGAGGGGTCAGTGCCTCTGATGCCCACATTGTTCAAGTGTCAACTGTGCATTCAAAAGAGCCCATTGTGCCATATTTTCCCAGTGTTTCTTGTCTTCTAAAGCCAGACGGGCTATATATTTCTTTCAAAGTTCGGAGGGGCTCTGGGAGCCTCTTATTGCCATCTTGTTCCATTTAACTCAAATGCCTTTTCCTATTTAATCTCCTCACTATTGGGCTTTCCCTCCCTCATCCTTTTTTCTCCTTATCAAAGCAGCCAGATTACACCAAGCCAGCAGGGTAAAGGGAACAGCTATATTTACACGTATATATATACGTATATGTATATGTATATGTATATTTCTAAAATCAGGGGATGAAAGTAGCATATACAAGGCAGCATTGTGGCATCTGAGGAAGTGGAGAGTGAGCTGGGGCTTTGGGAGGAGCAGAGCCCAGCCAGGGAGCTGGAGGGCCAGGTGGCTGGGGTAGGAAGCCACATGGGGTGAGCCCGGGGATTATTTTCTCTTCTTCCTGCCCTCCCTCTTCCTTTTCCCGCCTTCTTTCCTTTACTTCATTTTCTCTCTTTCCTTTCCCCTATTTCGTCCTTTCTCTGCTTTCCCCAGTTCTTACTATTTTTCTTTCCTGAAGCTTCTGCCCTCTTTTCCCAGTCTGTCACTTGCCATGTGTGCAGGAAGCCTGAGGCTGCCTTCTTTCCAAGGCTGGCCCTTGGCTGGCACCTGGGAACTTTGCATTTGGGAACATTCTCAAGTGGTGGGCACGAAACACCTCCTCCCTTCTGGAAACCCGGCAGTTTGGCAGTTGTCCTGGGTCATTATGCTGATGTGACAAACTCCCAAGAAGACCTTGAACTCTGAGTCTCAAGAAGACTTCACAGGGTGGGACACTGGGTACATGTCGTTGCATGTCATTGCTAGAGGAACACATTCCTTCCCACTGCTGGGGGGTGAGCAGGACACGTGGGCCCGGGTTTCTCTAGACACCTCCTAATGAGTCCTTCCCTCTTGGTGATTGCTGTAATACGCTATAACCCTGAGTGCAACTCTTTCTGAATCCTGTGAGTCCTTCTAGCAAATCACTGAAGGTATGAGTGGTCTTAGGACTCCTGAAACACATACCAAAGCTAATGTTTTATCTGGTCCATCTTTGTGGCCTTCAAAGTGGCATTTAAAACTCAGAAAAAGGACTGCTGATTTTTTTTTTATCTTGTAAAAATTATTACTCTTCCTCATTGAGAAGACATTTGTGTTAAAAGAAGAGGCGAGGGGAGTGGATGCTGCTATATAGCAGGCACTGTGCTAAGTTCTTTCTACATATTGTGTCATTTAATTAACATCCCTGTGAGGTAGTTCTATCACTCCTACTCTGTGCGAAGTTGACTCACTAAAGATCACAAAGATGGGAGCTGGAGAGGCAAAACATCAACGCTTTAGTTTTGCTTAATCAACACGTGTTGAATAACTAATAGATACCAAGCATGTGTTCGGCACCACAGAGTAAGCGACAAATGAGACTAAGAACCGATTATAGAGTTGCTCACTGTTGAGGGAGGAGACAGATAAACCTAACAATTATGCTCCGGTGAAAGCTTAAGACAAATACACACCTGGCGGGCTGTGGAATTTGAAATTAGGCCTTTTCAAGTTCATTATTGCTATGGCCCTCCTTTCTTTCAAGGGACATACATATGAGGAAATGGAAAAGTTCTCTGTTCTTGAATAATTTTTATTAGGTTTTGAAACGTAAAAGAAGTATATGTGCATGACAAAAATGTCTGACAGTCCAAAAAAGCAAAGCAAAAAGTCGAAATCCACATCCATGTTTCAATAATATCCCCCATTCCATCCCTCAGAGAGAACCACTTTTCCATTTTTCTATTGTCCTACTCCTTAATGCCAGGAGATGTCAAATAAAAAGATGTGAGCCCAACAATTCCTAACTTTAATCCTTAAAATAATAAATGACTTTTCTCCCAGCCTTTCCGGGTACAACTAAAGCATCCTGCCAGCCCATGGCCATGTTGGACTGGATATACGTTTCTGACGATGAATTCTATTTCTGACTATAAATTCTATTTCTGACTATGAATTATATTTTAGTTTATCTTTGAGTTCATTTTTAAACTGAAAAAAAAAGAGTTGTATTTCAATGCATTTCTGTTTTATTTTTAAAAAATCCTACTGGTTAATGCTTTACGTTAGGAATCTCAAATCTTTATGTCGATGTTGGATTTTGAGAAAGCTATTTTGAAATGTTCCTGGATTCAGCTTTTAAAAAGCTGAGATTTTGTTTCTTCTATTCTGGATTTGAAAAAAAAAAATCTTACTTTCCTAAGGATTTATTCTTGGTAAAAGAATAGTGTGACAAAAATAGATTTATGCTCAGCTACTACAGAAATAGGTGATAATGGGTAGAAATGATAAATAATAGTCAGGAATAATAGGGGGTCATGATTTATGTTAGAACTGGAAGGAAGCTTAGAGCTCATCTGGCATGTCCCCTCATTTTACATGTAGAACTCTCCATGCTGCTAATGATGAAAAGCAGAAATGAATATTAATCCACAATGAGATTACAGCTTGTGGTTTGGTTTTTTTTTGTTTCTTTTTTTAACTTTATTTACTTATTTATTTATTTAGAGAGAGAGAGAAGCAGAGAGGGAGAGCGAGATCCCAAGTAGGCTCTGTGCTGTCAGTGTGGAGCCTGACATGGGGCTCGATCCAACGAACCTTGAGATCATGATCGGAGCTGAAATTAAGAGTCGGATGCTTAACCTACTGAGCCACCCAGGCACCGGTTGTTTCTTGTTTTTATCCTAGAGTCTACTTTTTGTTTGTCCCTGGATATAAGTATTCTTGTGTATGTTTGCAGAATTCTTCACGATACAAGCTGAGTCATTAAGGAGTAGAAAAGCCACTATGTTTGATCTGATTCAGGAGAATGGCTCGGTTTCACCACGCTTATTCCGATGAACTTAAACCAAGTAAGTTTAGTTCAAATTAACTCATCAATAATTTGTCACAAATTCTTACCTCATATTTACTTCATCTTATGGGAAATAGGACCCTCAACATGAAAAGTTAGAAAGCAATATCAGAGTTCAAATACAAGACACAAAGCAAAGGTACTGGAAGGATATTCAGACATTTTTATGGGCTGAAGAAGGCAATTTTCTTATTTTTAAATAAAGATTTTGGATTAAATTGACCGAGTGGTTTTCTTTTTTAATTTTAGTAAATTTACAGAGTTGTATAACCATTATCCCAATCTTGTTTTAGGATTTTCCCATTACCCTCAACATTTTCCTTGAGCCCATTAGTAGGCAAGTCCTAGCCCTGTGCCCCCACCCCCGCCCCAACCAGGCCCAGGCAAACACTGATCTGTCTTTTATCTCTAGAATGGATTTGCCTTTCTGAAATTTCATATACACGGAATCATATAAGATACAGTCTTTTGCATCTTGCTTCTTTTATTTAGCATAATTTTTGAGTTTCATCCATATTGTAGCATGTGTCAGTAGTTTGTTTTTATCGCCAAGCACCACTCCATTGTGTGGGTGCATCACATTGTGTTCATGGAGTCAGCAGTTGATGGGCACTAATTTACTTTGTGACTAGCATGAAGAACGCTGCTATGAACATTCACCTGCAAGTGTTTCTGTGGACATATGTTTTCATTTCTCTTGGGTAGATTCCTGGGAGTAGGCTTGCTGGTTTGTATGATAAATTTAATTTTTAAAGAAACTGCCAAACTGTTTTACAAAGTGGCTGTACCATTTTTTAATCCTTCCCAGCAGTATATAAATGTTCTAGTTTCTCCAAGTGACTGGTGATGTACATCCTTTCATGTGTTTATTATTTATTTGTGTGTCTTTCTTGGTAAAATGACTATTTATGTCTTTTACTCATTTTTACTTTGTTTAATGTTCTGTTTATTTATTTTGAGAGAGAGAGAGAGGGAGAGAGAGATCCCAAGCAGGCTCCATGTTGTCAGTACAGAGCTCAATACGGGGCTCGATCTCAAGAACCGTGAGATCATGACCTGAGCTGAGATCACGAGTTGGATGCTTGGGGCGGTTAAGCGTCCGTCATCGGCTTAGGTCATAATCTCACAGTCTGTGAGTTCAAGCCCCAAGTCGGGCTCTGTGCTGACAGCTCGGAGCCTGGAGCCTGCTTCGGATTCTGTGTCTCCCTCTCTCTCTATGCCCCTCCCCCACTCCCACTCTCTCTTTCTCCCTCTCTCTCTCTCTCAAAAATAAACGAACATTAAAAAAATTTAAAAACAGAGTTGGACACTGAACTGACTGAGCCACCCATGTGCCTCTATCTTTCATTCAGTTTTTAAATTGACTTGTTTTTATTGAGTCGTAAGAGTTCTTTATGTATTCTGGATAGAAAGAACTAAAAAAATAAATATTTAATTTTTGAACTCTTCTTATGGATTTTGTTAACAAAGGATTTGGGGAAATACTTGGGTTTAGCTTAGGTATGATGACAGTAGAAATTTTCAAGAATGGCTAAACTCATACCTTGGAATGCAAATTATATATAGTTTACCTATAATAGCAGGTATAAATATATACAAAAAAACCCCAATTCTAACAGATATACAGTAAGGTTCTGTTCTCAACTTCTGATTCTTTATCACAAGGAAGTTAATGAAATCCTTTCATCTGGTATGGCTAAGAAAAGAGTTGTTGTGGTCCAGTTGCAAGACTTCCTTCTTCATTGCTTATTAGCTGAAAATAAGAGGCCAGCCCAGTTGCCTGAAAAGTGGATATTCTCGTTTGGGCATTTTGTGCCATTTGGGGCACATAGTTATACCTTCTATTTGGGAATGACTTCTATATGAGTAGGAGGAATCACCAGGCTTCATTAGTAAAATGGACCCACTCCATTTTCTCAGAGTCTATGGTGAGAACACCATTTGTACACTTTCACACTTTTCAAATTTATTGTGACTTTAAAACAATTTTTTTATGTTTATTATTTTTGAGAGAGGGAGAGACAGAGTGCAAGCAGGGGAGGGGCAGAGAGAGAGGGAGACACAGTATCCGAAGCAGGCTCCAGGCTCTGAGCTGTCAGCGCAGAGCCCGACGCGGGGCTTGAACTCACGAATGGTGAGACCGTGACCTGAGCCGAACGAAGTCAGACACCCAACCAACTGAGCCCTCCGGGTGCCCCTATTGTGACTTATTTGGTGGCCCAGTCTATAGTCTATCCTGTGGAATGTTTCATGTGTACTTTTTTTTTCATATGTCCTTTAAAAGAATACCAGGAAACTCTTATGAAGTTGATTCAGACTGTAAAGTAGCCTGTGAAATGTACTTTGAATGTTTATGATACCCTTGTGTAAATGAGGCTTCTTTCTATTCTCCTAAGGTAAATTTAACAAGGAGATGCATATTTATGATGCAGATTATTACGAAAGCAAATATTATACTTGCAGAAATCCTTAAAAATGTAGCTGTCAAAATAATTTATTTTTTCCTCTCCCTGGTTTTAATAAACAGTTGAAGGTATGAAAATATTATTTCTTCCTCAAAGTGTTCTTCAACATTTGTGTACACAACAGAGGCTTAGTAAGGCCATTCCCATGCCTGAACTAAGCTATTTGACATTTATTTAATTAAAAAATTATTCATTTACTGCACATGGGAAGTAAATGTGGCAGACTATACTGGCAGACAAGGACATAATTATCCAGGATATCAATTTTTATTCTCTTCAGTATGAAGTTGATAATAAGTAAAAGTAGGAAGCACAAAGAGGCAAAGCATAGCATTATGTAATGTTTTGAGGCTTTGTCATGCAGTGTTAAAAAGAAATTTCAGGTTTTCACATGACAAAATTTTGCAAAATATATTTACTTTTGTTCCTTTGAACTTGGAATTGATCATTTTGAGATTTGAACTTGGAATTGATCATTTTCAGATAAAGTCTTGAGATGAGGTGGACATTTTCCAGAGTAATTACAAAAAATAAAATCCATGTTAGGACAACAGAATTCCTTCATTTTGCATAAAGTAAGGAATACCTCTTTATAAGACTTTGAATTTTTGCCTTTTAATGTTTTAGAAGCTAGATAGTTTAGACTGCTTTATTATTCAATTTATCACTTCTTTAGAAATAATGTTGAAGGTCAGGGAAGAATTACTAAAATTGTTTTCTCCATGTATTTTAAGAGTTTTGCTGGGGTGCCTGGGTAGCTCAGTCTGTTAAGCATTAGACTTTGACTCATGTCATGATCTTGTGGTCCGTGAGTTCCAGCCCTGCATCAGGCTCTCTGCTGTCAGCACAGAGCCCACTTCAGATCCTCTGTCTCCCTCTCTCTCTGCCCTTCCCATGCTCGCTCTCTCTCTCTCTCAAAATAAATAAACATTTTGGGGTGCCTGGGTGGCTCAGTCATCCAGCTGATGTTTCAGTGCCCAACTTCGGCTCCAGTCATGATCTCATGGTTTGTGAGTTTGAGCCCCACTTGGGGCCCTACACTGACAGTGCAGAGCCTGCTTCGGATCCTCTGTCTCTGTCTCTCTCTGCCCCTTTCCAATATGCACGTGCGCTCTCTCTCTCCCAAAAATAAACATTGGAGAGAGAGAGAGAGACAGACACAGAGCACCAGCAGGGGACGGGTAGAGACAGAGGGAGACACAGAATCCGAAGCAGGCTCCAGGCTCCGAGCTGGCAGCACAGAACCTGATGCGGGGCTCAAACTCATGAACCGTGAGATCATGACCTGAGCCCAAGTCGGAATGCTTAACCAACTGAGCCACCCAGGTGCCCCAGCAAAACTCCTTGTTTAAAATAAATGTTTATTGGGGTGCCTGGGTGGCTCAGTTGGTTGAGTGTTCAACTTCAGCTCAGGTCATGATCTTGCAGTTTGTTGGTTCAAGCCCTGTGTCCGGCTCTGTGCTGATAGCTTAGAGCCTGGACCCTGCTTTCGGATCCTGTCTCTGTCTCTCTTTCTCTCTCTCTCCCCCTTCCCCGCTCATGCTCTCTCTCTCAGAAATAAATAAACCTTTAAAATTTTTTAAAAATAAATAAATAATAAAGATTTTATTTTTAAGCAATCTGTATACCCAACATGGGGCTCAAACATACAACCCCAAGATCAAGAGTCACATCCTCTACTGACTGCGCCCTAAGAGTTTTGTTTTTGGAGTTATCTACCACACTGCGTCTGCCCTTGTTACATCAGCTGGCTTACCATCAAGTTTAGGCTAGCTGCTGCTGCTGCCACTTCAGATGAAATAATCCCTTCTGTTTCTTGATGTTTTCACTCTGACTGCGTCCTTCTCCTTCTTTGGAGATATATTCCTATCGTCCGTGTGCTTTGTCTGGTCTTTATATTCAAAAGGATTTGGACTGTCACTTCTATTGACTTTGCTTGACTTTTGCCTCGTGTGTTGCAAACTTCCAAGAATTATGGTTGACTTAATGACTCAAATTAGCAATTAAATGCAACAAGGATACTTCTTGGGACAGTGTAAAATTAAGAACACATTTGCCAGAGCACCTGACAGCTACAAGAATAGGCATATATTGTGGAAATAATAGTTTCTCAATTTATTGTTTTCTCTCCAAGAATGCGTTGCTGTAGTTCTGGGCTGTCTGTTTTATTCTGTGCAAACGTACTACATGTGGTTACTATTTCTCAGGTTGATCACCTTCTTGAGATTGAAGAACTTTCTGTTTGAGGATTTTCTATGGGATGTTGGTCTAAAGTTCAGCTTCTTCCAGAGTGTATCTGGACTGTGTGCTTGAACCACTCCATGCCTCAGGTGGTATTTGTAATCCTGATTCATCCCTTGCCAGCAGTATATTGATACCAGAGAATGTCTCCCGATAATCATCAATGTTCCGTTTGCTCAGACATACTTGGTTTTTCCAGGAAAGAGAGTCGGTTGGTACCTGACTAGCTAATGGTGATGTGTTCTTTTCCCTCTGTGTCTCAGTTCCCTAAGGGCTTTGTGACAATCACACTTGAATGATATTTAAAAAAGACGAATTGTCTTGGAGAAAACGTTTCTGCCTTGAAAGCATCTTATGAGGTTCTTGAAACCTGATTATAAATGAACGCATGAAAGAGATAATTTTATAAAGCAGTTGGATTTTCTCTAAACCAAGTTAGGGATAGATGGTTTGTTCATTGCTTCAGGTATGGTGAGCTGAGTTTTAAGGGCTTTCTATTAAACTCAAATTCCTGGTTATTGGAAGGTAAGGTTATCTTGAAGGTAAGGATTGATTGATCTTCATTTACTACTGATTATTCTTTTATTGAAAAGTTTACAAGGTTCTCTATTTACAGAAGAGTAGAATTAATTTGGAGATTTTCTTTTGAGTCTGATACTCTTGAATTCAACTGAAATACTTTCTCAAAGGATTTAATTTTAAAAACAATACAACAACAATTACATCTTTGCTTTGAGACTCTTAAGCAAATTCAAGCCATTTAATGATTTTATTTCTTTGTATTAATTGTGGATTTGGTACAAAGCTGAACAAGAGCCAAAGGCCCAACAGAAGATGGAGACTGAGAGCTAAGATGTGTGATATAGAGATAAAAAGGACATAGATAGCTGAAGGGGTTTTAGTAGGATTGTTAAAAGATAAACTGAGGCATATTAACAATTTTAAGACTTTGAGCAAACATCAGTTGGAATTGGGAAGCACCAAACTGAAAGTGGTTAGGAGCCCTTCGCCAACAGGAGCTTGCGGGGCGGCGGGGGGGGGGGGGGGTACTTCTGTAGAGCAAAGGAGGAAGCAACGTAGCAAAGTAAGGAAATTATTGAATGGCTGTACCTCAAAGCCTAGTGGCTGTTTGTGCTTGGTTATCCTTAGTGTTTTGGTTTTATAGGCCTAGATTTTGGTTTCCTTCTGTAGCCTGCCACATTATGACAGCCACCTCAGTCTAATGACCTCCTTGTTTCATTAATTTAACAATTTCTCCTTTTGGTCATCCTCTCAGAATGACAGATTGAACATGTCTTGGTATTGGTGGTACTCTTTTTTTTTTCGTTTTTAACATCTTTTTGAAGTAAACTCTACGCCCAACACGGGGCTCAAATCCACGAGCCCGAGAACAAGAGCCACATGCTCCACCAACTAGCCAGCCACGTGGTTCTCGGTATTAATGCTACTTTTTTTATATACAGTTTATTTATTTATCTTGAGAGAGGGGGTCAGGGGCAGAGAGAGAAAGAGAATCCCAAGCAGGCCCTGCGTTACCAGTGTGGAGCCCAAAATGGGGCTCAAACTCACGAACCATGAGATCATGACCTGAGCCAAAATCAAGAGCCTGACAGTTACCTGACTGAGCCACCCAGGCGCCCCAGTATTAGTACTATTCTTAACCACCATCAGAGTTAAGTTGTTCTTGTCTCACTGTGAAACTCCTAGGTTATGATGTCAGATCCATGAAAGAAATGTTTTTGCTGTTCATCTCATTAATCATCTTGTTTCTGGTTCTCTAAGCCCAGTGAAACCATCTGATGTACTGCTGATGGCTGTGAACATGCATTTAAGACCTTAGAAAATAGCATACTAGAGGACTAAAATGATGACTTATTATAAGGATAATACCAAGAGATTGAAGTATACTCCTTACTAGGGCCCCCATGAGCCAAATCAATTGGTATCAGATAAATCAAAGAAGGGACATCAACCTGCTTTAGCCAAGTGGCTGATGTGTTAATTTATCATATTTGCTGCAACACCAGAGGTGTTGATCCAGGTCTTGTGGGAGGTATTTGCTGTGGCACAAGCTCCTCCTTTTTCAGCCAAGAAGTAACCTAAAGCAGTTCTATGATCTGAAACCATCTTAGCAAGAAAGTCCATCTGCTTCTGGGTAGGAACCTCCCTAGTCAACTTTAATTTTAGGTCTGCAGCTGGTGTGTGGTTCCAGGAGTCTGGGGGAGCCCTTTTTAATGGGGAGATGTGGACCCAGGGTTCCAGTCCCTGAAGTTTGGCTGTGGTGTCGGCAGTGAGAAGGACCTGGGATGGTTTCTTCCAGGGAGATTCCAGGGCAGTCTTTGTGCTTAGTGATTGCAAGTCAGAAGGGTGGGAGAAAATGGGAAATGTCAGTCTGGAGAGTTGTAGCCAGACATTTGAGGAAACTAGGAGAGTTCAGGGCCCGGTTCAGGTTACAGACAGACCCAGTGGTTTCCTTGCACCCTTATTATTCCTAAGTAGTTGTAATTACTAATTATGTTGATTAGAATTCTTACCCCTTAGGATCCTTTATTCCTTGTGAAAACTAGGAAGTCAGCGATGTGACTGTCTGTTACACTAGCATTCTGTGGATTCGGGAAATTTATAAATACATTTCACAATTTCTAGAAGTACCTTCTTTCTCATAGTAAAATTTTCAGTGTGGCACAAAAGATATTTACTAATAGATCCCAATATATTTAGTTCCTCTGTAAAAGAAAGGCAAAAGTGGATAAACCCATGTTCAGTATTTGCTGTTTTAGTATTTTATCATATTTGGAATGACTAAGATAGTCAGCGAATAACCCTCATTTAGCTTATCTCAGTATAACTTTCAGGTTTCGAGTTACTAAAAAGATTTTGAAAACTATCTTTTTTGACCCCTCAAAATGTATTAATCATTGATAATCATAATATTAACAAAATCTACAGTGTTTTTTATTAAGCTTATTTATTTATTTTTGAAAGAGAGAGAGAGAACACAGATGGGGTATGGGCAGAGAGAAAGAGAGGGAGAAAGAATTCCAAGCAGGCTCCACTCAGTCAGTGTAGAGCCCGACGTGGGGCTCGAACCCACACACTGTGAGATCATGACCTGAGCTGAGATCCAGAACTGTATGCTCAACCAACTAAGCCACCCAGGTGCTTCAAATCTATAGTGTTTTTTATGTTCCAAGCACTTTATATTTAATTTTCATATTGAGTCTATGAAATATGTACTATTAGGGGTGCCTTTCTGGCTCAGTGGGTAGAGCATGTGACTCTTGGTCTCAGGGTCATGAGTTTGAGCCCCACGTTGGGTATAAATAAATAAAAAAGAAATGTGTACCAATATATGTACACACAAATACCTACGTGTATACACACACACACACACACACACACATAACCCACAGAGAAACATACATATATAATTGCCAAGAATACATATATGGTAAAACCTTAGCTTTCAAGCATAATTTGTTTTGGAAACATGCTTGTAATCCAAAACACTTGTATATCAAAGTGAATTTCAAGAACCATTGGCCCAGTTGTGATCATGTGACATTCAGTGTCACATACTACTCATATTGCAAGATATCGCTCATTTATTAAGTTAAAATTTATTAGAAATGTTTTCTTGTGGGACGCCTGGGTGGCGCAGTCGGTTAAGCGTCCGACTTCAGCCAGGTCACGATCTCGCGGTCCGCGAGTTCGAGCCCCGCGTCAGGCTCTGGGCTGATGGCTCAGAGCCTGGAGCCTGTTTCCGATTCTGTGTCTCCCTCTCTCTCTGCCCCTGCCCCGTTCATGCTCTGTTTCTCTCTGTCCCAAAAATAAATAAAATTGAAAAAAAAAATTGAAAAAAAAAAAAGAAATGTTTTCTTGTCTTGCAGAACATTCACAGAACAAGTTACAATCCAAGGTTTTACTGTATTATTGATAATTATATACATTATTTTACATTTGTTTTGTATCTTAAAAATAATTTTTTTCCACCACTAAAGTAATAGAACAGATGAGTTTTGGCAAATAAAAATATATACATAAAACATGTAACAAAATTGTACCACAATTCATACTATAAAAATGGCTTGAGTTCTTCATTTCATTGTTTTCTTAATATACTATATAGATTTGTTTGCATTATCTTTTTATTTATATTTATTTATTTTTATTTTTTTAAGTGTTTATTTTTGAGAGAGAGATTGAGAGAGAGGGAGAGAGGGAGAGAGAGAGAGAGAATGAGTGGGGGAGGGGCAGAGAAAAAGGGAGACACAGAATCCGAAGCAGGCTCCAGGCCCTGAGCTGACAGCACAGAGCCCAATGCAGGGCTTGAACTCATGAGCCGCGAGATCATGACCTGAGCCAGAGTCAGCCGCCAAACTGACTGAGCCACCTAGGCACCCCATCTTTCTATTTTTATTTTTAATTGTACTGTTGGCAGGTAATATTAGTTTCAGGAGTACAACAGTGATTCAACAATAGTAACATTATGAAGTGCTCACCACAAGTGTAGTTACAATCTGTTGCCATACAAAATTATCACAATATTACTGGCTATATTTCCTATGCCATACTTTTCATCCCTGTGTCTTACTTTAGAATTGGAAGTTTATACCTTTTAATCTCCTTCACCTGTTTTGCATATCCTCCCACCCCTTGGATTTGGGAAGCTGTTTTTTGGTAGATATATCATTAGGCATAATTATTATTGAAAAGTGCATTTATAAACCTTTATCTTCCTTACATATATTTAATTTACTTATTCTTAATTATGTTTAAATCACTTATGAAAATTTTATAAGGCATTAAACAGCTAAACATCATTCTTGCTGACATATTCTATAACAGAACTAATATGAGCTTATTCACTTTTAGTAAACCTAGGTAGAACAAAAGTATTATATTTGATGCTGATGACTCTAAAGGCGTGCTTATTTTAATTAAACTAACACACTTAAACTAGTTTCTATTTACCAAAGATTATCCTAGATCACTTTGTACTTGAAAACCATTTGAGTTAGTTCCTATATTTCTGAGAGTATAATGATTTATGTAAATACCTTTTTGACTTTAAGCCTATTACATAAAGCCCTTTACAAATTAATTTTGGCAATATCATCTGGAGGTAGAAAAATATCATATATCTGTAACACACATACATAGACATACACAGAAATCTTATAGCTTTCATTTTTAAAAATTTTAGCCATGAGACCAACAGACACATACAAAGATGCTCAACCTCACCAATCATTAGAGAAATTTGCAAATCAAAACGATAATGAGATATCACCTAACACCAGTCAGAATGGCTAGTCCCAAAAAGACAAGAAATAACAAACACTGGCAAGGATGTGGAGAAAGGGAACCCTCATCCTCTGTTGGTGGGAATGTAAGTTGGCACAGCTACTCTGGAAAACAGTATGGAGTTTCCATAAAAAACTAAAAATAAGACCTACCATATGGTCCAATAATTTCACTTCTGGGTATTTACCCAACGAAAATGAAAACACTAATTTGAAGAGATACATACACCTCTATGTTTATTGCAGCATTATTTATAATAGCCAAGATATGGAAGCAACCCAAGTATCCATTAAAACATGAATAGGGCACCCGGCTGGCTCAGTCCATAGAGCATGTGACTCTTGATCTTGGGGTTGTAAGTTTGAGCCCCACATTGGGTGTAGATATTACTTTTAAAAATTTTTTAAAAAATGAATAAAGAAGATATGGTGTATATACACAATGGAATATTACTCAGCCACAAAAAAGAGTAAAATACTGCCATTTATGGGGCACCTGGTTGGCTCAGTCGGTTGGGTGTCTGACTTCAGGCCAGGTCATGATCCTGTGCTTTGTGGGTTCAAGCCCCGCATCAGACTCTGTGCTGACAACTCGGAGCCTGGAGCCTGCTTCGGATTCTGTGTGTCCCTCTCTCTCTGCCCCTCCCCTGCTTGCACTCTCTCTGTCTCCCAAAAATAAGTAAACGTTAAAAAAAAAAATACTATCATTTGTGACAATATGGATGGACCTAGAGGGTATTGTGCTAAGGGAAATGTAAGAGAAAGACAAATACCATATGAAATCACTTATATGTGGAATCTAAAAAACAAAACAAAGAAACAATAACAAAACAAAAATAGAAACAGATTCACAAATATAGAGAACAAACTGGTGGTTGGCTGGAGGCAGGGAAGGAAATAGACAAAATAGGTACAGGAGATTAGGGGCTTCCAAGTTATAAAGCTTCCAGTTATAAAATAAATTAGTCATGAGGATAGAAAGTATGGGTACAGAATTTAGTCAATGTAATAACTTTGTATACTGACAGATGGTAACTGCATTTATTGTGGTGAGCATTTCATAATGTTCATAATTGTCATATCACTATGTTGTATACCTGAAATATTATATATCAGCTATACTTAAATTAAAAATACATGGGATACCTGGGTGGCTCAGTTGGTTGAGCATCTGACGTCAGCTCAGGTCATGATCTCACAGCTTGTGAATTAGAGCCCTGCGTTGGGCTCTGTGCTGACAGCCAGAGCTTGGAACCTGCTTCAGATTCTGTGTCTCCCTCTCTCTCTGCCTCTCCCTCACTTACACTGTGTCTCTTTCTCTCTTGAAAATAAATAAACATTAAAAATTTGTTTTTAAATACAGATAAATTTTGGGGCACCTGGCTGGCTCAGTTGGCAGAGTGTGTGACTCTTGACCTCGGGGTTGTAAATTCAAGCTCCACGTTGGGTGTAGAAATTACTTAAAAAAAAAAATCTTTAAAAAAATACAGAAAAATTTGAAACAATAAAAGTAATAAAAGATGAAAAGAGGTGCTATAAAAATGTAAGATAACATTTTAGCAATTAGGTATGATAATGCAGAACTTTATAAAAGAATGGTTGTATATAAATTGTGTTTCTGGCAGATAGAATAAGTTTGCTTGCTCAGGTGGCTAAAGCTTTTACTAATATTTGTGAAAAAGACTTTTAAGATTTTTCATTTACCTAATTTTCAAATAGCTTCTTTTTTTTTTCAAATTTTTATTTAAATTCTAGTTAGTTAACCTACAGTGCAGTATTGGTTTCAGGATTAGAATTTAGTGATTCATCACTTACAGACAACACCCAATGCTCATCATAACAAGTGTCCTCCTTAATACCCATTACCCATCTAGCCTATCCCCCACCCACCTCCCTCCATCAACCCTCAGTTTGTTCTCTATCTGTATTATTATTATTGTTGTTATTAATTTTTATTTTTGAGAGACAGAGTCCGAGTGGGAGAGGGGCAGAGACAGAGGGAGACAGAGAATCCGAAGCAGGCTTCAGGCTCTGAGCTGTCAGCACAGAGCCCAACAGAGGGCTTGAACCCACGAACCACGAGATCATGACCTGAGCTGAAGTGGGACACATAACCGACTGAGCCACCCAGGCGCCCCTGTTCTCTATCGTTAAGAGTCTCTTATGATTTGTTTCCCTCTCTCTTCCACCTCCCATGTTCATCTGTTTCTTAAATTCCGCATATGAGTGAAATCACATGGTATTTGTCTTTCTCTGACTTATTTCACTTAACATAATACACTCTAGCTCCATCCATGTTGTTACAAATGGCAAGATTTCATTCTTTTTGATGGCTGAGTAATATTCAATTGTGTGTGTGTGCACGCGCGCACCACATCTTTTTTTTTAATGTTTATTTATTTTGAGAGAGAGAGCACATGAGCTGGGGAGGGGGGCAGAGGGAGAGAAAGAGAAAATCCCAAGCAGGCTCCACATTCAGGGCAGAGCCCGACAGGGGGCTCCATGTCACAACTGTGAGATCACGACCCAAGTCAGTATCAAGAGTTGGATGCTTAACCAAGTGAGCCAGCTAGGCTCACTGCTGTTATACCACATCTTCTTTATCCATTCATCACTTGATAGACATCAAATAGCTTCTTCTTTTTTTCTTTAATTAGAATTATCTTCCTGAAGTTTGCATTTTAAGATGGCTCTGAGTTCCGGGGCACCTGGGTGGCTCAGTGGGTTGAGTGTCTGAGTTAAGTTCAGGTCATGATCTCGCAGTTCATGGGTTTGAGCCCTGGGTTGGGTGGGCTGTGTGCTGACAGCTCAGAGCCTGGAGCCTGCTTCAGATTCTGTGTCTCCCTCTCTCTCTGCCCCTCCTCCACTCATGCTCTCTCTCGCTCTGTCTCTCAGTAAATAAATAAACGTTAAAAAAAGATGGCTCTGAGTTTCTAGAGAAAACCAGGTGGAACATCTACATCTCAAAGGCACAGAGAAAGGATGTAAGTTTCTCCAAGAAGGGCTTTTGCTGTCTGAATCCAAATCTTTTACAATATCTGCAAGCCTTTGAGATGGATAGAGGGGGATTGGTAGAGAGGATAGTTGGGCTTTGTATTGTTTCTAGAGCTGCATGTCTGTTCTTAGAAAGACTGATACTGTAAAATGAGTACATTTGTTTTTAATTCTTCAAAGAATAAGGTTGCAATCTGAATGTGTAGCCCCTGACCCAGCCATCAAAGTACGGGAGCCTCCATTTGCTTCTTTGTGTCAGGGAGAAGATCTGCAACAAACCAAACGATTTGTATGTTCTAGATTTACAGCTGGGTTTCTTTACAACATTTTAGTAAATCCTTCCACAGTGCCTTCAGAATGCTTTTCTTTCTTCTGGGTAAATAGTTTCGTTTTAACTTAGGGGAGAAGGCCTAAAAAAAGTTCTTATCAGGCTCTGAATATCAGCTTCCAATTTGGCTAATTTATGACCACAGAGCTACTTAAAAAAATCCTTTTGAGTATCTTGTCAGGTTTCAGCTGGAACAAGCAGTAAATATTTCTGGCAGTATTGAACCACCCCATGGAGCTAAGAGGGGTTCTCAAAGAGGTGCAGATGATACTAGTTACCCAAATCTAGAGCCACTGTGAAAAATACCCAATAGAAAGAAAGACCTGGACAGTCCCCGAGAGCTGCAATTGCTGGGGTATTGTAACAGTTGGTAGGACCCTAGCTGCAAATGGAATGCCATCCGCATTTCTGCCCAGCCTTATCTGGCCACAAATAGGGTGTAACACAGATTTATGTTCAGCCATCTTTTGGGGGCCCCTAATCTGACAGTTGCCTAGCTAAGTTCTCAGGGTACAAAATGAGACAGACAAGAAGGCAATAGTTATCCTTGTTTGAGAAAGGATGGATAACCCATGTTTTTTTCTGCTGATCCAAATTTGGAAAGGAAGGGAAAATGTGAAATTTACCTTCTTATCTTGACCAGGCACCACAGACAGTCATCTGGGAGGGCTGACTTTGGTAAGAATTCTTACCTTTTGCTGGCTTCTGCCAGTTTTCCCAGAATGCCTTCTTCATGGCTGCATTGCGAGTGAGGTGTCCCAGCTGGTCTTATCCTGGCCAGCAGAAATTATAGAGGAAGAAGAATAATTTTCCCTCTACTCTTTATAGTGAGTGTCTGGCTGAGACCCTTGTTATCAGAGCACCTTGTAAATTGATAAGATTATCTAAAATGGGTAAAAGTTTCCCACTGAAGCCAGTATAATTGAAGATTATCTTTGGTAAGGTTAACCTACTTGTTCAGTCTTAAAAGAAAGTTTTATTCACCTGAGGCCTCACGTGGGCACCGGTTCATTTAAGTCAGACCTAGTCTGACTCCAGACCCAGTCCAGTTTTTAAGTCCGACCTAGTCCATTTCCAGCAGTTTTGAACCCAGTCTGGAAGTAGAGATGTTGAAATAAAGTGGGAAAGCTCATAACGCGAAAGCTGTGGAACCTGGATCCAGGATCCGAGTAGGACTTGCTCACCGTCTCCACAGGCAGCAGGAAAGCAGCATGCTCCAGGGGCTCATGTTTGCTTTCCGTGTTTGGTCTCTCATTGCTCTGGAACTGGTAAAAGATAAACTGAGGCATATTAAAATACTGTAGAGTTTATTTGAGCAAAAATCAATTCGAATCGCGCTGCACCAAACTAGAAGTGGTTAGAAGCACTCTTTTCACAGGAGCTCGGGGAGAGATTTTTTGTGAAGAAAAGATGGAAGCAAAGTACGGAAATTATTGATGGGCTGTCCCTCTAAGCCTAGGTGGCTGTTTGTGATGGGTTATCCTTAGCGTTTTGATTTTATAACTGTGAGGCATTTAGAGACTTAGATTTTGGTTTGCTTTTGTAGGCCACGGCATTAGAGCCTCCTCAGTTTAACAGCCTCCTTGTTTAATAAGATTTTATGTTTCAGTCTCACAAAATATTCATTTATTGGGTCAGTTTCCTATGTCAGCTAATTATACTGTGTGATTCTCTATGACTACAGCAGTGATGATGTCCTTTCCCAGGTAGTTGGGTTTTTTTTGCCTTGAGTTTTAGAATCACTATTACCTTGGGTTTGATAGTTCCTGTTATCCTATAATTTTTTTTTTTTAATTTTTAAAAAAAAAATTTTTTTTTCAACGTTTATTTATTTTTGGGACAGAGAGAGACAGAGCATGAATGGGGAGGGGCAGAGAGAGAGGGAGACACAGAATCGGAAACAGGCTCCAGGCTCTGAGCCATCAGCCCAGAGCCTGACGCGGGGCTCGAACTCACGGACCGCGAGATCGTGACCTGGCTGAAGTCGGACGCTTAACCGACTGTGCCACCCAGGCGCCCCAATTTTTTTTTTTTAAAGTCAACACAAGGGATGGGCTAAATGGGTGATGGGTACTAAGGAGGGCACTTGTGATGAGCACTGGGTATCGTATATAAGTGAGGAATCACTAAATTCTACTCCTGAAACCAATACTACACTATATGTTAACTAACTTGGATTTAAATAAAATTAAAAATAAATAAATGAATAATTAATACAAACATGAAAATAAGAAATAAAAATGGTCTTTTAGCCTTATTTTTAGGCCTGGATCAATAGATATGCACCAGGCCAGAATTTGTCTGTCGTTAATTCATTTGCTTTTTTCAGTTTATCTTTTGCACAATACTATGGGAAGACACACTTGAAATGTGGACATTCCTCCTTGGGATTTGCTATGGAGATAAAACTTGTAAGAACTAAAGCAAGTAGAAAGTGCTTAATACTCTAAGTACAAGAGTATATGAAGTTCCATGGATGTTCTAAGGAGGGAAAGAACGTTTCCACTAGGGTAGCAGTTAAGTAGATGGGGTGGAGGCAGGAGTTTTGAAGATGGTCTTAACGTTGGGTTGGCATTTCAGAATGACCTTACAGAGTAGGTAAGATCTTAAAAAGAGGTTTTGAGGTGGGAAAAGTATTACAGGGAGGAAATAGTATGAAGGAAAGCATTTTGGTCACCAGTGGGACTGATATGAAGACCAAGGGGTTACTTAGACTAATGTGAAAGTGCCAACAAAGAAAGTGCCAGAAACTAAGGTTACACATGAGTTATGCGGAGATCAGGGAAACTTTGGGTGCCAAACTCAAGATTTCTTGCACAGGTATAAACTTTTGAATTTCTACGTAGCAGTGGTATACGGGCCCTGAGAATGCACCTCATAGGCCTCCTGCACGGGGGCAGGGGTGGGGGGGGGCAGTTGTCCCAGGACCCCAGCCTCCGCCCTCTGGAATCCATTGTAGCTCTTGCCTCCCATGGGCTGCTCCCCAGCAATGACTGAGTGGGGACACTGAAGCATGCTGTTTCAGGAGACAAACTCTTTTGTTGGTTGACCTTGGATTAAGAACTCCCAGACAGCTTTGCTGAAGCTTCCTTAGACAGTAAAGGTGGGTCTGTCAGCTCTCTTAACCTTGCCTGACCCCATCTGTTATTTCCCTTTGCGTGGCATTTCTATTAACAAAATGCTCATATATTTAATCTTGGCTTGATTCCTGCTCCTTAGATAAAGGACCAGGACTAAATCAAGGTGTTTAAGGGTAGCAACCTGGTTGGAGGTGTAGGACTTGGGAAATTGTCTCGAAGATGTGTTTGTATGGCAAGCACACTGCTTTTATTTAGATCACGTAGATATTTGAAGACCCTTTGATGGAACTGGTGGCAATTATAGAGGTCTGTTAGCAACCCCCTAGGTTACCCTGGGTGTTGGCAGTGGGAGTCACTTAATAGTTTTGACTTATTGGGGCACCGTGGTGGGTCAATCAGTTGAGCAACCGACTTGGTTTCAGCTCAGGTCATGATCTCAACGGTTCGTGGGATTGAGCCCTGCATCAGGCTCTGTGCTTACAGTGCAGAGCCTGCTTGGAATTTGCTCTCTCCCCCTCTCTCTGCCCTTCCTCAACTCATGCTTTCTCTCTCTCTCTCTCTCTCTCTCTCTCTCTCTCTCTCTCTCTCAGAATGAATAAATAAACATTAAAAAAAACATTTTGACTTACAGGAATGGTGACACAGATTATTTCATAGTTCAGTCATTAACTATTATTACATAATAACACTAATTCTTGCCTCTAGTTCAGCGCTTCTGACTTAGAAAAAAACTAACATGTTAAGTGTTTGACAAAGACAGCTTAGAAATTATTTTCTCCATTATTTTTTCTCCTCGGTATCCTTTTAATACATTTTGTCAGGAATTATGGCATGGCTGTACAATTTCTTAATTTGTATGTTCTTTCTTTGTATAATTCATGAAAGAACTCTCGTGGTGGCCAAAAATTACTTTGACTCCATTTAGTATTAATAAAGACGTGTGTTAAAACATGCGCTCTGTTTGCCTGTTACTCAGCTTTGGGTTATGCTTGGTCTTGCATTGAAATAATTCTATGTTAAGGACCTCGCCGTTGGTTGCCTTGGATATCGTGGTACTGTCACAACTTTAGGCTGTGACTTTGCTGCAGGTGCTAACAGGAGGAGACAATAGGCTGCCAAGCAGAGGCAGGGAGGGAAAACTGGATTCCCACACATACCGCGGCCTTGGCATGTTGCACACATTGCATGAGTCTGTGAAAATAACTTCTACTGGGAATATGTGCCATAAATAAACAAAGACTGCTCAGAAAGTTAACAAGAATGAAGGAATGAGGGAGGAAGAAGAGAGGAGTCTGGGAGAGGAGTGACGGCCCTTGAAGGCCATTGCAGTGGCAGCGCTAAATGGGTGGTCAGACACAGCTGAAGGCCGAGGACGGAGGAAGCCATCTGCGGGACACTAGACCCCACAAGAATAAGCCAAGACCATGAACAGGGTAAGTAGAAGTGAGGGGAAAATGGCCAATTGTTTTTGAGTCGTGTGCACAACTGGAGAATTGGGAGCTTTTGGCCAAAGCAGCCAGGCCTATTGTCTTTATATGCAAAACCATCCTGTCATTGTTTTGTTGCTCTGGGAACTTTATAGAGAATCAGTGCCTCATTTATCCATGGAGACTTCCATTCATCTGCTAATCCCCTAAGAACAAAGCTGCATTCCATAATTGAAGAGTTTAATGGACATTTTCCATTGACCTTCTCACTCTGATTTTGTTGGCATTCTTAAGTTCTGTTTATAGTAAAATGTGTTTCCTTGGGTAGTAAAATGGACTTTTTCCCTAGTAAATGTCTGTGCCTGTGTAGAAAAATGTGGAAGAAACTTTATTATTCATTGTTACGAGTAGTTTCATAAAGTTAATCATTATTTAAATTTAGTAGAGATAGGAAAAGTCAAAAGAACATCTGTTTGTGACATTTTCAGGAGATGAGTTCTTGCCATGAGTAAAAGGGAGTGGATTATACTGTTCTTTAAAAATGTGTAACACATTTTGTATGAAGAAGATAATCAAAACCAGATATCATTTATCTCATAGGTGGATGGAAAAGAGACCAAGAAAAAAAAATAAGTGGCTTGGTGACCTAACTTTACCCAGAGAATGGAAAATAAAATGCAAGACTCCAAACCCTGCCCTTCTATTTCATCTTCATTTTGGAAAAATACAGGTGAGTATAGTCATTCTGAAAATTGATCTAGGGGCTGTGAAAACAAAGTCGCCAAGACAGCAGTGCAGATGTGAGTCAAAGAAGTTTTTGGTTTCCTTGCAAATATAATTAGAATGGTATTGTTTTCTTATTCATGAATGTGGAAATGTGCGACTTGATTATTTTTTATTTATTCATTTATTTATTTTTAGTTTTTTGAAATTCAAGTTAACATATAGTGTAGTGTTGGTTTCAGGAAGAGAATTGAGTGATTCATCACTTATGTACAACACCCAGTGCTCCTCCCAACAAGCACCCTCCTTAATGCCCTTCACCTGTCTAGCCGAACCCCTTACCCACCTCTCCTCCAGCAGCCCTCAGTTTGTTCTCTGTATTTAATAGTCTCTTATGGTTTGCCTCCCTCTCTGTTTTTATCTTATTTTTCCTTCCCTTCCCCTATGGTCATCTGCAGTGTTTCTTAAATTCCACATATGAATGAAATCATAGGACATCTGTCTTTCGGTGACTGACTTCTTTTGCTCGGGATAATACACTCGTTCCATCCACTTTGTTGCAAGTGGCAAGATTTCATTCTTTTTGATTGCTGAGTAATATTCCATTGTGTGTGTGGGGGGATGGATATATGTATATACCACATCTTCTTTATCCGTTCATCAGCGACTTGATTACAAAGCACATCTATGTGCTTTGTAGTTGTACAGGACATATGAAGGTGTGCTAACACAGAACTCGGTCTGCATAGAAAAGGCGACTGTGACAACAGTAATGGTGACAGTCACAGCCTAGGGCATACTCATTCTATGCTGAACATTGTACTAAGGTGTGCTCCATAGGTTTTCCAATCAATCCTTATAATAAGATTAATTATTTTCAGCATTTTATGAATATGGAAACTGAGGCATAGAGAGGTTAAGACACCGGCTGAGCTTCATGTATCTGGTATAACGAGTCCAGGTTTGTTATCTCTCTCCAAGGAAAATTCTCTTAACCAGGGCAGATTGTATAACTGGTATACTGAGTGACGATTGGAAAACACCAGCTTCTTTCACACATTTGATTCTTCTGAAAGGATATCCAGATTGTAGAGGAAGCTGAATCAGAATGCGCTGATTCATACAAGGCTTTGGCATAGGAATGACTACTATGCGGCCTGGTCTTACGAGATCTTAGGTCCATCAACTACTTGCTTTTGGAAGAAGGACTTCACCAGGAAGGTTCAGTTTCTAGGCAAGTAGTTGGAGTAATGAAGGACTGCAAACATTGAATTTAGGCAATAGCAGGAGAAACAGGGTGAAAAGCGTAGTTCTCAGTTCATGGGTCCCGGAAATCCAGACAGCATCAAGTTTAGTAAAGTTTTGTAAAGTAATGGACTGAATGTTGTCTCATGGTTTTTTAAAAGTTTTAATTCCAATATACTTAACGTACAGTGTTACATTAGTTCCAGGTGTGCAATGTAGTGATTCGGCGATTCTGTGCATCGACCCAGTGTTCATCACAAGTGGACTCCTTAATCTGCATCGCCTGTTCCCCCGTAGCACCTCCCCACCTTCTGCCCCTCTGGTGACCATCAGTGTGTTTTCTGTAGTTAAGAGGCTGTTTCTTGGTTTGTCTCTCTCTCTTTTTTTCCTTTGTTCTGTTTCTTAAATTCCACATATGAGTAAAATCAGATGTTATTTGTCTTTCTCTGACTTATTTTGCTTAGTGTAACACTCTTTAGTTCTATTCATGTCTCATGTCATTGTAGACAGCAAGATTTCATTCCTTTTTTATGGCTGAATAATATTCCCCCCCCATCTTTATCCATTCATCTATCGATGGACACTTAGCCTGCTTCCTCATGGTTTTTATTTTTACTGAAAAAATATGCTAGTGGTGTGTTTTTATAGTCTGGATATTTAATTTTAGAAGATTTCACAAATTTTGATGACTTTGTGCCACCATTAGCCAATTTCTCAGGTAGAAATATACTTTTGTGGTGCGATTGATGGTTAACAGTAATGGATGTTAATTAATTCATATGTAGGGAGTCTTTTTAATTTTGATGTCCTGTAGCTGATTTCTCCTCAGATCTGATTGCATGAGTATTTTTCAAATACTGCATATCACAACCTATCGTGGGTTATAATAGTAATAGTAACTAATACCAGTTTTTAATAAAATAGAAGGGAAAATGTTAGAGTACGTAATTAAGAGGTATTGTTTTGAGAAACTCTTATCTCGTGTATATACCTATATCTCTATATTTGTAAATACTTACATGTCCATAGATACATATCTAAATACTGAATCAGGATGTGAAATGTGGCAGTCACACTTTTGAAAATATTGAATTAGATCATTATTTTTTACTCAGGACTTGCCATTGTTAAAGAGCTTATGCTAGGTGACAGAGAAAAGTAAACTATTTTCTCTTGTTTTTTTAAAAAATTTTAACATTTATTTATCTTGAGAGAGACAGAGAGAGACAGAGTGCGAGTGGGGGAGGGGCAGAGAGAGAGGGAGACACAGAATCTGAAACAGGCTCGAGCTAGTTTCAGCGCAGAGCCCGATGCAGGGCTCGAACTCAAGAACCGTGAGATCCTGACCAGAGCCGAAGTCGGACACTTAACTGACTGAGCCACCCAGGTGCCCCTATTTTCTTTTGTTTTTTTAATGTTTATTTATTTTTGAGAGAGAGACAGAGTGGGCGAGGGGCAAGCAGAGAGGGGGTCAGAGGATTGGAAGCTGGCTCTGCACTGACAGCAGAGAGCCCAATGTGGGGTTCAAACTCACAAACTGTGAAGTCACAACCTGAGCTGAAGTTGGATGCTTAGCCGACTGAGCCACCCAGGCGCCCCAAACTCTATTTTCTTACTTTTCAATTATGCTTGTGTAATTTGCATTAGTGTCAGTCCTTGACAAGTAGAGAATATAATCTGTAAATTCACTTAGGTCCACGTTAGGACCTTAGGTCCGCTTAAGGTCCACATCAACTGCAACAGAACAAAAGTATTCCGGGTGCCTGACAGACCCCTTGATAACTCATTTCCCTCGGGAGAGTTCCAGCAGTGTACCAGGTTCATGGCCTTTAGACATCCCCACTGAGAGAGAGTGCCACTGACAATCTTTATATGACCTGTTAGCAAAGCTTAATTTCTTTCCTATTATTTTAGACCAAAAAAATGCATTTAAATAAAAGTGCTGATATTTTTATCCTGCACCCCAGTGGATTGTGTTGGGCCACACCCTGTGGAGCACAATCTCTGCTTTGTAGGCACGTTGTCCACTGGCAGCCACCCCTGCCTTCTGTTCTGACCTCATCTCACACAACTGTCCCTGCTCTGGTCTAATCACACTGAATACACCAAACAGATTCCTGTCTCAGGGCATTTGAACCAGTGGTTCTCTTTACCCGACATGATCCCTATGAGTCTAGCTCTTTGTCATGATGCAAGATTTGGTTCAAAGGATACCTTCTTGAAGAGGCCTTCCTGATTACTGTATTTCACAGAGCCCCCTCCTCTTTCCATAGCCCCCAGTTACTCTCTATTCTCTTTCTGTTCTATTGCTCTCTTTGATTTATTTATTTTCACAGAACTTACCACTATCTGTTTAATCCCCCTCATACATTCTAAGCCCCTCTAGAATGGGATCTTGTCTCTACAGTCCACCCCCCATATCCCCAGGATGTTTTGGGGGCTGGTAAATATTTATGGAGAGATTCAACATTTCTCCTGTCCCTCTGCCTCACTTGAACCTGTGCCTTTGGATCTAGTTTTTTCATTTGTGTCTGAAAACAGTTCCTCCCCATGACATCAGTTGGCAGAGACACTGTATTAGGAAGGATGGGGTGGTTGATTGTAGGGTAAGCTGGATGCTGTGAGAACTCCCTGGAAGTAATACTTGTGACCTAAGGATTGGATAGGGATGCTTGTCCTGGAAATCCTGATGACTTATTTCTGGTAATGAAGTGATTAGTCCACTTATGTGTCTGAGAACAGAGACCTTCACAACTGCAGGTGAATTATGCTCTTAGCTCTAAAGGAGATCAAATTTTTGTGTTCCATAGATAATTTCCACGATCAGAAACTTGATCTCCAACTGGAGATGTTTTCTTGAGACACATTAATAGAGTCTGCTAAATTTTATCCCTGAAGACAAAATATTACACTCTGAATTTGGAGTTAACCAACTGTACCTAAATTCCCTACTATCCTGCCTTATGTCTGGTACTCAGTAGACCCTTAATAGGTATCAGTTAGATGAATAAATAAATAAACATAGTCATGGGGGTTGGGTCTGATCTGGCTCTGACATTATTCAGCTGTGCTACCTAGATCAGGGTCTGACAAACTGTGGTTCATAGGCCAAGTCCAGGCCACCACAGTTTTTATAAATAAAGTTTTATTGGAACACAGTCATGCTCATTTTTTTAAGTATTGCCTTTCACACTATAGTGGCAGAGTTGAGTAGGTGTGACAGAGATGAGATAGCCCAAAAGCTTAAAATATTTACCCTCTGGACATTTACAGGAAAAGTTTGCTGACCCCTGGGCTGGGGAATGCCACTTAACTTCTCCAGGCATTGATTTTGTCATTCATAAAATGAGTTGAATGGACTCAGTGATGTCCAAGGTCCTTCTCAAAGCTTACATCCACATTTTCTAGATTGTAAGATACTATGTTCCTAAAGAAACTCAAAGTGAATGGACTTAAGGTTACCCTCACTGTCTTCTTAGAAAACATGATTTCATGAAGCTGTGTTTTCATTAAATGGAGATATAGGTTTTGCCACATTTATCTGAAAGACATACGGAATGTTGCAGGTTGAGTTCATTTCTCTGGTTTGGTGTTTAAGTGTTTGGAGGAGTAGATGTATTATGCTGCTTAGTACCTTCCCACCGCTTTTGCCAAGGGCTCTGCTGAAGTAAAAGTCAAGAGTTTGTAAAGAAACTGATAAGTGGGTTTGCTTACAATCTATAATGCTTTAAGTGGGGGTCTGGTATATTGAGCTAAGAAGTAAAAAATAACATTAAATATAACATTAAAATCTCAGCTTGGCTTACTGTGAGGTCTTTCATGGTCCAGATAAGAAAATTATTCACTGCTACATGTTGCAGGAGAACAATTCTGGTCTGGGAAGAAACAAAAATTGTCTTTGTTAAGTTAGAATCAATTACTCTATCTTGATTGGTTTTCTTGTTTGGGCTTAAATTATAAGTGCTTAAGTACATAAAAGCTTCGTGGATTCCTTTGAAAGATCATCAGCCCTGCAAAGATTTTGTTCAGGTCATGAAACTTGTAATGGGTATTTCTCCTCATACTTGCCTTCCGCTTGCCTTCCTCCAATTTCTGTTGACTGCACGCTTCATCACAGATCACAGAAAATGAGCATCACCATCAGATCACGTAGTCAGGACTTTCTAACAGCCTGAACAACAACAAAAATAGAATACATTGAACTTTTATGAGAGGATAAGCAATGAATTGCAATTCTGGGACTCTGTCCCTCCCTCTTTCAACATTTCCTGACCATGTACTATGTGGCAGTTCTATACCAGGAGCTGGAATATCTCAGGTATATGTTATCTTTCACAGATTGCACATCTATAGCAATTTAGAGATTTCACACCATGATCCCACTTGGTTCTCACATGAGACTTTGGGAGGGAATCAGAACAAGGATTCCATCTACCCCTAAGGTTTATGTGGGACCTCTCTGTGGGAATACTGGAGTGAGGGAATGGAGATGGGAGCTCAGCCTGACTGCCTGGAGAAACTCCGGCCTCCTCCATGTGAGGATTTTGTTTTGTTTTGTTTTGTTTTAGAAGGGATCTTGTTGTGCTCTGGCGAACACCTGGCACCTCCATCTCACTGATCTGAGGGTAGGGAGCAGAAAAAGGTCAGTGACAAGGTACAAGGGCCCTAATTCCTAAGTTCCACCCTACTCTGTCTTCCAGCCCGAAGCAGGAGGCTGGATTTTCAGCTCACAGTGAGAGTGGCCCTTCTGAGCCTGCAGAATTCCCAGATAACTCTGGTGCTTCCCCAACACCCCCTCTCCTAACCAAACTCAAAGAGCTCCTTCCTCCTTGGGTGTAGAGTGCTTGCACGGGCATCTCTGAAATGTGAAAATTCTTTGCACATCATCCACCAGTGCTTGATGGTGACCTGGCAATAATAGAAACCGCATCTTAGACCTGTCAATAGGTAACTCTGCCTTTGGGTAAGTGACTCTCTGAGCTTTAACGCCCTGATTTGTGAAATAGGGGAGTTGGACTAGATTATCTTTGAGGTCTTTCCCGGTTCTTGCTTGCCATGCTTTTTGGACTAACATTTGATTCCCAAATTAACTCAGTTTATATAG
The DNA here is from genome assembly GCF_027475565.1 of Acinonyx jubatus. Lineage (NCBI taxonomy): Eukaryota > Metazoa > Chordata > Mammalia > Carnivora > Felidae > Acinonyx > Acinonyx jubatus. The sequence goes on from NC_069389.1 coordinate 8,604,507, forward strand.
GGCTCCTGATCCAGAGATATCACTATAGCAGATGCTGTCACGGCAGTGCGTGTTCATATCCCCTTGGCACTCACCGTTTCTGCAGGCTTTCACTATCGCTCTGCCAGAGGCTTTCATCTGGCTGCCGAGACATGCTTGGCTGCAAATGCTGGGGAATTCAGATCCTCAGGAGTGGTCCTCAATTAATGCCAAATGCGAACTGAAGAAGGATATTGCAGCATCCTTTTTCCTTGGGGGAGACATCTCTCAAGCAGGTTCTTGCTTATCCACAAGCAGTAACTGGTTAGTTAATGCACACTGCATTGACTTCTTCCCTTCCTTCTGTTACATCACCTCCCAAATGAACCACTTGCAATCAGATCCTTATCTCAGGGCTTGCTTCTGGGGGAATCCACCCTAAGATCAGTCCCAAGCAAGTCCTATTATGATTCGTCTAGTAGCACATGCATTGGTTCACAGTGGTCAGTTCCTTGAGGAATGTGTCTTGTTTACCCGGACTAGGGTTACCAGATTTAGCAAATAGAAATACAGGAACTCTAGTTATTTCTCAATTTCAAATAGTGTCAAATAATTGCTTAGTGTAAGTGTATCCCATCTCAAATATTACATAATGTATACTTATACTAAAAAAATTCATTGTTTACTTGAAATTCAAATATAATGGGAGTCCTGTCTTTTATCGGTCATCCTTAATCCCAGTTCTCATTGGGAGCAGTGGGCATTGCACCTAGACCAACACCAGGGCTGAGGAAAGGAGGGTGATTGGGATTGGCTTAGAAGATATAGAGCGTAGAGGGAGGGAGGCAGGCAGACCTGAATAGCAATGCTTAGAGATAAAGACATGTTGAGTACCAACTAGTAGATGGGTGTGAGGTGGTAGATAAGGAATGATCAATTCAAAGAGCTTGGGCAAGGAGGCAAAAACGGGATACAAGAAAACTGCAAGCTGCAGTTTCAAACATTGTGGGGAAGGAGGTGCCAAAGTCAGCGAACTTGCCTAGACGTTATCGATTTCTCTAGCCCTATTGCCTCGCACAGTGCCTGGCTCACTCTGGGTGCTCAATAAACATTAAATGAATGATGGGGTAGGAAGATTGGTGGAAATAAGAAATTCTGCCATTGTGAGCTTTATGGAAAATGGTGCCCACTAAAAAATGCACAGGGCCTTTTAGAGCAATGACTTGCATCTGATTATAGAAGCATAGAAAATATGAATTGCTATGTGAATTCTAAGTAATGAGCTTTTCTAATCCTTTCCTCATTTTTCATTGCAGGTACAATTCAACTTAAATCTTTCATGGCTAGTCAGGTTTTTGAATGCCACTTGTATGTTCAAAGCTAATTTACTTAATAGCTAACTTATCTGAACCTTGACCAATATTATTGGAGCATTTAGATTGACAGAGAGTTTGGGATGAAAATTCCCTATTCAATTTCAGAAGATTGTAATCAATTTATGTTTTTAATGACATTTCCTTTTCTTTCTGCAGGAAGGATAAAATCTCATCCTAGGTCTATTATTTCTAGCTATAAGTTCAAAGTTGAAAAAGATTGGTTTTATCCTCAGCAAGCGATGTGATATTTCCTAACTCTTTGATAGAGAAAATGAAGAGAAATACAAAAATAAACGTCAGCATTTAGATAATAGAAAAGTAGTGCTAACGCATCCTCAATTTTCATTAAAGTCAGCTTTTATTGTTACTAGAGAAAAATGTTTTTTTTTTAATTTTTTTAATGTTTATTCATTTTTGAAAGACAGAGAGAGACAGAGCACAAGCAGGGGTGGGGCAGAGTTGGGGGGCAGACACAGAATCCGAAGCAGGCTCCAGGCTCTGAGCTGTCAGCACCGTGAGATCATGACCTGAGCCGAAGTTGAATGCTCAACCGACTGAGCCCCCCAGGCGCCCCAAGAAAAACGTTTTTATGAAACAATAAGCAGGCTGGTCTCTAAAGGGTGGTTTCAACTTAAAATCATTTCTTCTGTAGATGATGTATCTTTAGAGTTAATATGCTCATTCTGTGTTAACTGTGTGTCAACCACATGAGAAGGGCAGAAATCTGTATATGGAGAAGTACTAAAAATGCACCTAGGAATTCAAAATAATATACATTTTAATGTAAAATTAAAGATGTACTTGTTCTAAGCTTTCTATCAAAAGTAAAAGTCTTCTCCGATGCTATAGAGAAAAGAAAACAGAAAACCATAAACCCAAAATGGAGTCACTTGTGCTAGGCCCGTGTCACCAAATCAGGGCTTAATACCTAACATAACTGCAGTTTCCAACTTCCCTGGGAGTGTAGTCTTACCGGGTCAGTCTGGAGTTTTCTGGTTAGTACCAGTGAGGTTATCTGCCACATAGAGCCTCTTCTGTCCCCCAAAGGGAGGTGAGGTAATCTGCTCATTCTTTATCGCTGCTCCCTTCCGTCTATAAAAGCCTTCCATTTTGTATAGCTCCTTGGGCTCCTTTCTACTTACTAGATGGGATGCTGCCCAATTCATGAATCGTTCAGTAAAGCCAATTAAATCGTTAAGTTTTACTCCACTGTATGTTTGGTATTTGAGGGAGCCAATGATGTTACTTTGAGGTGTATTACCAAATCTGTGTGGTACTCTCATGGAAGTTTGCAGAGGAAGTAAAAGGAGGTCTCCTCTTTCTGAGAGTGGCAGGGTCAGTTATTCAGACCAATTCTCTGGATAAAATCTTTTTAGAAAGCTTAAAATTACTGAAGAGCTGACCAAAGCACAAAAGTGAAGGAAAATGTAAAATAACAAGCGTTGGCCAGGATGTGGTGAATTGAAACCCTTGGGCATTGCTGTGGGAATGAAAAATGGTGTAGCTGCCGTGGAAAACAGTTTGGCAGTTTCTCAAAAAGTTAAACATAGAAATACCATATGATCCAGCAATTTCGCTCCTAGGTGTATATTCAAAAGAACTGAAAGTAGGAACTCAAACATACTTGTACACCAATATTCATAGCAACATCTGTCACGATATCCAAAAGATGGAAACAACCCAAGTGTCTGTCAGCAGATGAATGGATAAAAATGTGGTCTGTCCATACCGTGGAATATTATTCATCTACAAAAAGGAATGAGGGGGGCGCCTGGGTGGCTCCTTTGATTAAGGGTCTGACTTGGGCTCAGGTCGTGATCTCAAGGTTCATGGGTTCAAGTCCCGCATCGGGCTCTGTGCTGACAGTTCAGAGCCTTGAGCCTGGTTTGGATTCTGCGTCTCCCTCTCTCTCCCCCGCACACGCACACACTCTCTCTCTCTCTCTCTCAAAAAAAAAAATAAACATTAAAAAAAAATTAAAAAGGAATGAAATTCTCATACATGTTACAACATGGATGAACTTTGAAGGCATTCTGTTGAGTAAAATAAGCCAAACACTAAAAAACAAATACTGTCTGGCTTTACTTATACCAGATCCCTAGAATAGGCTATTTCATAGAGACAGAAAGTAGAACAGAGACGACCAGGGGCTGTGGGGAGGGGCAGTTGGGGAGTTGTTGCTTAAGGGGTACAGAGTTTCTTCTGGGGATGATGAAAAAGTTCTGGAAATGGATAGTGGTGATGGCTGCATGGCATTGTGAGTGTACTTAATGTCACTGAATTGTCCATTTAAAAATGGTTAAAACAGCAAATTTAATATTGTGTATATTTAATCACAGAAAAAAAGAAGGAAAAAAAAATGAAGGAGAAACCTGACAGGTAAATAAGCACAGAAGCTGCTTTTGACCTGAAGGCATTTACCAATTTTCAGAAAATTAAGACCTGTTCTTCACAGCCTCCTGCAGCAGGAGACAGAAAGCAAAGCACAGTCTTTTTGTTGGGTTTTTAATATTCATCTCATTGATTTTATCCTGATTGTGTCCACGAAGTTTCTGAATCAGAGACAGACTGTCATTAGTGTTATTTACATAACAATCATTGCATTGACCGCCCCTTCTTGTCCCAGACCTTACTCCCTGGGGCCTCAAAATGAAAGTCAGGTGGAAAAATCTGTCCTGTGAGGGGCCAGATGATCCATAGGTGAGCAATGGAGAAGAATGGATTTTCTCTGCATATATACTGGAGAATGAGATAGCTGCCTCCTCGCTTCTCTCAAAAAGAGGGAATAAAATTTTGCCTCCTGGGGATGGGATGAAAGGATCCTGGGTTCTCACTCTAACCTTTTAGTATGTGATTAAATCTTTTTAAGGACCAGATAAGCCTGAATGTCGCTGGCTCTCCAAGGCCCTGAGCCTCATTTTTCCCTTGAAATGTTAACACATACCTCCAGAGTTAAGTGAATCTCTCCAGAGTTCTCTCACTATCTATACAGTTCTAAATTACCTTCCCAAGGCTGCTCTTAGCTCTGGATCCCAAGTTTTCAGCAAGATTTATTCAGAAATCCCCACCTCTGCAGAAACACAAAAATATTTTCTCTGCACCCACACTGTTGAAGACCAGGCTTTAAAAAAATTTCTTTTGTTAAAGTTCTGTTTATCAGCTCTTTCTAGTACTTAAGAATGATTTCCCCTTCTCACCACTTCTATTCAACATTGCACTGGAGGTTCCAACAAGTACATTCAGACAAGAGGAAGAAGTGGGGAGAGAAGGACTCGGAGAGGAAGAAGCGAAATTGATTTCATGTGCAGGTTACACAATCATCTATGTAGAAAATGCTAAAACATCTACAAGAAGCCTACTAGAACGAACTATAAGTGAGTTTAGCAAAATTGTACACAAGTACCTCTAACCTATGGCAGAACGTGATAGCTGCTTTTATAGAGGTACTGTGTCCTTTAGAAGTACTGAAGTGGGGACATTAATTCTCTTGGAGAAAGTAGAAGACATCATAGGAGGTAAGCTGTGAATCACGTATTTGAGGAAGGATTGATCTGGGTCAGGAAGAAGGCAATTGGTGTTCTGATGGGAGGAAAGGGAAAAACACAAATGTTTGGAGGTGGAAAATTGTGGTGCTGAAATGCCGGACCTTGAATGTCAGACCCCAAATTAAGGACTTTATCTGAACGACTTGAAATAATTTTCCACACCTTCCTTAGAGTGTTATGTAATTATCTTCTCAACTATAAAATAGTAGGCTTACTTCTTTTTCTATTGGCTAGTCAAAAGAGATGGTTATGTTCGTAAGTAATTTAAATTGACCTTAGTATTTTGAAGCAGGCAAAATAATCCAGTTTGATGTAAAAACAAATGAAAACATGAAATGAACATTTTCCAATCTGCTGCTCTTGGATATTTACCATCTTTCTACATAATCCTAGAATATAAGCTTTTCGAGGGTAGCACCATGTGATCTGAGTCTTTCACGTTTGCCACCGTGCAGGCCATTCAGTAGGCGTTTAATCCTTGCTCTCCAGCGATGATGTAAAACTGCAATAATCTAGGTGGTAACTCTTGACATTATTAAAAAATGAGTGCTTCCAAGAAAAGAAAAGTCCACAACACACAGCCAAACAATAAATATGGGAAATAGGCTAGAAATAGATTTATTTCTTAAAGCCCCTGCTTCTAGGACCCAGCGCGTAACTGGAGTGTCCTTCCCCCATCCAGGTCACATTGAGCAGCCTGGACATTTCCCAAGGCAGACAGCTTCCTCCTCCTGTAATCCAGTCCGTAGAGGAGGACGTGGTTTTCCCTGATTCCGAACACCATTCTGCTTTATTAAAAACTCCTTTTCTCCTTCCTATCGCAAAGCAGATGGGGCATGCACCTCTCTTTCCCTGCCTATTCAGTACTTTCTCATAGGAACCTCCGAGCACAAACCTGAGCCCTTCGGAGCCGACCCCTTCACACCAATTTCCAAAATAAGCCCTGGAGTGGACAGACAGCCGTGCAGACACAGTTGACCATGTGAGCAACTCACCTTCCTTGGGATCACACCCGCTCCTACTCAGAAAGGAAATTCTGAGGCTCTGAACACTGTTCTTTCTCCCAAGACAACTTCCTGTCTGTAAGATTTCTCCCTTAGGCATGCCATTCTTAATGAGAAGATGTCCGCGATCGCCTGTGGACTTGAACTGCACTTTTGCTTTTGAAACCATGTGCCTCATTTTCTCAGTGTTGAATTTAAATAGACTGCTGTTATTGTATTTAGTTGAAAAGACTTTTTTTTTTTTGCACTAATATGAGGCTCATAAGGAAACATCCCAACTGGGTTGGTTAAGGTTACCCGAATAGGCAGGGAATCTATGTCCTCATTATCTCTGCCTTGATTTGTTTGGCTGTCAAAGATCTGCTCAGAATAGTTTGCCAGAACAAACCCTACTTGCAATGGGATGACAGAAACTGAGGTAAAATGAAGAATATGTAACAAAGGAGAAACTAGCATATTAAAAAAAATTTAATGTTTATTTATTTTTGAGAGAGAGTGCGCTAGTGGAGAAGAGGCAGAGAGAGAGGGAGACACAGAATCCCAAGCAGGCTCCAGGCTCTGAGCTGTCAGCACAGTGCCCGATGTGGGGCTTGAACCCACGGACTGTGACATCATGACCTGAGTCGAAGCTGGACGCTTAACTGACTAAACCACCCAGGCGCCCCTAGTGTATTTTAAACAGCAGGTTTGGGAGACTTGCAAACTATAGTAGTGTGTTATTTCGAAACAGAACCAATAGAATACATCCACGCACACACACACATATATTTGGACAAGGGTTCATAGAACTGTCTTATAAGGAATTGGTTCACACGATTATGGAGGCTGAGAAAACCCCATCATCTGCCATCTGTAAGCTGGAGACCCAGGAGAACCAATGGTATAAGTTCCAGTCAGAGTGCAGGAGAAGACCCATGTCCCAGCTCAAAAATAGGCAGAGAGAGCAAATTCTCCCTTCCTCCACCTTTTGTTCGATTCAGACCTCCAATGGATTCTCTAAGGCCCACCCACCCTGGGGAGGGAAATTCCTTTATTCCATCTACTAGTTCAAATGTTAACCCATTCAGATGCACACTCACAGGTACACGTAACATGATGTTTTACCAAATATCTGGGCACCCCACGGCCCAGTCAGGGAGACACAGAATTAATCATCACAGGTAGTGAGCAGTTTAGCGAAAGTCCATGGAGAGTTGATATTCCCCACTTAAAATGTGTGTCAATTTGGACAAATCAAATTGGCCACCTGCATATGAGTCCTGTGGCTCACCCACTTTGGCTTGACTTTGCCTGCCACCGGTCTTTGGCATGAGCCTATCTCAAATGTAAATGGCATCCTTCCTCTTTTGAACAACTTCACTAAAGCAATGGGTCTAGAACAGCAGTTTCAACCGGGGGTGATTCTACCTCAAGGGGATATTTGGCAATGTCCAGAGACATTTCTGGTCATCACAACTGGGGAGATGCTATTGGCTTCTAGTGGTTGGAGGCCAGGGACGCTGCTAAACAACCTCCAGTGTGCAGGACTGCCCTATAACAAAGAAGTATCCAGCCCAAAATGTCAATGATGCTGAGGCTGAGAAATCCTGTTCTAGAGAGAAAGAGATATTCCACACTGCTCAACACAATATGCCCCACATGTCCCCTGTCTTTGTCATGAGAAACCAATGCTTTCTGAAAGCTTTCTAGATCGGGATTTTTCCACTGAGTTTAAATTACTGGGTAGGATCTAGTGTTAAAATTGGCAATTTTTGAATAACTGCATTAAGGTAGACACGTTACATATCAAATTTGGATGAGATGCAGGAAAGCCATGAGAGAAGTTAAGCGGCACTTTGAAATCTAAGAGAACTGTGTGAATGGTGTGCAGGTGGCTTTATTCCAGCTCATAGCGCAAAATACCCCATAGTGAGTTCTCAGATGAGGAAGAGCAAATACTCATTTTCGTCAGAGGCAAATTGCTGAAACTGCAGTTATGACCTCTTCAGACCTTCAGAAGGTGCCAGTTCCTTCCCAGTATGACACCACTGTGATTCTAACTGCACTGGGTTGTCTTGAGCCAATAGGGGTCAGTGGGCAAAACTTTGGAAATCTTGTTTCTTGACTTGCCAGTTTGTGTGCTCTATTGCAAACCTGATTGCTTTTTTCTTAAATGGGTAACCTGTACATCTTTGCTCATGGTCAGGAAAAAAAAAGTCCCTGTTAATAATTTACAAAAGACAGAGCTCCTCCTCTCTTGCATCTTCAAATCTCTCAAAACACGTGATCGTCTAAGCATATCTGGTTTCCAAGTAGCTGAGTGAGGAAATATGATTGGCCTCTCAGCATTGATTCCTCCTCTCCTTCCTCTCTCACTCTTCTTGCCTAGCAGTTGTTTGCTACGAGACGGTCATTCTTCCTATAAACGAATAAAGAACAGAGTTCTTTCTTTCCATCCTTAGGAAAAGGTGGGCTTTTTTGCCTTCCTACCATGGACGAGGATCTTGAAGGAGAAACTTGGCAGACCTTTTCCATTCCCTGGGGCTTCGGCCAGGCAGTAGAGGATGAAGGAGGACATACATGCCAGTGAGTAACAGTCCTCAAGTACAAATAGCAGGGGTCCTGTCATTGCTTCCTGAGATTAGCTCCTGGTTTTCAGTAGGATGGATTTATTTGGACATTTGAAAACCATGTCTCAGAATTATACAAAAATGATGCCTTTGATAGAAAAGCGATGAGATCCTTCTGAGTTTTGTCTCAGTAACTGTAATTTTTACAAAAAGAATATTTGGAGGTGAGGCAGGAATATCCTGCAAAAGAAAAGCATAACGTCATACACTACTCTGGCTGTTTATTTCCTCACGACTACATGTCCAGAGGCATGCTTTTGGGAAGAGAGAAACTGATTTTAGCTGCTCATCCTTATATATGGTAGTCTAATCGGCTAGCACTCACAGTAAACTTTTGACTGCACTTGTGTACTTTTTGCAAGAGAAATTGGGTTGTGCTGTGTTTATTTTCTTTTGAAAGTGGTATCTTTTCAATGACAAATGTATCTATCAAGATGAAAACTTTTCATTGTTAAGCAGAAAATGCTATGTTGGCTATACAAATTAGTTTGTATTTAATTGCTTATCTTCAGTGGTCTTGATAAATAAGTGTTTCTCCCTTGGAAACCTATTTTACAGAAAGTGCAGATCCTTGATGAGTGGCTGATGGTTTATATAAATATGTAATTCTTTCTTGATTTTGTCTAAGTTTCAAGTATTTTGAAATTCTTGAAATTTGTCAGTGCTGCATGCATTTTGGAATGCAAATTGGAATGTTTCCAGTCATTGTGCTATTCAATGCTTTCTCATTAATCACTGGTACTTGTGAGTTTGTTTAAATGATATTCTTTCGGCAGATTCTATGATTATCGAGTGTTGCAGCATTGCAATAAGAACATTATGTGAAGGGGCACCTATAAAGGAACTGCCACAGGTTAAGAGAAGCTCTCCAAATGGGTAGAATTCATTACCCTGGACTTTTATCACTTGGGACTTTGAGCCAAATGTGTTTAGAGTTGCCATCATTTTCCATAATAGTAATCACTTGGTGGCACTATGTGTTTTAAAACAGTTTTGACAGTTTGCATGGGTGCGAATGAAACCTCTTTCCTTTTGTTGTAAGGAAAATTTAGAAAGTGACGTTGTCATTCTTTGGGACTAGAACATACGAAACAGCCTGAGGTTTTGGAGCGAGCAATAGTGATCTCCCAAAAACTACTGTTTGCTTATGATGTAATTTCATTGGACAGCTTTTCTTTGTAGTGCACACATTTTCTTCCCGATTTCATACCTGAAAGATGAAATGATTGGATATACTTAGGCTAAAGAGAACAGCCGCTTAAGACAGGATCCTGAGACTTGTGGCTCTTGCTTGTCTGATTAGTAACATGAAACGAAATAGATTCGGCTCCGAGCTCACTGAAGCATGTTGTTTGTAGGTTTGGGAGAAAATAGATAATGAAAGGGATAAGGAATATTTTAAATCAGAACACTAAAGACAAACCACTGAATTCCAGTTGGATAGTTTGTTGGCCATACTTTTAACTCCATGTACCCAGTGAAAAGTGTAGTGTGTCTTGTTTTATTAGAATTAGTGCTAGATGTGTCTCTAAAGACTGAAGTTCCGTGTTATCCCTGGATGTGCTTAGTCATTAGATGATTCAAGTTAATATATTATTAATTTTAATTTTATACATAAAATACTATTTTATTTTTATGACTCAACACAAAAAGCAACCATTATTATAACTTCAGCTCATTTCTGCAGTGGACGATGCTCTCAGATATGGAACCATGTAAATGTGGTTCAAGATTCAGTAGGTGGGGACGGTCTTCATAGAGCAACAAGTGAGGCTGGCCCAATTCCCTCAATCGAGTCTCATTTGAGCTGCTGACTTTTCACAGGAATACGATCTAAAATCCTTAGTCTGTCGTCCAGTCAGGCAGCGCAGGCTCCCTCGTCTGGGAGGTCCCTGCAGCCCTTCTCCACGTTGCTCATTGCTGATCCGAAGAAGCTGTCATAAGACTGAAGTGAGGACGAGAATGATTCACTTTCCTGAAGTTTGTAACCTTTAAAATTACAGTGACTTGAGATTGTTGTTGTTGTTGATTAAAGAGCAACTGGTTGCCCAGTAGAGCAGCCACACAGAATGGTCAGGTTTCCGGAACGGGTCTGACCTGGCTGTGTGCCCTGGTGCCTTCATTTATTGCCTATATGGCTCTGGGCAAGTTTGTCAGTTTCATTAAGCCTCAGTCCTCATGTCTGTAAGATGAGGATAATGCCTACCTCATGGGGATGGAGGGCTAAGTTAGTTATTGTAGGAACGTCTCCTAGCACAGTGCCTGCCTCAGCCAGTTATCTGATTACCGACGGTCATTCTTAGTATCCGTATTAGTAGCAGTGATAGCGGAGCCTTTCAAAAACAATCTGGATCACAGGCCTTCAGGTTCAGTTTAAGTTTGAGAGAAAGTTATAGGTTATTTGGCTATATCTTCTGGCAGGAAGATCCTAATCTTCTAGTAGGAAAAAGGACTCATTTGGAACCTCACCTACTAGAATGGCAAGCAGGGATAACACTGAGAATGCCAAGTGCTAGCCAGGGTATGGAATGACCGGAACTCTCATGGATTGCCCGCACGATGTACCCGCAAAATGGTAGAGCCACTTTTGGAGAGCACTTGGTAACTTCTCCTAAAGCTAAATGTACATTTGCCATAAAACCCCTACAGTCCCACTCGTGGATATTTCCCCTAGAGAAATGAAAACTCACGTTCACAGAAAAAACCTGTCACAAAAGTTTAGAGCAGCTGTATTCAGAATTGTCCCAAACTGGAAACACCCCAGATGTCCTTCAACGGATGCATGGATAAACGAACCGTGTTACATCCTCACAATGAAATACCACTCGGCAAAAAAACAAGAACAAACTATTGATACACACAACAGTTTTGGATAAATGTCAGAGGCATTATGTTGAGTGCAGGAAGCCAGTTTCAAAAGGTTATATACTGTACGTTTCCATTTATATGACATTCTCAAAAAGACAAAGCTATAGTGACAGAGAACAGATCGATGGGTGCCAGGGGTTAGGGGTTGGAGAAGTGTGTGAAAGTACCTTCTGTAATGGAACTATTTTGTATCCTAATTTTGGTCATGGTTATAAGAACCTATACATGTGATAACATTTATATGGAACAGTATGTCGAAAAGTCAAATTTACTATGTGATAATTTAAAACATGAAAAATGAGAATACAAGCTTTTGGCCCTTGAGGAGTTCATAGGTGCACTGAGGGACAAACACAAATACTTATAATGCAGTGGGGTGAATGCAGTGATCGCAGCACGCTGAGAGAAGAGCTAACACCTGGTGTGGCATGGCGTACTGGTCTGATGTGACTGGGTTACAAGCGTACCCAGATATTGCTGCGCAAGAATTGTGGGGTCCCGAGGCCCGGGCCAGTTGTTTATGGCCATGTGCAGCCTTGTCCCTGTACCCTCAACTGTCTTCTATGTGTACCAAGACCTGAAAAAGTCTGGGGGGGTCCTGGATTAGGGTATGATGAGACCCCTTTGCCTAGTCGCCTGGGAGGAGGAAGGTACCAAGAAACCTCCATAGGGGAGGTGGTGCCCGCAGTGGGAATAAAGGGTAAAAAAGAGAGAGCTAGGCAGAGCCAGCAAGCCAGTCGTTGCCTGACAAAGGCACAGAGGAGAGAAAGTGGGTACAAGTTGGGGGCTCTAGGGTATCCAAGATGACAAGAGTACGAAGTGTGAGGTGTGGCTGGAGAACCGAGACCGGGGACAGATTTCTGGATAGCCTTGTATAATAAAAGGACATTTGGTTTTATGATAGTGGATTCTGGGCGTATTTAGAGGCACATGGGGGATGAGGCGGCAGAGACAGCAATTTGATGAAAGCGAGAAGAGGCTGCAGGGGTGGGATAATGGGAAGAAGTACAGGGTTTGATCTTAACTGTCAAGTGCTCGAGAACACACTTGTAGCATGTGTAGCATTAATGGCAGACTCTCCCTCCTGGGAAGATCTTTTCACTCATTTGTTCACCACCAATTCATTCAACAAATCATCCACCTGCCTGATAGGCACTATTTTAGGTCCCGGGGATCCAACCGTGAACAAAATCAAGTCCCAGCTCTTGTGGAGCTGATATTTTCAGGGCTAAATGAGCTAAGCTTTGGACAGTTTTGAAGTGTAAAGGGGCTCTGAGGTAATAATGCCTAGTAGACAGGTGCTATAAAGACCAGTCTGAGCTGAAAATTCAAATTGGTGGTCACTGGTACAAAGATAGAAATCGGAGCCTTAGAAGTTGATTGAATAATCCATCTTTTGATACTTCAATAAAGCTGGAAGAAAACTTTTTTTCACCCAAATTCTCAATGATTTGCCATTAAGACTTGTTCTTCTGTAAGAGGAGGGATCCATCTAGCTTATGCTGTAATCTCAAGGGTGCTCATCCACCCAGATTCCTTTTTTATGACATCCTGGCAAAGGGTTCTCTAACCTTTCTAGAAGAGACTGTGTTACAATGAACAGATGTGTCTGACGTGTGGAACATTATACTAAGCTCTAGGATGGGGAGGAGATGGAAAAGAAAGAGTAGACCTGGTCCCTCTTCTGAAAACACTGAAAGTCTACAGGGAGAGCTAGCTCCTTAACCTTCTGTAAGTACTTATGGTGCTTGAGAATGGCCATAAGCAAACAAATAGAAATTCTGGGTGGCTTAGGGTGCTGAATCTTACAGTACATATATACACGGGCAGAGTTGTAAAGCAGTCATCAGTGACTTTCAAAAGAAGTATGTTCTTTTTTTTAAATTTTTTTTTAATGTTTATTTAGTTTTGAGAGAGAGAGAGAGTGAGAGAGTACGGGGGGTGGGGTGGGGCAGAGAGAGAGAGAGGAAGACACAGAATCTGAAGCAGGCTCCAGGCTGTGAGCTGTCAGCATTGTGCCTGACATGGGGCTCAAACTCATGGACTGTGAGATCATGGCCTGAGCCGAAGTTGGATGTTTAACCGACTGAGCCACCCAGGCGCCCCAAAAGGAGTATGTTCTGAAGCCAGTTATCGATGAACTGGCAATAATCGGAATGACATAGGCCAAATTCTTGGGTTTGACTTTGGACAGCATAAATGGGCACGTGGTATTTTGAAGAGATTCTTTTAATGAAATAGTTTTAACCTGGCTGTGTTGTTAAAGCTACTGTGACTCAGGTACGTATTCATGCTACCATGAATACGTTGATGTGGCCCCCCCAAACCAAAACATTAAAATTCCGACTGTTCTGACAACCAGGAAATAAACAAGTGGATGTCCTTTCTCCATCGTAAGGCCTCATCTCCCTGTGGTGGGTCTGGGATAAGGTGTGAGTCAAAAGTGGGGAGGCAAAAGGGTAGGTTCAGGTACCATCTGGCAGGCAAACTACCCATGACCGGGAATCTCGTGCTAACCATTGTCCACAGCTCATAAAGGACTTTTGGTCATTCTGAGCTGAGTGCCCACTCATTTTTGGAGCTGTCATGACAGCTTGGATGGTCTGCATCTCATGTCAATCAATTTCACTTTTAAAATTACAGTGGCTCTACTTGTTTACATATAACAAAGAATTACACGTACTCAACTAAAAATGTGACTTATTTCCTTTTCCATTTGATAATTCAGGGATACACACCTCTGCTATTTAAAGACTTCTTGAGTATACTCAGTTTTATTGACTGGTATTATGTTGGACACTAATAGTAAAGAGGAGGAAGAATGTGTTTGTCTTTATTCATTCTCAGCTCCATATTGCACAGAAAATCTTCAAATAAATTTCTAACAGATCTAATATATATTGTATTACAATACATACATTCTTTGTATATAAAATTCATTTACTAATGAATTACTAATATTATAAAAATTTCCTTTGAATTGATGTCTTTTTTTTAAGTTTATTTATTTATTTTGAGAAAGACCCACTGGGGAGGGGCAGAGAGAGAGAATCCCAAGCAGGTTCTGTGCTGTCAGTGCAGAGCCCAATGCAGGGCTTGAACTCACAAACTGTGAGATCATGACCTGAGCTGAAATCAAGAGTCAGATGTTTAACTGACTGAGCCACTCAGGCGCCCCCTGATGCAGATTCTTATCTATTTAAGAATTCTTCTCTGGAGGGGGGGGGAGGGGGGGAATTCTTCTCCGTTAAAGGGCCCATCGCTTTCTTCAGTTCTTCAAAGAGGCATATGACTTCGTCCCCGCCCAAAAAGGCTTAGAAGTGCTACTCAATGAATTATCTCTATACAATAAACTTAATTATGTACAAAAGCAATTATTTCAAAGTTTTGAGTTGAATATATACCCAAATAAAGCAAAATCTTATTGAGGGACACTTGGCTGGCTCAGTCAGTCGAGCACACGACTCTTAATGTCAGAGTCATGAGTTCTAGCCCCATGTTGGGCGTGGAGCCTACTTTGAAAAAAAAAAAAAACATCTTATTGAGGCTCATTTACATGATTTATTATTCCATCTGAACTTTCAGCGGCTGGGATGAATTTATGGCCAAATGCTTATAAAACCAAAGTGCCCTTGTGAGATGCTCAGCTTAGAGGGTGCCTTACTCTACAGGATGCATACGTCCCTGAGGAATCATATTTGTTAGTTTCTCAGCTTTTCTCATGCACATCAAGAAGGTGTATCCAACAGTAATCAATGATTCAAACCCCACTGATTTGTACTCCCCATTCATAATTTTCCTCCAGTATGCACTTCTATTTTCTGAGGTTTTTAAAGATGGTAATTAGGGAGTCTTCTACTCTTTGAGTAAAGTGGATTTCTAGAAGGAAACAGCTGGGAAACATGTTGGAAAAACAGAGAGGAGATCGATTTAGACAACCGCCCCCCCCCACTTTTATTCTGGTTACAAAGCACAGACAAACTCAGTGCTTTGAAAAGCAAACAGAGATGTCAGAAGGTCCTTCTCCAGGCAATTCAACATGTACTTGAAGGACCCTTCTCGGACAAGGACTGTGCTTTGCCCTTTCAGAGCCTACTCTCAGGTAAACATGGTTATCCTGTATTACAGATAATTGCTGATGGGATTGAACACAATCCTCCCAGGAGACTGAGGCTAATGGGTTGGAAGTTCTGTGTGTTTAATATATTTGCTGGGGGGATACCGTCTCCCCTTTCTAATACAAAACTCAAAACCCCGAAGCAGGGAACATGCACGCACACTCACACACAATGCCAGCTCCAGTCATCACATCTTTCATTTTTTGTTGTTTACTTTTTCTTTTTTGCTTATTCTATTTCTCTATTTTTAACTATTCTATTTCTCTATTTTTGTTGTCATGTGATAATCATTTCTTAATATCACCCTTCCTTTCTGACTCAGCATTTTGTGCAAATCGTTCCCTTCTTCCGGAATGTTTCATCATTCATGTCTGTGTTCAAATGTCTCCTTTTTGGAGAAAGCATGCACACGTTGACATTCATTCATTTAATGACTCTATTTACTAACACTGTACCTGGCACTGATCTATATGCTAGTGGAGCCATAACATTATACCATTACTAAGCTGGTCTTCTGTCTCTTTGTGAAAATGTAGACACTTGACTAGGATTTTTTTTTTTTAAAGTTTATTTATTTATTTTGAGAAAGAGAGAGAGCACATGGGAGGTGCAGAGAGGGAGAGAGAGAATCCCAAGCAGGCTCTGGGCTGTCAGCACAGATCCTGATGTGAGGCTCAAACCGACAAACTTAGAGACCCTGACCCAGGCCGAAATCAAGAGTCAGACGCTCAACCTAGTGAGCCACCCAGGTGCCCCTCAACTATGATTTTTGATTGAAACTTTCATCTGTAATGGGTACTATTCTGAGGTCTCACATTACTAGTGTATCAGGAGTGTGTTTTTTCCCCTTGAGTTTTCATGGGGAAAGAGGTAGCAAAATGATAACATAGATAAATGGAGTTTTGAGAAGTTGCCTACAAGATTAATTTCTTGTTCTAAAAAAGTAGATTGATTGATTGATTATCCAGTAAAGTTAAAACATGATTTGTAAGTGTATAATTTCCTTACAGGAAATGCTTATAAATATGATAAAAATAAGTATGATTTTATATTTTCTTGCATCTTATTCTTAAATATTAAACTCATTTTATTGGAATATTATTGGAAAATGTTAATTCTGAGGTTTCACATGACAAATAGCAACCATTTCATACAGCATATTTTCCCAAATGAAGCACATTATGACTGATATGTGGATGAGAGACCTAAAGGTGATTACTACGTACATCAAATCCTTTATTTCCCAATTCTAGTTTGTGTACGCCTTTCACCTCAAAGTTCTATGTAGTCGTCTTTTGGCTTTACCATTACACCTTCACAATTTTTACCTCCATGACATCTCTGAAATTCTACTGTTTCTCTTTCTGGAGAATATATTCTATAATATCCTTGATCCTCCCAATTCACTAGGTTAGTGAAATAATATATGCCATGTGCCATAGCAATTCATAATTTTAAGAATCTATTTAAAATTGTCATCCTCTGTATAAAGGACTTGGAGAACTTTCTAGGATGTATTTATCGGTAGGGCTGACTTTTTTCAGTTTTCTCTACCAGATGTGATCACCATTGCTCAGTCATTACACACTTGTTTTTACTTCTCCATTTATCTATGTTTAAGTTGAACTTCCTCTATGGGACTGTTCTCTGATAACTCCAGAATATACTAACTGAACTTTTTCTAGGTGTCCATAGAATTTGTTTTTGTAATTTTTTAATGTTTATTTAGTTTCGAGGGAGAGAGAGACAGAATGTGAGCAGGGGAAGGGCAGAGAAACAGGGAGACACAGAATCCAAAGCAGGTTCCAGGCTCCCAGCTGTCAGCACAGAGCCCCACGCAGAGCTTGAACTCACAAACCATGAGGTCATGACCTGAGCCAAAGTTGGATGCTTAACTGACAGAGCTACCCAGGTGCCCCAGAATTTTGTTTTTGATGTTAAAATATTTTGATTCCCAAATATATGCTTAGTGCACTATTATTGATTGAAGCATATTTTCTAGTTGTTTTCTTTGTAAAATACTAGTATTCCCAAATCTATTGCAAGTTTCTTAGAATTATGTCTCCAACTTTTCTCACCTTATCCACCAGCTCTAAATAAATATGTATTAAATGGAATTGAATACAGAAAAGAGGTTTTCATGAAGAAGATCTACTCCAAATGTGTGAGTCAGATGTTGCATATATTCTGCCTTCTAGTTGGTAGGCATGTTTCTATATAGTTCTTTAAAAACATTTTTTTAATGTGTATTATTTTTGAGAGACAGAGAGAGAGAGAGACAGAGTGTGAGTGAGGGAGGGGCAGAGAGAGAGGAAAGACGCAAAATCTGAAGCAGGCTCCAGGCTCTGAGCTTTCAGCACGGAGCCCAACGCAGGCCTCAAATCCGTGAACTGCGAGATCATGACCTGAGCCGAAGTCGGACGCTTGACTGTCTGAGCCACCCGGGCATCCCTCTGTAATAGTTCTTTCAAGTGTTTTGGCTTTTAAAATTTCTGTTATCTCCTATGCAAGCAGAACATGTATATTTGCTATCAATTGCTGTGTAATGAACCACCCAAAACGTAATAGCTTAAAACAGCAGAGACTTATTATTTTTTTGTAATTTCTGTGGATGGGGCTTAGCACGGTGGTTCATTGGCTGCAGGAGCTCTTATCTGGGGTCACTTGTGAAAGCCAGGAGGTCAGCTGGGGCTGGAATGTCCAAGATGGATACGCTCACATGCCTGGCATCTCAGCTACAGTGTCTAGAGCTGAGGGCTAACTAGTCCTCTCCCTCTTTCCCACTCAGCAGTCTGTCTCAAGCTTTTTTTTTTTTTAAGTTTATTTATTTATTTTGAGAGAAGTAGTGCAAATGGGGAAAAGGCAGAGAGAGAGGGAGGAGAGAGAATTCCAAGCAGTCTCTACACTGGCAGTGGCAGTGTGGAGCCCAGTGTGGGGCTCGAACTCACAAACTGTGAGATCATGACCTGAGCTAAAATCAAGAGTCAGTCGCTTAACCGACTGAACTACCCAGATGCCCTTGGCTCAACCTTTTTTACATGGCAGCTGGGTTCTAAGAAGACAAAAGAAAACTGCCAGGCTTCCTCAGTCCTAGACTTGGAAGTCACATAGCTTTACTTCTGCCACATTGTCATTGTCCGAACAGGTCACAAGACAAGTCAGATTTAAGGGGAGGGGCTCCACCTCTCACTGGGAGCAGCAGCAAAGTCACACCCCAGAAGGACAGGTAGGGAGGGGGGAACTGTTGGCAGCCATTTTTGCAGATAATCTGTCGCAACAGGATAGTGTGGTAGGAGTGTGAATTTAAAATTTAAAATTTTTGCAGCTTAGAAAGCTGAAGCCTAGAGAAGTGAGATGGCTTGCCCAAGGTCCCATAGCTGTTTTCCCAGAACTTTGTTACACCAAGTGTGGCCCCTGGACCGACAGCATCAAAACCAGGAGCTCGCCGGAAATGCACACTCTCAGGCTCCACCCCAGATTTGTTGAACCAGAATCTGCCTTTTCCCAGGATCCCCAGGGGCTCTGAATGCACATCAAATTGTGCTGAAAAGATCTTTTGCGCCTTTTACTTCCAAAACTGAAAACAGAAGACCTAGTTATGAAATAAGAGTGTCTTACCATCTGAGACTTGACTCAGCACGACAAAGGTTTTGTTTTACTTAATACCTGTTATATATATTTTTTGAAGCACTTCCCTTAGCTCTTTAAAATTATTATTGAATTTAATTCTCACAATAGCTCTGAAGGGTAATTATTATAATTTACATTTTATAAAAGAGCAGACTGATGCTTAGAGACCCACACTCGTCCATGGTGGGGCTGAATTAAAACCTAGGGTTTTCCGACTCCAAACTCCATGCTCTTAATTACAGGACCGTATACGCTGGCAAGTGCCATATAGCAGCTGTGAAGGAGTCTAAGTGTTTAGAGGAAGAGATTGTTTGAGGGAAGCCGAGGCATGTGGCTCAGCTTGGTGAGCGGCTGCTTCTCTCCTGATGCCTCCCGCTCCCACCTTGCCTAAAGTGAAGAGGCTGGCACGGGCATGTGACAGATGGCGAGACCCTGCTCTGCCGTATGTGCCCTGCTCCCTGTTCCTGGGCACACAGCTGCCTGACACAGACCTTGCCAGTTG
Source organism: Acinonyx jubatus (assembly GCF_027475565.1). Taxonomy (NCBI): domain Eukaryota; kingdom Metazoa; phylum Chordata; class Mammalia; order Carnivora; family Felidae; genus Acinonyx; species Acinonyx jubatus. The sequence goes on from NC_069389.1 coordinate 8,624,117, forward strand.
GGCAGCTGCCTCTTGAAGTGTCTCCAAGGGCTGTTGCTCAGAGAGTGCAGTCCAGCATTTTTTCTGCTTTCCCTTTTAGACTTGTCTTCCCTCTGCTTCTAGGTCTCCACCCAGAGCAGAGAGTGCTCTTCGGGGACTGAAGGGGAGCCCGGGCCAGACCTTGAGCCACACATAACAGGTGGCATGTGGACGAAGCTCATCCTGAGGCGGGCCAGCCAAAGCAAGGAGCAGGGGACAGGGCCGGGCTCCTCCTGGATTCCCGCGTCCGGGAGAGCTTGGCGCCTGCCGGAGCTCCTTTCCGACAGCTGTGCGTGGGATGGAAAGGCAATTTCCTCCTTGCTGTTCCCTTTCCAGGAATGAGGAGCAAGTGCAGGCAAGGGCACTCCTCTTCCTAGCCCCGGGGGCTGAGGGAAGAGGGGGCCAAGGACAAAAGCTCCAGAATCTTTCCATCTTGGAGTAAAGAGAGCAGTATTTATGTTTGCTTTGGTCCGGTCAGCACTTCGTGCCACCGCTGGGCAGGTTAACACTTGCCATCTGACGCTGACAGTGCAGTGTGAGCTAGCTTAGGTAGTGTGATTACCGTGTCTGGAGTAAAATCTACCTGCTTTCGCTTTCTTTGGGTAAGTTACTTGATAAGTTTCAAGGTTGTCATCCGGAAACTGGGAATAATAATTTTCTGTCTTCATATGATTGCTGTGAGGGGTAAATGGGAAAATACGTGTAAAGGGATTCATAGCCCAATAACTGGCATTTAATACATATTTGATAAGTATTATTTGGTAATGTTAGAATTTTTATGAGGGTAGAAACTGTCTTGTTCGCTGTCATATCCCCAGCTCCCAGAACAGTTTCTGGCACATAGTAGGTACTTGTTAATTATTTGATGAATGAAGGAATGAGTGAATGAATGGATGACTTAAGCGAATTAATGAATATATTCTATGACAGTCTAACAGTTATTTTTGTGCTTTATCAGAGGACTCGATGGCTTTAAGTGTAAACGGTTGAGTGTGATTGTGTTTGTGCACATGTATACATAGCAGGTGTATATATGTATGTATATGGGATAGAGATTTTTCAGATGCTGCCTAGTCAGAAATGACACGGCCCTTTTTTTCTGGAGCTATAGCTATCTTCCTGTCCCCCTCTTCCCTTTGCATGCTTGCACACTTGCGTACTCTTGCCCTCACTCTCACGTGCACTTGCTTCATCTTTTCTTTTCTCTTCTTTTCTTTTCCTTTCCTCTTCTCTTCTCTCTTCTCTTCCTTTCTTTTTCCTTTCCTTTCTTTTCCCTTCCTTCCTTTCCCTCCCTCCCTACCTGCCCCCTCTTTTTCTCTTTCTTTCTTCCTTTCCTTCTTCCTTTCCTTCCTTCCTTCCTTCCTTCCTTCCTTCCTTCCTTCCTCCCTCCCTCCCTCCCTCTTTCTTTCTTTCTTTCTTTCTTTCTTTCTTTCTTTCTTTCTTTCTTTCTTTCTTTCTTTCTTTCTTTCTTTCTTATTTTGGCTTTGGTGTTAAAATCCTTCCTCAGAACCTGTCGAAATATATAGCTTTCATACTCACAATACACCCAAGGTCTTTGCCACGTGAAACAGTATAGCCTTTCTGCTCTGATGATGGTCTTTCAACAGTGTGCTCACTTGCTTTTGTTAAACAGAATTCAAACAAGTAAATTTGGAAATTTAATTGTTTTATTAAATGATTTGTGAATTGGTCAGCATCCCATTTAGCAAGTAGAGGATACCTCCACTGAGCTAAACAAAAGAAAGGTTTTTAAAGGCAGAGAGAAGGCATTAAAAAAAAAAAGAAATTTATTAGTGAGGAATGTATTGGTTAGGCAAGGTTGCCCTTCTAAGGGGAACGGAAGGGGTCTGTCAGTAAATTTCCAAGTACTGATTGGAATATTCCATGTTGACGGGCTAAAGGTTACATTCCTGGGGCGTGGGGGTTCAGACTGGACTTAGGTTAGGTATTAAGTCTCAGTTTACTGACTTGGGGCCTTAAGTGATACTATTTTGGGCCCATGATTTTCTTTTTACCGGTTGTAATTCAAGTGCCAGGGCAATCATTTTACAGTCCTCCTTGGGTGTGTGAGCCGTCTCCCAGTCTTGGCCTGTTGAAGGCCATGAGGCTCTGACAACCACCCGCTCCTTCACTCCCACATGAGTTGCAAGGAACACAGGATAAGCACAAAGACACATGTGCACTAGGATACAACCAGAGCCATAAGAATGAGTAAGTACATAAAAACCTGCTGTGCAGAGAATGGATTTACTCTGTTCAATAATTGAGTTCCGAGATGGTGAAACTGAAGGGACTTTTCACAGTTAAAGAAAGGGCAGGGGCACCTGGGTGGCTCAGTCTGTTAAGTGGCCGACTTCAGCTCAGGTCATGATCTCACAGTTCCTGGGGTTGAGCCCCACGTCGGGCTCTGTGCTGACAGCTCAGAGCCTGGAACTTGCTTTGGATTCTGTGTCTCCCTCTCTCTCTGCCTCTCCCCTGCTTATGCTCTGTCTCTCTCAAAAATAAACATTAAAAAAAAAAAGAAAAAAAATTTTAAAAAAAGACAGTAATCACTTACTGAGTGCTATGAATGAGGTGCTGTCCTCAGTGAGTTGGATATGGTAAGGCATTTAACTCTGTGATAGCTTTAGATGTGTCAACTTGGCTAGGCTCCACTATAGTCCAAGGGTTCCCTTCAAGGGAATTGTACTTCTGGTTAGGGCAGGCTACCAGCGGTATTCTCAAAGGCGTCGAAGGAAGAAAGGGACACAGTGACTGTTTTGTAGCACATAAGTCTTATCCCAGTTATTCAAACACTAGTCTCGATGCTGCAGTGAAAAGATTTTCAAGATGTGATTAAGACACACAATCAGTTGATTTTAAGTTAATCAAAGGGCAGTTATCCTGGGTGGGCCTGACTTAGCCACCTGGAAGGTCTTTAAAAGAGAGCTTATGCTTCCCTGAGTCGGAGATGTTATGGACCAGCTGAAGCTTGTGCCCGTGGGCCTGCACCCTGCTTATGATCCTCCCTTCCTGACTGCCTACACTACAGACAGCGGGCCTCATAAGCAGCCTTCACAACTGCATAAACCAATTCCTTGTAAAATACACACACACACACACACACACACACGCACACGCACACGCACACACACACACACAATCTCCTACTGGCTCTGCTTCTCTGATTGAACCCTGACTGATGGGAAGCCTTCTCATATGAGGTAGTTATTCCCATGTGCATCTGGAGAAGCCGAAGCACGGAGAGATTAAATAACTTTTCCAGGATCACATAATCAGTAAATGACAGTTGGAATTCAAACCCAGGGAGTTTAATCCCCAAGCCAAGCTCTTGACTGCTACATTATACTGACTCCTCTACAGGTTGTGAAATGTATAATTGAAAGTAGTCAGTATCAACTATAAGAAGAATGATTAATCCAGAGTAGTGGTTCTCAACCTGGGCCAAACATTAGAATCTTATGGAAAGTTGTAGACATCCCAATGCCTGGCGTGAACCCCAGACTGATTACATCAGGCTCTGTGGAGGTGAAGCCCAAGCATCAGTGTTTTTAAAGTTCCCCACAAGATTCCAGTGCACGGCCAAATTCTAGAATCACTGCTCTAGCATAGAACAGCACATCTCAGACTTTGATGTGTGTGAGACTCCCCTGGGCATGGTGTTAAAATGGAGGTTCTAACTCAGTACACCTGGGTAGGGGTACAGCTTCTGCATCTTGTAAGAGGCTCTTCCCCAGGGATTATGATATTGTTGGTGCAGGGACCGCATTTGGGGAGCAGGGCTCTTAAGTGTGCTTCAAAGAGAAGGATATTTGAGAAGAGGAGAGAGACTAGAAAAGAGCAGGGTATTCTTGGCTGTGAATAATAGGTATGGAGCAGTCTAGATGGAGCATGTGAGAGAGGGCACTGGGGACAGACCAAGCAAGTGGAGTCACCTGTCTGATGGCTGGACCCAGGCTGGATGTGAGAGCTGGGGGCTCAGGGAGGTTCATTGGTGAAAGGTCTTAGAGCTTCCCTCCAGAAATATGAACTCAAAGGACTGCAAAGATTCCTGAATGGTTGATTTGGACAAGATGATTCTTATCCTTGCTTGTATAACAGATTATAGTAGAGCGTGGTTTCTTAACAGCGGCACTAATTGATATTTAGGGACAGATGATTCTCTGCTGTGGGGCTGTCCTGTGCATTGGAGGATGTTGAATGGCATCCTTGGCTTCTGTCCTCTCCACACCTGTAGCACCCCCTAGTTGTAACGACCAAAAATGTCTCCAGACATTGCCAAATGTGCCCTGGCTGACAAAATTGCCTCTGGTTGGTGGAGATCCACTGGAATAGACTGAAAATTAGCACAGGGCTGTTGCACTAGGTTCCAAGATCCAGTATTTTCCAATGCCCTCTAATCAAGCTACCTTCTGGTTTAGATGAATGCGTGAGAGCTGAAGGGTCCTCTCTTTTAGAGGAACTGTTCCTTATTGATGCTCTTCGATGTGATTTCTCAATTTTGGACTTCCAGCCACTGGGTTCTGACTGATTTCCCTTGTGCAATTGCACAGATATCCTTCTTGAGCTCTTTAGGCTATTGGAGTTTAGATAATCCAATTAGCTTTCCCTGATCTCAGAGGCATATGTGTTTTTAAGAGGGAATTCAGGGGCGCCTAGGTGACTCAGTCGGTTAAGCATCTGACTTCAGCTCAGGTCATGATCTCACAGTCTGTGAGTTCGAGCCCCGCGTGGGGCTCTGTGCTGACAGCTCAGAGCCTGGAGCCTGTTTGGATTCTGTGTCTCCCTCTCTCCCTCTGTTCCTTCCCACCTCTCAAAAATAAATAAACATTAACAAATTTTTAAAAAGGGAATTCAAACTTGACTACATTCATTCCTTTCTACTGCAGTATTCCCTCCTTGTCTTTCCACCTTCTAGTGCCAAACTGATGTTTGTAAAGAGGCCAAGCTGATATTAGGAGTCGTTGCTTAGTTTATGTCGAGTGACCAGCAGCAGTGAAATGTGTTCCAGCTGAACCCGGGCACAATAGCCAGAGTGCGACGTGACGACTGCATTACTGAGCCCCTCCTCCTAAGAGTATTTTAACAGGTGCTTCAAAAACCGGAAGGTGCTCACTAATTGCCTGGGCATTTTGTTAAAATGCAGATGCCAATTCAGTAAGTCTGGGACAGGACCTGGGACTCTGCATTTCTAGCAAGTTCCACGGGGATGCTGATGTTACCAGTCCCTGGGACAGACCACACTTGGAGTAGTGAGGATTTAAACCGGTCTTGTGGTTGGAGATTTGGAAACTACTAAATTCAGTATTTGAATTAATCTGAGTATAAATTGTTTAATATTCGCCCCACCTTACTTTCCTCAAAAACCTTGATAATTATTGTTCCAGCTTTCTACTTTAAGATATGGTATGAACCATGGAGGAACTGCAAAAACATTATGCTGAGCAAAGGAAGCTAGACACAAAAGAGAACATACAGTATGATTTTATTTACATGAAATTCTAGAACAGATGAAGCTAATCTAGAGTGACATAAATTAGATCACTGGTTTCCTGGGTCTGGGGTTGGTAGTGATGGTGGGGTTGTCTAAATTTGTTGGAGGTGATAATGGTCCTTATATTTTAGAGGTAATACTGATATATTTACAAATGAATGATATGATTCCTGGGACCGGCTTTAAAATAATCTGCTGGGGGAAATGGGTGGAGGTGTATATAAAACAAGAGTGGTCACGTGTTGATAATTGTTGAAGCTGGATATTGGGTATGTGGCCTTCAGTGTACTGTTGTCGACTTCTGTGCGTGTGTGTATATTACCAGAACACTTTTTTTTTTTAAGGCAATTTTCTGTTGAGATGTTTCCTGTCATGATGAATGCCTTTTCCGAAGGTAAGAGATGTTATTATCTCCAGTGACTGCTTTCATTCATTCAACATAGATTCATTGGGCACCTGCTATGTTCCATGCGCTATGTTAGGCAATGGTGATACATCAATGAATGAAGCTCAAAAAAATTCCTACAGCCACATTACTTGTACTCTGGTGCAGAAGTCAGGCCATAACTGATTAAGGTAATAAATATGTACATTGTTTAGTATGTTAGACTAAGTGCTGTGGGAAAACTAGAAGAGAGTAAGGCGGGGGTCACAAGTGGTGGAAGGGCAAGAGGGTGAGAGACACAGGTGAGGGCTCCTTGAGGAGTTGGGTGCTCAGGGTAGGCCTTCCTGAGAAGATTTCATTTGCATCAAGTCCTGAAGGAAGTGAAGGATTTAGCCCATGCAGATAATGGGAGAGAACATTCTAAGCAAAGAATAACCAGTGAGAAGGCCTCGGGGTGGAGCAGCCAGAGACTGAAGCAAAAAGGAAGAGGCCCTTGTGACTGAATGGGGGGTGGGGACAGGGCACAGCAAGAAAGAAGATCAGGGTGGTGATAGGTCCAGATGAGTCATTGTAATGACTGACTTTCATTCTGAAATGGCAGCCTCCTGAGAGTTTTGAGCTATGAGTGATAGGACTCTGACTGCTGTCTTGAGAACAGACTCCCGGGGGCAGAGGTGGAAGAAAGAGAGGCTGGCAGGCAGGAGACTTCACTTGCTTGGTCTGTCCCCAGTGCTTTCTCTCACTTGGCTGCATGTAGATGGTTCCATATCCTATCATTCACAGCCAAGGATGCTCTCCTCTTTTCTAGTCTCTCGCCTCCTCTCATATATCCTTCAGTTTGAAGCACACTCTAGAGCCTCAGTACCCAAGTGTGGTCCCTGGACCAGCAGCCTCGGCCTCTCCCGGGAGGAGCCTAAGAGATAACCATCACTAATCCAAGTGAGAGACTATGGGAGAGTCAGACAAGATGAAAGCTCCCAAGGTAGAGAGAAGAGTTGAATTCTGGAAATAATTTGAAAGTAGGGCCGACAGGATTTCCTGACCAAACGTATGTGGACTGTGAGAGTACCAGTGAGTGAAGGATGTCTCCAAGGTTGAAGCTTGAGTAAATAGGAAGATGGACTTGCCTTTGAAATGGGAAGACTGCTTTGGGTGTCCAAGTGAGGGTTTGAAGGTTGCTTGACATACCCTCCACTCTTTAGTGAATATAGCATCTAACTACCTTAAAGACTTATGTTTGTGCAATAGCCTCATAAAAACTACCAAGTGGCTTTTCCATCAAAGCAAATTTGAAGAGGTTATTGAGGAATGCATGATGTGGGAACTATAAATTTGTGGGACATTTTGTGTGATGCTAGCAGCTAATGGCAATATACTCTACATTCCTCTTTGTAGCATCCTAATTTTTCATGCCTAGAATGCACTTGGGTGATTGAGACTGTATTTGCTTCTTTTCAGGATGTGACGGGTGACTGTAGCAAGAGGAATGTTGTAGAATAATTTGTTAGTACAGAGGAAAATGGTTGAAGGGTTTATTGTAGACTAAAACCTGACATCAATCCTAATCTTATTTTCAATTGCTGTGACTCAGGAGCAATGTCGACTTGCAGCTGACGCTTTGTGGGGCCAGCCCTCCTTCTCTTTCTTGTTTTTGCCTTTTATTGCCACCCCACTTTCTCTTCTCATGAGAGTTAAGGACTAAGGTTTAAATGATAGGTAATAGAATAAATATTGGTTACTTAGCCATGATCACTGAGTTACCCAATAATACTTTCATATCTATAAGGAGTTTTGAATATAAGTACACATTCACTGAAATGGACTATCATGTGAAGGAATTTTTACACTGCCTACTGGGTCATTTTGCGCCAACAATAGAATGCCCAATTCTAAATGGACGGTATTCTTTCCTTCCCATCACTTTGTTATTCACTATCAGCATAGCATCATATTTCCTTGAATCATTTTCTCCTATTATCACAATCTCACAATAATATAAAAGTGTTGGGTATTAAAGAATTATCCAGATGCGTGGTCTTTGGAAAAATAGTCATTGATTCAGGGGTCCAGGTTTCTGAACAATTTTCTTTCAGGTCTGCCATGAGCTGAGTTCCTTGTTTCTCTTTTGCTTTTTCATCCAGTTGTAAGCAATACTATATGAAAGATGTAATAATTTGACAGAGTATCAGATTGCCTTTCAGTGAGATTTGTTATTTAACTCACCCCTCAGAAAAATACAATTCCTAGGAATCTGCTCTGTGGCTGCTGACACTTGGCATGGGAAATTGTCTCTTAGAATGGAATTGGCATGGAAACGGTGGTAGCCTCTTACTTTCCTCTCACACTCAACCGTGAGGGAGAATTCCCAGAAGGAAAATGAATGGCTGAGCCAAGAGCAAAGGTGAGGGCCAGAAGACTGGTTGGGAGGTTGTTGCAGTCACCCAGGGGAGTGATGAGGCAGACTGGCACACCACTGTGCTTAGCTGGGGAGCTTACGGGAGATGGGTACATTCTGGACATGTTGTAAATACGGGGCTAATGGGATTTGCTGATGGGGTGAAGATATGGTGTGGGTCAAGGGTAACTCTGAAGTTTCGGGCCCAAGTTACGGGAAGAATGAAGTCAATAGGCAGGGTGTTCTTGGAGGCCTATAGAAAGGAAACTGAGAAAGGCAGGATTTGGAAGAATGAAGTGGCATTGGGCAGGAAGAGCTGCCATTTTTTATTTTGTCTACAGTCTTTGAGCGTGATTACTAGTCTTATCTACCACTGGCCGCTTTCCAAAGCTTTCTAATAAATGAAAAATGCTGGGAAAGATAAGTGGTGCATGTTTATATGTCAGTATTGAGCATAGACTTCAACCCCAAAATGGAATATATTGCCCTGGTTTTCTAAACTGTGATATTTTTAACTTTAATATTTATGCTAATATATAATACTTTTTTGAAGAAAAATTGAATCAAACTTTGAAGAGCAAATTGAAGCAAACAATGCTTACATGTAGTCTAAATTCCTTGAGCCAGAACATCCAGCAAATAATGAGGCTGATTAATAAACCACTTGGAAACCCACTCTTCATTTTTAAGGCCCTACCTCCTCCTCTCCGATTTAAATCCAAATCACAATTCCATTTTGTTCAAGTTCCACCTTTTAAGTTCCATGCTTTCCTGTTTGAAGTAAATAATTTTTTTAACGTTTATTTATTTTTGAGAGACAGAGAGAGAGAGAGAGAGAGAGAGAGAGAGAGAGAGAGAGAGAGAGATTGAGAGAGCATGAGTGGGGGAGGGACCGAGAGAGAGAGAGAGGGAGACACAGGATCCAAAGCAGGCTCCAGGCTCTGAGCTGTCAGCACAGAGCCCGACGCGGGGCTCAAACTCACGAACTGTGAGATCATGACCTGAGCCAAAGTCGGATGCTTAACCGACTGAGCCATCCAGGCGCCCCAAGAAATGTTTAAGTTACAAATTTAAAAGTCATTATATTATATTAGAATCCCAATACTTGAATCATAGTTGTAAATTTAGAGTTTATGTTCTCCAGCCAAAATTCCATAGAATTTTCTCTTTGTAGCCCTACAAGTTGTCTTTTTAACAATTACTGTTATTTTAATTCCTATGCTATTTGAGTTTTAATATATCCTGCTGTTTTGAGTCCAATTTTGAGACTATTAAGTGAAACATCTGGATATTGCAGAAGCGTTGTTCATTTATTTTGAAACGGTTACATTTATCCCCTCTGTCTTTCGTTTTCAAATAGGTGGATATAAATAGTCATCATCTGGCTTAAAGCATTGTCACTTTTATGTCTCACAGTGTCTTTCTAGAAAAAGCAGACAGAACCCTCCATCATGAAAGGTAGTCTTCATAAAGTGCTGCTTTACCCACTGAACTCAGGAAACTGAGGAGAGACTTTGCCACTAAGTTTGAGGTGAAGGAAGGGTATTTGTCTCTTTCACCAAATCCTGTTGATCCTTGACCTTTTCAATTGAAGGGCAAGGGACACTGTTAAAATGTTGGCTGCAAGGAAGATAAGAGCTTGATTTGGGTTTTAAATTTAGCATTCAGTTCTGTCCAACCATCATTGAGTCAAGTGGTTTTTACACAATTAGCTGAAGTCAATATCGAATTTCCTGTCTTGGTCCTCACTTTCACCCTTCTCAGGAAGCAAGTTGGAATTGACTGCGTCAGCCTTGATTTCCCAGACCCATGGGAGGTCAATACTCATCAGCCACCTTTTAGGAATATCAACAATGACCTTTGATTACTGTTCTCACTTTAATGTTAGGATTCTGAAGTCTTGACCTTGTCCCCATAAGCTCTGGAGCTTTTATAATATGATTATTTTTAAAGATACAACATAATATCGACATGTAGAGAATAAATCTATTTTTGGTGATAATGGAAGGAGCTCCTCAAATAGCAAGACTGTATTTTTTTCCTATTTCTTTCTGTGGCAAAGTTAGTTCTACCCATAATCACGTTTCCCCTTTCCTCTTGCCACCGGCAACTCGATTTTATTTAGGTGGCAATATACATTCCCACCCCCTGGAAGATGAATCTAAACCAGTGGTCTAAACTGGTGGTCTAAATAAGTGCATGGTCATTCCATTTCCCTTGGACAAATACTCCCTTTTCCACCCCCTCCTGCAAACTAGGCTGTTCTGTGACTTTTGGCCAAGCAGACAGTCTTACGGGGAAGACTGCTGAGGGATATCCAGGAGAGAGTCTACTGCCTGAAAAAAGAGAGTTTAGAAGAGCACCTCCTCAGCACTACACTTTCCCCCTTCTTCCTGCCTTGAATGTGGTTATGTGATGCTTGGATTTGCAACATCCCTCTTGAAACTACGAGGTTACAAACTAAGGGAAAATGCTGAAGATTGTGAAATGGAAAAGTAAAAATAATCCTGAGACCTTGGTGATTTTGTTGATTTAAGGCAGCAAACCAGCAACTCCCTGCCTTCCTTTATTTTGAGATAATAAAATATATTTGTTTTTCACATTGTTAATAATTCTTTTCCTTAGTGAGAAACATTTCTTATTGGGGTTGCCTCGGTGGCTCAGTCAATTGGGCTTCCGACTTCAGCTAAAGTCATGATCTCATGGTCTGTGAGTTCGAGCCCCATGTCAGGCTCTGTGCTGACAGCTCGGAGCCTGGATCCTGCTTCAGATTCTGTGTCTCCCTCTCTCTCTGCCCTTCCCCCATTCACGCTCTGTCTCTCTGTGTCTCTCAAAAATGAATAAACGTTTAAAAAAAATTAAAAAAAAAGAAACATTTCTTATTGATTCAGCTTCTGTTGTGTTCTTCAGGCAAATTACCCATATGTTTTGCCTACTAAAGAGAGCCCTGAATTAGCCCAGACTTGGTCTCTAGTCTTTTTTTTTTTTTAATGTTTATTTATTTTTGAGACAGAGAGAGACAGAGTATGAACGGGAAAGGGTGAGAGAGAAGGGGAGACACAGAATCTGAAACAGGCTCCAGGCTCTGAGCTGTCAGCACAGAGCCCAACGTGGGGCTCAAACTCATAGACTGCGAGATCATGACCTGAGCCGAAGTGGGACACTTAACCGACTGAGCCACCCAGGCGCCCCTAGTCTTAGAACACTTATATTTGAATGCTGACTATTCATCAGATTCTGTGCTACATAATTTGGATGTTAAGATTGATACTATGTGCTCTTAACCACAAAGGATCTTAGAAACAAGTAGGAGATATCACCTTTAAATAGATAATTTTGATACAGTGAGTCAAGTATAACAACAGAGGTATCGACTAGAAGTTATTGGAGCAAAAGCTGGCATTATGGACTCTATTTTGTAAGGCACAGAGAAAGCTTCTGAATAGAAGCTGATTTTTCTTTTTAAATAAGTTTTATTAAGGTATAATTTACAAATAAAATTCACCAATTTTAAATGTACATTTTATGTACAGTCGTGTAACAGCCATCAAATTCAAGATACAGAGTATGTACCTCACTCTGAAAAGTTCCTTGCAATTAATCCTGTCCCCAAATCCTCTGATCCTGGCAAACACTGGCTTTCAGTTTGTCCCCACGATCTTGCCTTTTCTGGAATGTCAAATCAATGTGGTTAGTTCCCTCTCATTTTGAAGGTTAATTTTGCCAAATTTGAATTCTTAGTTTATAGTTTTCTTTTTGTACTTTAAATATATTATCTCACTGCTTTCTAGTCTTCATTATTTATGATAAGAAGTCAGCTTTTTGTTATTTTATTCCTACTCTAGTGAGTTGTTTTTCTCTTGCCGCTTTCAAGATTTTTCTTCTTCTGTGGCCTTTAACAGTTTGACTATGGTGTGTTTAGGTACAGATCTCTTTGTCTGTATCTGATTTGGGTTTTGTTCACCTTGTTGGGTCTCTAGATTAATGTGTATTTTCAACTTTGGGAAGGTTGCAATAATTACTTCTTCAAATATTCTATTTATTTCTCTCTTTCATTTCCTTCTGGTACTCCCATTCCATGTACATTGGTACACTTGATATTGTTCCACAAGTCTCTGATACTTGGCTAATTTTTTTTCCATTTTTTTCTCTCTTTATTCAGATTGGATAATTCTACTGATCTATTTTCAAGTTTATAAATGCTTTCTTCTGCCATCTCAAGTCTGCTGCTAAGACCATCTAGCAAATTTATCATTTCTGTCATTGTACTTTTCAACTCCAGAGTTTTTATTTGGTTATTCTTAATATGATTTCTATTGCTATATTGATAATTCCCCATTTTTTGAGTCATAGTCATTACATTTTTGTTTAATTCTTAAATAAACATGGTTTTTCTTAATTCACTGAGCACATTTATAATAACTGGTTTGAAATCTTCACTGAATCTAGCATCTGGACCCACTCAGAGCCTCAACCCACCCACCCCCCTTTTTTTAAACTCCTTTTGTTTTCCTGTGTATGGGTTATACTTTCCTATTTCTTTGTAGGTCTCATTTTGTTGTTGTTGAAGCCTGGATTGGAAGCTAGATGTTTTAGGTAATATACTGTAGAAACTATGGGTTCCCTATTTTTTGCTCTTAGGGTTTTTGTTTTTGCTAATTTATCTTTTTTAGCTTTATTTTATTTAGTAACTTGCTTTGCTGTGATCTGTGGAATCTTTTCCTCCCCTGTTATTTCCCTTGTTTGTGGCTGCAATGTCTCTGTTGTTTTGTTTTTTCACTTCTAAGTTTTATTTTTATTTTTATTTTTTAAATGTTTATTTATTTTTGAGAGAGAGACAGAGCATGAGCGGGGAAGGGGCAGAGTGAGCAGGCTGAAGCAGGCTCCAGGCTCCAGGCTCCAGGCTCTGAGCGGTCAGCACAGAACCTGACCCGGGGCTCGAACCCACTAACCATTACATCATGATCTGAGCCGAAGTCAGACGCTCAATTGGCTGAGCCACCCAGGCACCCCAGTTTTATTTTTATTTTTATTTTACTTTTTTAAAACTTTTATTTTCATTCCAATGTCATTAACATGTTATATTAGTTTCAGGTGTAAAATGTAGTGACTCAACAATTCCATACATCACTCAGTGCACTCCTTAATCCCCATCACCTATTGTGTCCATCCACCACCTACCTCCTCTGTGGTAACCATCAGTTCTCAATAGTTAAGAGTCTGTTTCTTGGCTTCTGTTACTCTTTTTTCCTTTGCTCGTTTGTTTTGGTTCTTACATCCTACATGCAAGTGAAATCATATGGTATTTCTTTTTCTCTGACTGATTTATTTTGCTTAGCATTACACTCTGTAGCTCCATCCATGTTGTTGTAAATGGCAAGATTTCATTGTTTTTTTTATGGCTGAATAATACTCCATTGTGTATATGTACCACATCTTCTTTATCCATTCATCTATTGATGGGTGCTTCCATAATTTGGCTATTGTAAATAGTGCTGCTATAAATATAGAGGTGCATGTATCTCTTTGAATTAGTGTTTTTGAATGTTTTTAGTAAATACCCAGTAACATGGTTACTGTATCATGTGGTAATTCTATTTTTAACTTTTTGAGGAGCCTCCATACTGTTTTCCCCAGTGGCTGTACCAGTTTGCATTCCCACCAACAGAACAGGAGGATGCCTTTTTCTTCACATCCTCGCCAATGCTTGTCTAAATTTTTGTATGTATGTATATATTTATTTATTTTATGCTCAATGTGGGGCTTGAACTCACAACCCTGACATCAAGAGTTGCATGCTCTATGGACACCCTGGGCACCCCATTTATTTTTAACCTGGCTTCCTATGAGTCACTCTTTTGTCTGTATAGCTTTGCTTTCAGTCAGTGATTGGATAGAAATTGTGCTAGAACAACCTACGTCAGTAAGGATTCAACTTTCTGCTGATGGATATGTGTGCGCGTATGGAAACACTTTCAGAGTCTAGGTAGTTTTCAATCTTGTTTGATTTTTGGCCGGGTCCACTTAGGCCTTCTCTGCATGTGCAAGCAGCTTCCTGGTCATCTAGGGATGTATGGAGAGCTTAGACCCACTTAGATTGTCCCTGTGCTTGTACACAATTCTAGCCCCTCTACGCACCTTAATTTTTCGGATCTCCCCGTTAAATTTCTGGCTTTCCAGCTGAACTGTCACTCACTCTCAGTGGGTTTATAGGGTAATATAGCTGTGGACTTTCCTTCTTGGTTTCCTACCATACTTGTAATTTTTACTGACAATATCACTGTTGGTCATGGGTTTTCCACCTTCTGCTCCAGATCAAGGCAGCTCCATCTAGCAATAAGTGTTTTGTTTTATACAACCAAACCCACCTGATACTACTACAGAGTATTACTGTCTCGCTTAATAATCTGGGTGAGTAGATCGGGGTGTGTGTGATCCGTTCCAGGCAAGAATGCCAATGGCTCCCATTATTCTACTCAAAGTTTACCAGTTTCTCATGAATAAATATCTCTCAATTTTTTTTCCTTCCTTTGGCTGATTTTGAGAGCTTTGAAAATGGTTGTTCTGGGCAATTGTCCAGTTTTCTAATTGGATTTTGGGAGGAGATTTGCTGACTGCTTTACTGTGCTATCACTGAAGGTCTTGCTTTTACATTGATTAGTTTTTTTAATGTTAGATCTTACATTCCTAGAATAAACCCTACTTGGTCAAGATATGTTATACTTCTTTATATTGCTGTATTTGATTTACTAACATTTTATTAAGAATCTCCTATCTGTGTTCATAATATTGCGGAAACTGGTCTGGATCACCCGGCAGGAGAACCAAGTGGCGCTCGGAGATCTTGGAAGGAAGGAGGTTTATTTTACACCGGTGGGCTCAGAGGAGATCATTCTCTAGAGATCTGAGCCCCGAATGCAGGTGGGAAGGGTAATTTATAGCGTCATCTTCCTCATTCGTGGAGGCTTTCGCGCGTGGCAAACAGGGCAGGAAGAACCCGGAAGAGGAGTCTCTAAGCTGGGAACTAGAGCTTGTTTTAGTCCTGTCAGCCACCTTATGGTGCAGAACTTTACTTACTTTCCCAACAGTAGTAACTTGGTTCCTGAGGCAAGCTGGGTGGGAACAAGAATCTGGAAGGGAAGTCTTCAGGCAGGGACTGAAATTCCCTTATCAGTCCTGTTGGCCATCGTATAACAGATTTTTCCCTAACAATAAGTGATATTTGTCTCTAGGGGTTTTTTTTTCTTGTACTATCTTTGTTTATTTTGGTATCAGAGTAATGTTAACCTCAAAAAGTTAGTTGGAAACATTCCCCTATCTTCTAGTTTTTGGAAAAGTTCATGTGTAATTGTCTTGTTTCTTCTCCAAGTATTAGGTAGAAGTCACCATTGAAGCTATCTGGGTCTAGAGTTTATTTGGGGGGAAGGTTTCTTTAAAAAAAAAAAACAAGAGACAATCTAATTTCATAGGTATATGTGTGGGGAATCACACAGACATAAAATTCTGAATAAAATGAGGCAACATGAGGCTTATATAAGCTAAGGAGAGGTGTAGTCAGAGTATACAAAGGGGAGTTAGGAAATTAACTGAAAGGTGAGAGATGTTTTACAAAACAAAGTTTGCCCTGTTATGCAGATAAGTCTCTTAGGTAAAGGAGAGAGTCTGTTAATAGCTGTCGTCCTAGTACAGGTTCTCCTTTCCAATGTAAATGTAGGCAGTTGAGGGGCAAGCAGAGAGCTTTTCCTGAATCTGCTGGGTTTTAATAACTTTCAATTTGAAATAATCTTTATGCCAAAGTGGCCCATCTTAGAGAAGCCTGCACTGGGCTCCTATAATTCCCTCCACTGAGGCTTTCTTTTTGGCAAAGGTTTTTAAACTACAAATTGCTCTTCCATTTCGTCTTGAGTGAGCTTTGGTAGTTTGTGTCTTTCAAGGGATTTTTCCATTTTATCCAAGTTTTGAAATATATTGCTATAACATTGGTCATGATAATCCTGTAATATCCTTTAATGTCTGTAGGATCTATGGTGATATCTCCTTTTTCATTCCTGATATTGTTAATATTTGTATTCCCTTATTGTCTTGATCAGTCTGGCTAACTTTTTTTCAATTTTATTTAACTTCTCAGTAATGGTTTCATTGAATTTATTTATTGTCTATTTTCTATTTAATTGATTTCCACTCTTTTTTAGTTTATTATTTCCTTTTACTTGCTTTGGGTTTCATTTACTTTTCTCTGCCCCCCTCTCCCTCTACTGCCAGGTTTCCTTGAGTGGAAACTTACAATACTGATTTGAGATCTTTCTTCTTTTGTTAATGTATTTATTTAATGGTACAATTCTCCCTCTAATCACTGCTTTAGCTTCATCCCACAAATTTTGATGTTGTAGCTTCACTTTCAAAATTTAACTTAAAATATTTTCTGACCTCCATTGTGATTTTTTCCTTCAACCTATGAGTTATTTGGGATGGTGCTGCCTAACGAAATATGTGAGAGATTTTCCCAGTATCTATCTTATTGATTTCTAGTGTTGTTTTGTCATAGTCAGAGAACATACTTTTTAATCAATCATCTAAAAATTACTGAGACTTGTGTCCCAGAATATGGTCTATTTTGGTGAATATTCTTACATACTTTAAAAGTATGTGTATCCTTTTGTTGTTGGATGGAAGGTTCTATAAATGACCATCCTATCAAGTTGGTTGATAATGTTTGTCAAGGCTTTTATGTCACTACTGATTTTCTGCTTACCTGTTCAACTTCCAAGACAAAAAATTTCGAAACTTGGGACTGTAATTTTTGATATGTCCATTTCAAGAAATCTTAATATTAAAGATGTGAAGCTTCTCTTCTCATTAATTACATGATTGTAAACAAACCCCTTCAGCCCATGGGACTCAGTTTCTTCATGGTTAAAATGCTAATAATTCTCTTTCTTCCCACCTCAGAGGGTTGCTGTATTCACCAAAATGGATAAATCAGGAAGGAGCATTGTAAACCATATACCACTGTGTAAATGTATTATCTCATTAATACCCACCTTCCAACATTGCATAAGCATAAACACACAAATTTAATAATATAGTAATAGAACACACAACTTTGCATTTGTAATATGATACTCCTACCAAAGTATCAAGCCTTCTTCATAGGTATGCAACATGTTAAGACACAGGGTGATGCCTGGTAGGACTTAAGCGTTTGTCTTTTGTTATTTAATATTAAACATCCATAATAGACATTCAGAATCAACCATTTTCATCATTATTTTTAAAGCAATGTAGTTTATTTTGCTGTTAAAAAGAAGTGAAAATGTAGCCCTCAAATAAAGTCTGCCAAGAATCCCTGTAGAGGGACTGTCTGTTCTGTTTAAATGTTGTAACAGCATATTTTTGGCTTGTTGTTAGTCTAGCACAAGGGTCAGCAGACACTTCCTGTAAAGGGACAAATAGGAAATATGCTAGGCTTTACGGTCTCTCTCAACCATTCAAGTCTGCTGCTGTAGTGCAAAAGCAACCATAGACAATATGTGGAGGAATAAGCACAGGTGTGTTCCGATACAACGTTATTTACAGAAACAGGTAGTAGGCCTGATTTGGCCTATTGGGCCATGGTTTGCCAGTCTCTGCTGTAGATAATAACATCGACTTTCCCCTCCCTCAATTCAAACACTGCCTTTGTGTATCTCCATACGTATATTTGGTAACAGAGAGGTAAGAAGATATACTGTTCAGGGAGGGTGGCAGGTAGAGAGGACAGAAGGATGAAAGAGGTTAGGATGGCAACTTGGGCTGGTTTTGAAATCCCTGCAGTGAAAGCAATATAGATGCCAAGGCTAACAAAATCATTCAAGTACTTTAGGAGACCCTGAGCCCAATTGCAGAAGCTTTGGGGTGCTAACTGCCAAAGTATGGCACCGTGTTGTGGCAAAGGACTTCTCTGTCCTTCTGAATGGACTCCAATTCCACTCTGACACTTTGGAGAGCATCCAGAGAGAGACTGTGGTTTAATTTTGGTGGGGCCTGATATATGCTGGCAGCAGGGAGACTTTTGGCGACAGGGGATGGAGACCAGGTTCACAAAAACAAGAAAGAAGGACGGGGTAGATATCTTAGTTGGATTATAGCTGGCAGACATTTTTGTGGACACAGGGGAAGCATCCTCTTGAGAACTGAGAGATACTGTGATGATAATTGTAGGAGAGAGGGCTGGGACTTCTGTCCAGTTGCTTTACGAGTGAGTGTTATTGAGCCAGGAGAAATGTAAGCCATAAGAGGAAAGAGCCAAGATGAGGCAAAGTGGTGCCACAGCCAGATTTGGCCAGAGAAGAGAAGATGGGCCGGGAAGACCTATATACTTTCCCTCAGGGTGCTTTGGTGGTAGCGCGGAGGAGATATTCGGGCTCCGTTTGTGGGTTTAACGGACTGGCTGGTTATCAGGAAGAGATTAACAGTACGGAGAGGGAAAAGCTTTCACTGGCTATTTGAGCTGCAGAAGCTGATTCTTCCTCCTCGGAAACTCCCAAAGAAGAGGAAGAACATGCCCCTTGGCCTTCTCCATTGAAGCTGGTAGTTAGGGAGAAAGTGAATTTCTGTGAGCTACTCCCAGATTCTTGTCTTACTCTTTGCTTCTTAGTTTCAAAGTTTTAATAAAACCAGATTGGCCTCACATCTTTCTACGTAGTTTAGCCTTAAGATGTTACCCTCGAAAATGGAAACTCCTGCTTAACAAAAAGGACAAATTGTATTGTCCTTTTCTCAGAAATCAAAAAGGAGATCACTTACCAGAAATATATTTTCCTCCTTGTCTTCCCTCTAAATGACTGATACAATGAACAGATAATTTTAGTTTACTGCTGCTCTTGTAGGTTCCATAGCAAATGGTTTCTTGGGATAATAACACATAAAAGAAATATAAAGGCTCAGATTCTTCTGAGGACAAAAACGCCACTTGACAGATGAGCCCATTGGTCTGACAAGCTAGTGAACTTATTCTGACCTATGGAGAAAAAAAAATCCTATGTATACATGATGACAAAACAAGATTTGGGACTCTGCCTGAGGATTTCCTTTTGGTCGAACAGACTACTTTAAAATGCCCCATCAATTCTTGTAATATTTTTATGTGTGGAGGTACTCTGTTATCCAATCACAATTGTAGGACATGACAACAAACTGCGTATTTTCTTTCTTTTTTTTTTAAATTCTTTTTTTTTTAATTTTTTGAATGTTAATTTATTTTTGAGAGAGAGAGACAGACAGAGACAGAGACAGAGCATGAGCAGAAGAGGGGCAGAGAGAGGGAGACACAGAATCCGAAGCAGGCTCCAGGCTCCGAGCTGTCAGCACAGAGGCCGATGTGGGGCTCGAACTCACGAGCCGTGAGATCATGACCTGAGCCGAAGTCAGACGCTCAACCGACTGAGCCACCCAGGTGCCCCCAAATTGCTTATTTTCTGATATAGCAGAATAAATGAGATTACAAAACAAGAAGCTTCTGGGGCACCTGGCTGGCTCAGTTGGTAGAGCATGTGACTCTTGATCTCAGAGTCGTGAGTTCGAGCCCCATGTTGAGGGTAGAGTTTACTTTATTGTTTTTTTTGTATGAAATTTATTGTCAAATTGGTTTCCATACAACATCCAGTGCTCATTCCAACAGGTGCCCTCCTCAATGCCCATCACCCACTTTCCCCTCCTTCCCACCCCCCATCAACCCTCAGTTTATTCTCAGTTTTTAAGAGTCTCTTATGGTTTGCCTCCTTCCCTCTCTGTAACTTTTTTTCCCCTTTCCCCTCCCCCATGGTCTTCTGTTAAGTTTCTCAGGATCCACATATGAGTGAAAACATATGGTATCTGTCTTTCTCTGCCTGACTTATTTCACTTAGCATAACACTCTCCAGTTCCATCCACCGTTGCTACAAAAGGCCACATTTCATTCTTCCTCATTGCCAAATAGTATTCCATTGTGTATATAAACCACAACTTCTTAATCCATTCATCAATTGATGGACATTTAGGCTCTTTCCATAGTTTGGCTACTGTTGAAAGTGCTGCTATAAACATTGGGGTACAAGTGCCCCTATGCATCAGCACTCTTGTATCCCTTGGGTAAATTCCTAGCAATGCTATTGCTGGGTCATAGGGTAGATCTGTTTTTAATTTTTTGAGGAACCTCCACACTGTTTTCCAGAGCGGCTGCACCAGTTTGCATTCCTGCCAACAGTGTAAGAGGGTTCTCATTTCTCCACATCCTCTCCAGCTTCTATAGAGTTTACTTTAAAAAGAGGCTTCTTCTAGATAGTAGCAAAAGAGGGAAGGGAATTAATGGAACATGAACTCTGCCCCAGATATAGGACTGGGTGCTATAGTTTTATTACTTCATATTATTTCATTTCTATCTAAAGTCATTACCACTACTCCATTTTAGAGATAAAGAAACTAGGGCACCTGGGTGGCTCGGTCATTTAAATGCCTGACTTGTGATTTTGGGCTCAGGTCATGATCTCATGGTTATGAGATTGAGTCCTGCATCAGGCTCTGTGCTGACAGCTCTCTCTCCCTATGCCCCTCCCCCCTCAAAATAAATAAATAAATAAACTTTAAAAAATAAAAAAGAAACTAATGCTGAAGGTTAAGAAACTGACACTTACAGGGGGCCCATGGCCAAGTTGGACTTAATATCTGTATCTGCCTCCAAAGCCAGTTGCCCTTGTAGTGCTGTACTTTTGTCTAGCCTGTGGCTCACAGTCTTTATTGGGCTTACATATTTCAGAGGGAGCTGGGAATATGCAGATTCCTGAACCCTGGGCCCAGAGATCCTAATTCTGTTGCTTTTTAGGGTGTACAGTCAGAAATTCCCATTTTCTAAGCATGCCCTATGATGGTAATGCTGACTGTCTGAACACAGTACTTGGAGGAGTGTTGGTTTGGACCTGAGGTCGTCCATGCTGGCTGCACACTGATCATGTAGGAAGTTGACAAAGTGCCAGTGCTTGCCATCTTACCCCAGATTCTCTGGAGTGGGGCCCAGGCATTAGTATGTAAAAATGAAGTCCTGCCCCCTCTGGGTCATGGTCATTTTGACAGACGGTGAGGGTTGTGAATCTCTGGTCTAGCTGTTTCTAGAGTAATTTCATGATCACTGATAGTCCTTCCTCCTCCGTAAGGTATTAGGCCGTGATGGTTAATTTTGTGTCAACTTGACTAGGCTAAGGGATACTCAGGTAGCTAATGAAACATTATTTTGAATTGCGTCTGTGGGGGTGTTTCTGGAAGAGATCTGCGTTGAAACTGGTATACTGAGTAAAGAAGATCTGCCTTCCTCAATGAGGGTGAGCATCATCCAATCCACTGGAGGCCTAAATGGAACAAAAAGGTGCAGCAAGGGCAAATTCTTGACCTCTATAACCACATGAGCCAATTCCTATTATAAATCTCCTCTTATATGTATCTCTCTATATCCTATTGGTTCTGTTTCTCTGGAGAACCCTGACTAATACATGGACTCTCCAACTTGAAGATCTCTTCCAGAAAACCAGGTCTTAGAGGAATACTAGTTGATATTGGATGCATTGTTCATCATTCAGTAAAACTTCCAAGTATACTATATATGGTTTTCTGGAATTAAAATTTTAAATATCATTTTCCTTTTGGCAAATAAGGAGAAATACAGTATTTGCTGGTAAAATCTGATTTTGTTTCAACACTTCCTGTAGAATGAAGATCAAGAATTTTCTCAAAGATATGAAATAGAATGGGAGAAGAAGGACAGGACTGAAGATGGTAGATAGAGTGAGTGAGCAGAGGCAGGGTGTGAACCCAGGTCAAGTTTCCCATTTCAATGGGATGCTCAACAAACTCTGGAGAAAAACAGATATGGAGGAAAGAGAATGACAGTATTTTTAGAGTTGGCAATTATAATCATTTTAACTACAGTAGATTATGAGAGCTGCTAATACATCCTAGAATTCTAGTTCTGCTAGAATTCTCTGTCTTGAAGAACACAGGTCTACACCTCCGTATCCCATAAATACAGCTCTGTAATCCATAAGTATTTCCTGGATGAACTAATTTCTCCAAGTTTATAAATGGTTCATAGATGCATAAAGGGAATGTGTCCTTTTTGTTTAAGGGATTAATACATCTACCATGGTAAAGTGAACAGCACGTTGCACAGTGTCTTTCAATTATGATGTCATTTGAACATAACTAGGTAGGAATATGACATTTTGGAAAGCGCTTGAGCACTCTGAGTTCCTGTTGTGGAATGCTGCCTAACCCCGGGTTGCAAACTCCAATGTCTATGGGGATCCAGGCAGGTAACGGAGATAGGAATACCAAGCAGATGTAAAAGAAGGGATAATGGGAACGATGGAATATTTGAACATGCAAGTTCTATCTGAAAGCATTCAAATATACATTTCTGAAAAAACATTGTGTAAGCAGAATAAAACACATTCAAGGGCCACCACTTTGCAACCCCTGATCTAAGTAAAACCAATTAGTATCCGGTCGTGGGCTTGTATTGTATAGGTTTAAGACCGTAATTCCTTGAATTATTTGAAAATTCTTTACAACTTTGAACACACCACTTTGTTGCCAGGCTCTCTTCTCTCCCTGGGAAAGAAAACAAAACCCCAAACACACAAACAACCCCGTGTGTTCTTTAAACTGTAGCATCTGGTGACTAAACATATGGGAAAATTATTTCTATGGATATTATCATTCTCTGCACACTGTGCCAAATGGGGGAGAAAAATAAACTTTTTAAAAGGTATATGTTAAATAACATGATATAGACAAAATATATATTGCCTTTGTCACTTAGATATTTTACACTGAGTTGTGAATAATGTTCAGAAATTTATATTAATGTAACTTCTTGATACAGATATCTGCCAAAGTTTTTAAGCATAAATCTACATAGGGCATATTTTTTTTATACTTTTTTAAAAGTTTATTTATTTATTTTGAGAGAGAATGTGTGTGCATCCGCACGTGCACAAGAGGGGGAGGGATAGAGAGAGGGGAGAGAGAATCCCAAGCAGGCTCCACGTTGTCAGCTCAGAGCATGATGCGGGGCTCGAACCCATGGAACTGTGAGATCATGACCTGAGCCAGAATCAAGAGTCAGATGCTTAACTGACTGAATCACCCAGGTGCCCCAGGATGCACATTTTTTTTTTTAATGTTTATTTATTTTTGAGAGAGAGACACAGAGCACGAACAGAGGAGAGGCAGAGGGAGAGGGAGACACAGAATCTGAAGCAGGCTCCAGGCTCTGAGCTATCAGCTTAAAGCCCGACATGGGGCTCAAACCCACAAACTGTGAGATCATGACCTGAGTCAAAGTTGGACACTCAACTGACTGAGCCACCCAGGTGCCCCAGGATGTATGTATTTTTAGGGACAAAAGAAAAAAAGAGCTTTATAGCAACACAACACAAATAGCTTTTAAGATTTGCTTGTCTTTACTGTAGTTAACTTTTATTTCCTATTCTGAGGCACATTGTGCTGACATTATAAATGTTATTAGATGTTGATCTATAAATATAACTAAGAATTGTCAATAAGTGGGATTGTATTTGTGAACACAGAGGTCAGATTCTTCTCTAAGCTGCATGAAGTTGCTTGTAATATCAAAAGTAATAAAACAATTTTTTGAGAAGCATTTTCAGTTAGAGTGGTTGAGCAAATTTTACAATAATAGGGATTGTTCCACATACGCTACAAAATGGGAACTCAGGAAAATGGTCTTGTCTCTCAGTTGTAGGGGTAGAAAAAACTGGCCTACATTTTTCTGGCCAAAAAGGAAATAGGCCTGTTTCAATCTAACAAACATCAAAAGTGGATTCTGAACAAGCTGTAGTCCCTGCCCTCATATGGAGATGAATATGATGTAGAACTGTGTTGTCCAGTATGGTAACCAAGAGCCACATGCGGCTGTTTACATGTAAATGAAATTAATTAAAATGAAATAAAATTAAGATTCCAGTTCCTTCATCACAATGGCCCCATTACAAGTGCTTAATAGCCACATGTGGTTAGTGGCTACCATGTTGGAGAACAGAGATATATATACCATGTCCGTTATCACAGAGTTCCATTGGACAGCACTAGTGTAGAAATCATGAACTCATCTCTAGAGTCAGCCTAACTGGGTTTGAAACCAAGAAGAGTTCCTAAAGATCACTGTGCCTCAGCATCCCCATCTATAAAATGGGGATAATAGTTATAAGAGGGCTGCTGTGAGGATTAAATGAGTTTATCATATGTAATTCTTTTATAAATACTTCACCTACAGGAAGTATACAATAGGAACCTCAGTAGAGGTTCAATAGAACTTTCTGAACTCCCAGAAGAGGCAGCAAATTCTGACACAGAGATTGAGAAAGCTTCATGGAAATGGTGGCAGTTAAGTTGGACCTAGAGTGATAAATTTTAACAAGTGAAGAAGGGAAGTGGATGGGGAGGCAGGGTATTCAGGCTGTGCAAAGGCATGGAGGCATGAAATTTTGTGCCACATTGAAGTAATGGCAAATTGCCCACCTTGTGTGTGGAAAAAGGGAAAGCAGAAGGTGAAATTAGGAAGGCAGGTGAAGAAAGACTGTGCAGTGTGCCTTGCATGCCACACTAAGGAGGCCAGATTTTATTTTATAAAAACAAATAAAGAGGGGGACCTGGGTGGCTCAGTCAGTTAAGCATCTGACTCCTGATTTCAGCTCAGGTCATGATGTCACAACTGTGAGGTGGAGCCTGGTGGCATCAGGCTCTATGCACTATCAGCACGGGGCCTGCTTGGGCTTCTCTCTCCCTCTCTCTCTGCTTCTCCCCTGCTCACAGATGTACTCGCTCTCTCTCCCTCCCTCTCAAAATAAATAAATATTTTTAAAAAATAAGGAGCCAACAAAGGATTTTGACATCACATCTAAGTTTTGAAAAGATAAGTATGGTGATACTGTGGAAGATGAATTAAAGTGAGGGTCCAACAATCAGAAAGGGAAAAGGGAAATGATGTAATTGTGAACTAAGGCTGAAAGTCTGGAAGTAAAGGAGAGAGGGATGTTGATAAATCTTGGGGGTGAATCACATGTGGGGAGATGGGGGTCAGGCATGCATCTTCCAAAAAGCCCTCCTTAACCTCTCCAGATAGCACTGACTGCTCCTGTTTTGTGTTTCTCTTTCTCTCTCCTTCCTTCCTTCGTTCCTTCGTTCCTTCCTTCCTTCCTTCCTTCCTTCCTTCCTTCCTTCCTTCCTTCTTAAAGATTTTATTTTTAAGTAATCTCTACACCCAATGTGGGGTTTGAACCCACAATCCCAAGATCAAGAGTCGCACGCTCCACCAACTGAGCCAGCCAGGTACCCCTATTTTTTTTATTTGTGTATAGTTGACGCACAATATTATATTAGTTTCAGGTATACGACTTAGCGATTTGATAGGTTTATACATCATTCTATGTTTACCACAAGTGTAGCTACCATCTGTCTGGAAATACTGCTATTACAATATCAGCTATATTTCTTATACTGTACCTTTTATTCCCATGATTTATTCATTCCATAACTGGAAGGCTGTAGTATCTCCCACTCCCCTTCATCTGTTTTGTCCAACCTCCCCTCCTACCCACCAGTGACCATCAGTTTGTTTTCTGTGTTTATAGGTCGGATTCTGCTTTGTTTATTCATTTTTTTCTGACTCTACTTATGAGTGGAATCATATGGTATTTGTCTTTCTCAGGCTGACTTATTTTACTTAGTGTAATACCCTCTAGGTCCTTTCATGTCATCTCAAATGGCGTGTTCTCATCCTTTTTTATGGCTGTGTAACATTCCATTATGTTTATATGTATATATGTAAATATATGTGTATATACATACACATACCCCACATCTTTCTTATTCATTCATCTATTAATATTTATTTATTTTTGAGAGAGAGAGAGACAGAGCGTGAGCAGGGGAGGGGCAAAGAGAGAGGGAGACACAGAATCCGAAGCAGGCTCCAGGCTCTGAGCTGTCAACACAGAGCCTGATGTGGGACTCAAACCCACGAACTGTGAGATCATGACCTCAGCCAAAGTTGGATGCTTCACCAACTGAGCCACCCAGGCACCCCTTTATCCATTCATCTATTTATGGACATTTAGGTTGCTTTCATATGTTAGCTATTGTAAATAATGGTGCAATAAACATAGGGATGCATATATCTTTTTGAATTAGCATTTTTATTTTGGAGAGGTAAATACTCAATAGTGTAATTATTGGATAATATGGTATTTCTGTTTTTATTTTTTTGAGGAACCTGCATACTGTTTTCCACCATGGCTGTACCAATTTATATTCCCACCAACAGTGCACAAGGGTTCCTTTTTCTCCACATCCTTGCCAACAATTTTTATTTCTTGTCTTTTCTATTTTAGCTATTCTAACAGGTGTAAGGTGATAGCTCATTGTGGTTTTACCTGATGTGCATTTACCTGATGATTAGTGAGACTGAGCATCTTTTTGTGTGTCTGTTGGCCATCTGTATGTCTTCTTTAGAAAATGTCTATTTAGGTCCCCTGCCCACTTTTTAATCAGAATTTTTTTTTTTTTGGTGTTGGGTTGTATAAATTCTTTATATATTTTGGAAATTAACCCCTTATCACGAATATCATTTGAAAATATCTTCTACCATTTAGTAGGTTGTCTTTTTGTCTTGTTTATTGTTTCCTTTGCTGTGCAAACACAAAGGATGTGTTATTTTGATGTAGTCTCAATAGTTTATTTTTGCTTTTATTTCCCTTGCCTTAGCAGACATATCTAGAAAGATGTTGCTATAGTCAATGTCAGAGAAATTACTGCCTGTGTTCTCTTCTAGGATTTTTGTGGTTTCAGATCGTACATTTAGGTCATTAATCCGTTTTGAGTTTGTTTTTTGAGTATAGTGTTAGATGCTCTCCAGTTTCATTCTTTTATATGTAGTTGTCCAGTTTTCCCAGCACCTTTTATTGAAGAGACTGTCTTTTCCCCATTGTATACTCTTGACTTCTTTGTTATAGATTAATTGACCATATAAGCGTGGGTTTATTTCTTGGCTCTCTGTTCTGTTCTGTTGAACTATGTGCATATTTTTTGCCAGTACCATACTGTTTTGATGATTACAGCTTTGTAGTATATCTGGAATTGTGATACCTCCAGCTTAGTTCTTTTTTCTGAAGATTGCTTTGGCTATTTGGGGTCTTCCGTGGTTCCATACAAATTTTAGTATTATTTGTTCCAGTTCTGTGAAAAATGCTATTTGGTATTTTGATAGGGACTGCGTTGAATCTGTAGATTGCTTTGGGTAGTATGGACATTTTAACAATATAAATTCTTCCAATCCATGAGCGTGGATATCTTTCCATATGTTTGTGTCATCTTCCGTTTCTTTCATCAATGTATTATAGTTTTCAGAGTACAGGTCTTTCACATTTTTGGTTTTTATTCCTAGGTATGTTATTCTTTTTGGTGCTATTGTAAATGGGATTGTTTTCTTTCTTTCTTTCTTTTTTAAGTTTATTCATTTATTTATTTTTAGTAATCTCTACACCCGTTTTGGGGCTTGAATTCATGACCCCAAAATCAAGAGGTGCATGTTCCTCCAACTGAGCCAGCTAGGTACCCCTGGGATTGTTTTCTTAATTTCTCTTTCTGCTACTTTATTAGTTTATCGAAATGCTACCTATTTATGAGTATTAAATTTGTATCCTGTATCTTTACTGAATTCATTTATTACTTCTAGTAGTTTCTTGGTGGAGTCTAGGATTTTCTATGTATAGTATCACATCATCTGCATATAGTGACAGTTTAACTTCTTCATTACCAATATAGATGCCTTTTATTTCGTTTTCTTGCCTGATTGCTGTGGGTAAGACTTCCAGTACTCTGTTGAATAAAGTTGGCAAGAGTGGATGTCCTTGTCTTATTCCTAATCTTAGAGAGAAAACTCTCCATTTTTCACCATTGAGTATGATGGTAGTTATGGGTCTTTCATATATGGCCTTTATTAGGTTGAGGTATGTTTCCTCTCACTCTACTTTGTTGAGAGTTTTTATCATCCAATGCATGTTGAATTTTGTCAGAGGCTTTTTATGCATCTATTGAGATGATCATGTGATTTTTATCCTTTGTTCTGTTGATATGATGTATCATGTTGATTGATTTGTGAATCTTGAACATTTTTTGTATCTCTGGAATAAATCCCACCTGATCATGGTGAATGATCTTTCTAATGTATTGTGTATGTGGTTTGGTGATATTCTGCTAAGGAATTTGCATCTGTGTTCATCAGGGATATTGGTCTATAGTTTCTTTTTTTGTGGTGTCTGTCTGGTATCAGGATGCTGTTGGCCTCGTAGAATGTAGCTTTCCTTTTCTATTTTTTGGTATAGTTTAAACAGAATAGGTATTAACTTTTCTTTATATGTTTGGTAGAATTCACCTGTGAATCTATTTGGTTTTGGACTTTTATATTTTGGTACTTTTTTGATTACCAATTCAGTTTTGTTAGTTGTAATCAGTCTGTTCAAATTTTCTATTTCTATCTAATGCACTTTTAGAAGATTGTATGTTTCTAGGAATTTATCCAATTTGTCTAGGTTGTCTAATTTTTTGGTATATAATTTTTCATAATATTTTTTTATACTTTGTATTTCTGTGATGTCAGTTATTATTTCCTCTCATTTCTAAAAATATTTATTAGGATCTTTTTTCTTTTTTTTCTTGGTAAGTCTTGTTAAGGGCTTTCATCTTTTCAACCAAGGTTTCATTAATTTTTATTATTTTTTTTTTTAGTATCAATGTCATTTATTTCTGCTCTGATATTTATTATTTACTTTCTTCTATTCATCTTGGATTTGTTTGTTCTTTCTCTGGTTCATTTAGGTGTGTAAGATTAGATTGTTTAATTGAGCTTTTTCTTGTATTTTGAGGTAAGCCTGTATCACTATATACTTCCCTCTAAGTAATGCTTTTGCTGTGTCCCAAAGATTTTGGACTGTTATGTGTTATGTTTCCATTTTCATTTCTCTCCATGTATTTTTGTTTTTTTAATTTCTTCTTTGATTGCTTCATTGGCCCGTTGGTTGTTTAGTGTCATGTTGTTTAGTCTCCATGTATTTGTGTTTTTTCCAGTTTTTTCTTGTGATTTATTTGTAGTTTCATACAATTATGTTCAGAAAAGATGCATATGATTTCTATCTTCTTAAATTTATTGAGGCTTGTTTTGTGGCCTAATATGTGATTTCTTCTGGAGAATGTTCCACGTGCACTTGAAAAGAATGTGTATTCTGTTGTTTTTGGATGAAATATTCCATATATATCTGTTATGTCCATCTGGTCCAATGTGTCATTCAAAGACATGATTTCCTTATTGATTTTCTGTCTGGATGATCTATCCATTGATGTAAGTGGGGTGTTAAAGTTCCCTAAGTATTATTGTCTTACCATCAATTTCTCTCTTTATGTCTGTTAATATTTGTTTTATTTTTTAGGTTCTCTAGTGTTGGGTGCATAAATATTTACAATTGTAAATTGTACAATATTTACAATTTACCATGTCCTCCTGTGGGATTGATCCCTTTTTCATTATGTAATGCCCCTTTTGTTGTCTCTTGTTACAGTCTTTGTTTTAAAATCTATTTTGTCTGATATAAACATTGTCACCTTGACCTTTTTTTTTTTTTTTTTTTGCTTCCATTTGTATGGTGAAAGTTTTTCTTTCTCTTCACTTTTTAGTCTTTATGTGTCTTTAGGTCTGAGGTGGGTCTCCTGTAGGCAGCATATAGATGAGTCTTGTTTTTAATCCATTCTGCTACCCTGTGTCTTTTGATTGGAGCATTTAGGCCATTTTCATTTAAGTAAGTATTGAGGGTTGCCTTGGTGGCTTAGTCGGTTAAGCATCTGACTTCAGCTCAGGTCATAATCTCATGGTTCATGAGATCGAGCCCCACATCAGGCTCTGCACGGACAGCGCAGTCTGCTTGGGATCCTCTCTCTCTCTGTCCCTCTCCAGCTTGCACTCTCTCTCTCTCAAATAAATAGACGTTAAAAAAAATTATTGGTAAGTATGTACTTATCGTCATTTTGTTATGTGTTTTCTGGTTGTTTTTATAATTCTTTGTTCTTCTTTTCTTACTCTCTTTCTTTGTGATTGATGAGTTTCTATAGTGTTATATTTGACTTTCTTTCTCTTTCTTTTTTGTGAATCTATTGTCGATTTTGGATTTGTGGTTACCATGTGGTTCGTATACAACATCCTAAGTAAATAGCAGTCTATATTAAATTGATGGTCATTTAAGTTCAAACACATTCTAAAAAAATAAATAAAAATAAGAACAGAAAAAATACAAGGAAAAAACATTTCTTTCTTTCTGTTTTTTTCTTCTTTTCCCTTTTTACTTTCTCCTCCACATTTTACGTATATGTTGTCATATTTTACATTTTTCCATTCACAGTTTTTTTATGTCTAATTATGGACATTTCTTTTCCACTTAAGAAGTCCCTTTAATGTTTCTTGTAAGGCTGGTTTAGTGGTTTATTTGAGAAACTATTCTCTCTCTTTGGTTGTTCGGAAACTGTTCAGTTGGCTCTCAGCTCTTCTGCAGGAGGAATTGTTTTTTTATATAGGTGTACTTTGGTGTATTCTGTGGAGGAAGTGGTTTTAGAGTCTTCCTATATTGTCATGTTGGACCAAAACCCCCATCCTTACATTCTTTTTTAAATTTTTTTAATGTTTATTTACTTTTGAGACAGAGTGTCAGAGGACCAAAGCAGGCTCTGCACTGACAGAAGAGAGCCCAATGTGGGGCTTGAACTCCCGAACCATGAGATCGTGAGCTGAGCCAAAGTTGGACACGTAACTGCCTAAGCTACCCAGGTGTCTCCACTCATCCTTACATTCTAACTTTAATTGGCAGCTGCTGTCAGTCACCAGTGCTACCCTGTGCTAATCGGATTCTGTCTGCAATAGGCTGTGAGTTCCACGTAGAGAGGACCAGGCAGTGAAAGCACTGTCCTGTGCCTTCTTGTGGAACGTCCCACATTCTCTTTCTTGCTATATAACACACACCCTCCCACTAAAATACCAGATACCTGTGTTCCCAGCCTCCCTTGCCGCTAAGGCATGGACGTGGGCAAGTGATTCAGCCCTGGCCAGTGTGAACTGAGGGAACCATTGGAGCTGAGTCTGGGCAAAAACTTTCTTCTTTAACAGAGGAGAAAGTTTAACAGAGGAGAAAAACAGAATGCTTTAAGACATTATTCTGTGAAAATGTTACAGAGCTCTGGCCACCATACTGTCACAACGAGGCAAATCTGAATAGACCAAAGAAGCTGACTACCATGAAATTGTTGAGGTCCTGGCTCAAACATGGCACTGCCTTCTTCTCTCACCTCCTACCACTTTTTAAATCCCCTTTCAATTGGTGTTGTCTTACATATGTCCCCTTAGATGCCAACTCTCCCCCGGTTGAGGATCGCTGTTCCAGGCAAATGTTTTAGTTATGTGGCAAAATCTCAAGAGCAAATAATCGAGACTACACAAATATCTGTTATGAATTACTGGTGAGTCCTTGAGAATCTATCAGTCTAATAGATTGGTTGGTGGGGAGGAGAGCCCCCATGGATGGTGGGAGGCTGTGCACAAGGGTCAGGCGGGCTGGGTGAGATCATGGGTGCTATGGAGGGAGGATTGGTCTGGCTGGAATGTTTCACAGAATTCTTAGGGAGTTAGAGTCAATAGTGGGCTCCATAAAATCATGCTTGACAGTTACCATTGCAGGGATCGATCCAACGACAATTCCTTCCTACTTCAAGAGTTGCATTTGGGGACGACTGTTCAGAGAAAATGCTACCCTCGTCAGGAATTTCACCATGAAAACTAGTTCATGTTTCTAATTCAAGGCTAGTCATTGAAGCCACATCACTCTAGTCAATTCTCTAGGTTTTAAAGCCTGAACAGAGAGAGCATCTTTTCAGACAGGCCTTCCCTCCTCCTTGCTTCTCTTCAGAGATTATCTGTTCATACATGGTACACAGCTCAGGATCCTTGATGGCTTTGCATACTTTCTGCAGGATACATATTAAACTCTTCCGGAATGAGTACTGAATGACTGAAGGACAATGTGGCAATGAAGAATAAGGAAATGGATATTTATTAGTGAGTAAATCTCTTTTTAGGCCTATAATTCCTGAATTAAAAACAATACAGCTGGCATCATTTTATGAAACATTACACAAACACACCAAACTCTCCTCCTTCCCACCATCTATATTCCTATAATTTCCAAAGCCACCCCCCTCTTTTTGTTTCTAATGAAAACAGAGTATTTTTCTTCTGGACCATTGAGATTCTGTATGGCTGAGACCAGCCGGAAAATAAGGGAGAG
Organism: Acinonyx jubatus; assembly: GCF_027475565.1. NCBI lineage: Eukaryota > Metazoa > Chordata > Mammalia > Carnivora > Felidae > Acinonyx > Acinonyx jubatus. The sequence continues at coordinate 8,656,816 of NC_069389.1, forward strand.
AAAAAAGCGAAGCATGTTTTCAGCTTTTGCGGTAGCTATGGGCTTCAATCACAATTGATGATTAATGCTAACATCTATATTTAAATGCCAGTGTTGTTATGACAAGTAAACACCAGTCAGCTGCATAGTGGCCTATTAAATAAATGCAATGAACCTTTCTTCTTGCCTGAAGGTTGGCTCCAACAGCCTCCCTTCTTCCTTTCCCATCTCCACTCTCTCCAGTCCCCAAACAATTAATCACGGTATCTTCTGTACGGTAATTAGTCCTGTAAGATGAGCTCTGATTTGAAATAATGATTTATGGAACAAAGGAAAATGGCTCTTTTGATAAAACTGATACATATTAAGCTTTAAATTCCCTTCAGGATGGATTTCTTCAGTTCCTAAGAAGAATGTAGGAAGAGAGGAAAATAACATTTGCTGAAAACCTACTGTGTGGTAGGATTTTCTCTCATTCACCTTTCACAGCAACCCTGAGAAGCAGCATTATTCCTATTTGGCAAACACAATAGAACTCAATGAATTGAAATTAGGTTCCAGGGACAAAGTGCTATAGCTATGACACCCATCTCTTCCACTGGGACAGCAGCTCATTCTGTAAGGTTTAGGAGCAGAGTCAGCCCTGGACAAATGGAGAAAAGAATATTTTGCTGTTGGTGCCCTCCAAACTACCTTTCTCCATGTGTTGATCTGGACCTGTCGGGGCATTTGAAAAGTCAGGGTAATACTAACTCACTGCTTTAACAAACATCCTGTGATTTTAGTGGCATGATGTAGTAGATGGTTTAATTGTCCCCTATTGTTTGTTTAGTCTCCTACTTTGTAAGAAGACTGTCATGCTCATCCATCACCATGTAACTTGTAATGCCCCTCTGTGGGGGTGTTTTAGGTTGCTAGAGCCGCCACAACAAAATGCCACAGATTGAGTGGCTTAAACAACAGACATTTATTTGTTTCACAGTTCTGGAGGTTAGATGTCCAAGATCAAGGCGCTGGCAAGTTTGGGTTCCCCTGAGGCCTCTCTCCTTGGTTTGCAAGTGGCCACCTTCTCACTGTGTCCTCATATGACCTACTCCTGGTGTCTCTGCCTGGTATAAGGGCACCCATCTTACCAGATTAGGACCCCGCCTGTATGGCTTCATTTATCCTTAATTACCTCTTTAAAGGCCATAATAAAGGTCAAATAAGGTCACATCGATGGTTACGGCTTCAACCTATGAGTTTTGCGGGATGAGGGGTGAGTAGAGTTCCCACCCTCGTAACTGAGGCTTGGCCACATGAGCAGCTTTGGCCAATGGAATGCAAGCAAATGCAATGGCTGCCATATCTGAGCAGAAGGTTGAAGAGCCTTGCTTGGCAGCTCTGCTGTTGGCTCATTTTCTCCCAAATGGGAGTGGCTCCTTCAGCCTGGATTCTGAAATAAATAAAATGTAAGGAGCACCACCATAGCCAAAAAGCAGTTATCATGTAATATGAAGTACAAATAAACATCTGTTGTCGTAAGCTACTGAGACTTTGGGAGCAGTTACCACAGCATAACCTAACAAAGACTAGCTGATGCATGTAACAACATAAAAATGTATTTCTTGGGGTGCCTGGGTGGCTGTTGGTTAAGTGTCCAACTCTTGATTTCAGTTCAGGTCATGATCTCACAGTCTGTGAGATCGAGCCCCACATTGGGCTTTGTGCTAACATTGCAGAGCCTGCTTGGGATTTTCTCTCTGTCTCTCTGTCCCTCCCCCATAGGCAAGCACGTGCAACCAAACACGTTCTCTCAAAATAAACAAATAAACTTAAAAAAATGTATTTCTTGTTCAGTTATAGTCTAATGCAGGTTGGATATCTCTCCTTTATGTTTCTCTTTCCAAATAGTGTCTCAGGAATCTGAGCTCCTTGCATCATAGAGTTCTGTGATCTTGTCCTCATTTCTAGCCATACAGATGGAGGCAAGAGAAAGCCAGTGGTTTCTTGGGAGAATTTAGTGGACAGACCTAGAAATGGAATATCTCACTCTTGTCTTCTTTTTTGTTGACGAGAATTAATCTCATGGTCCAAACTTAAATGTAAGGAAAGCTTAGAAAAACAGTTTTCCAGAATGCCCAAAAAAGGGAACATTGGTGAGCATTTTGTCACCATCTGCTTAAGCATCTATCCTCAATGTCTACTTCCTGAGAGGGGTCCTCTCTCCCAGCTGTTAATAATACCCCCAGGGTATTAACTAACAGTGGCATAAAGTGTTAGATATATATCTGTTTTAAAAAAGGACTTTAAAGATTAGAAAGCCTTGTGAACCCCAAAGGAATAAAATGCCAGTAACCTAACTGATAGATGGGTATAGAACCTATATGCATCCATTCATAAGCTAAGCTTGACCCAGCTAGTCCAGTAAGTATCTATTAAGCCCTTAGCTAGGCCCACGTAAGACCCTGGACAATGTGCCGTGGAAAGTGAGGAGTGGCTAATTTTGCCTGTGAGGTATTAAGAAGATTGTATGGAAGAGGTGACATCTGAACTTGCCCCAAAGACTTTTTCTTCTGCCAAGGCATGTAGCCAATGGCATTCTAGTCAGAAGGGCACTGGCACGTTATTACTCTCATGTAGAAACGCAAATGAACACAGTGTGTCGTGGGAAGTCCAAGTGGCAAAGAGCGTCCAGATCACAGCATGCCCTGGGCCAGGGACAATGGGGAGAAAGAAATGACATGGGGAAGTGGCGTATAGTCGATTAAATGGTGGCCCCCCCCCCCCAAAAGATATTTCCACCTGGAACATGTGGATCTGACCTTATTTGGAAAAGGGGTCTTTGCAGAAGTGAATAGATGAAGGATTTCAAAATGAGATTTTATTGGATTACCCAGGTGGGTCCTACATCCAGTAATAAGTGTCCTTATAAGAAGCAGGGGCATGGGGGGAGGGTGGAAAAGTCAATAAATAAAAACGAAGAGGAGAACACAGACACACAGAAAAGGCCATGTGAAGACAGAGGCAGAGATTGGAGTGATGTAGCCACAAACTGAGGGATACCTGGAGATATCAGAAACTGGAAGAAGCAAGGAAAGATTCTCCCGTAGAAGGGTTCTCCCTTTACTTCAGACTCCTGGCCTTTGAAACTGAGAGAATACATTTCTGTTGTTTCAAGCCATGAAGTTTATGGTAATTTGTTATGACCACCACAAGAAACTAATACATGAGGATATGAAAAGTCTGTTCTATCTTGCTGAGGAGTGTGGAGCAGGGGGATGGGTAGAGGAGGCAATATTGATGATCTTGAAGATGGAAGTGATACAGTCTGATTTGTACGTCAGAAAGAAAGGCAACTCTGGTGGCTCTCTAGGGTATCGGGTGGTTATTATCGGTCTGGTTGTGTTTAGGGAGATGGATGGTGATGAGCTATGGGTGAGCCCTGCGGTGCAGTGGAGCTAAACCGGAAACATCTACCTCTAGAGACACTGGCTGTGCCTTGGCCATGACATTGCATAGCCTCTTCCCACCGAGTGAGTTGCCCCGGCGCCCTCTCAGGGGATATTTAATGGGCTGCCTTTGTCTAGCTCCCAGAATGACCAGTTCATGACTGAAGGGAGGGGAATGAATTCTTTTTAGTGCCTCTTTTCTGGAAAAAGGCAGGACCTTTGCAATCATCTGGCTGTACGTTGCCTCTTCTGGAAAATTGACCTCAGAAATATTCCGAGTGCAGTGTGTGTGTGGGAGTGTCCCATGGGTGAGCCCTCAAATTCCACTGAGACTTGTTTAGTTATGACTGTATAATAAGCTGTCCCTAAATATAGGGGCTTAAAACAGCAGCGCTTTCATTCTGTCTCAGTTCTTTGGGTTGACTGGGCTCAGGTATGCAGCTCTTCTGTGGGCCTTCCTTGGGAATTCTCATGGTTGTCATCAGATAATGCCGAGCCTAGAGTCATCAGGAGGCTGAGCTGGAACACTGGACTGGGATTGCCAATTAGTTTCAGTACCTCTCCTCTCCAACTGCCTTCTCCAAGCAGTCTCTCCAGAAGAGGAGAGGGGCTTCATACATAGTGGTTTTGGGGTTCTAAGAGGGAGGAAATGGTAACTGGCAGTGCTCTGAAAAGCCAGGTCTGAAATTGGGAAAGCCTGGCTTCTGCTGCATTCTGTTGGTTAAAGCAGTCACAGTAAAGCAGACTCAAGGAAGGAGAAATAACCTCCATTTAAAAAAAAAATTTTTTTTTAATGTTTATTTATTTTTGAGACAGACAGAGACAGCATGTGAGTGGGTTAGGGGCAGAGAGAGAGACACACACACACAGAATCCAAAGCAGGCTCCAGGCTCTGAACTGTCAGCACAGAGCCTGACACAGGGCTCGAACTCACAAGCTGTGAGATCATGACCTGAGCCGAAGTTGGACACTCAACCGACTGAGCCACCCAAGCGCCCCATAACCTCCATTTTTTGATGGGAGAAGACAAAGAATGGGCAGCCATCTTGAAGTCCATCTCAAGGCGATTTGCAAAAAGTTGTACTTATATCATTCTCCTTCAGCAGAACAGATGGGAGTGGAAGAGGCACGATGTAGGTATTCAATGAATATTTGATGACTAGACTGAATACATGAATACACACACGCAAAGTCAGCATGTTTCAGAATGTCTACGTTACTTTAAAAAGAGAATTTGATAATAACATGGGCATGGTACTGACATTGCCCAGAGGTGTTGTTTGAGGGTTAGATTAGGAAAAAGAGAAAAGCTTCTTGTCTGGTTAAGAGTATAAAGTCAGCATAGAGTGGTGTTATTTTTTTTTTTAATGTTTTAATGTTTATGTATTTTTGAGAGAGAGAGAGACAGAGACAGACAGAGTGTGAGCCGGGGAGGGGCAGGGAGAGGAGACACAGAATCTAAAGCAGGTTCTAGGCTCTGAGCTGTCAGCACGGAGCCCGATGTGAGTTCCAACTCATGAACCGCGAGATCATGACCTGAGCCGAAGTTGGACATTCAACTGACTGAGCCACCCAGGTGCCCCTAGAGTGGTGTTATTAATCAATTGTGTTGTTAATTACAGGAGGGGTGTGTGTGTGTGTGTGTGTGTGTGTATTTACATACCACAATGCTAAGGCCCAGGAAGACACTGTTGCTTGCCCCTTACCATTTAGTCAAGATACTCATTATAAAGAAATACTAATGACATTTAGTTTCTTTTTATGAATTCTAATCTAGCAGATAAAACTGCTACAGCATGAATTAAGAAAGATGAGCTATTCACTTAAAAACTTCAAAAAATTAAAAAGCTTTTAAATCAATATATATGCATTTCATCTTGACTGAACAATTCTGCATTCATAAATCATATTTCCTTTGGTTACCTGTTTCTAATCTTTACCTGTTTCTCTTTCCTATGACAGGAATCCTGAAAGTCATACATTTTCTAACCTAAAATACTATGATTGCTTTACTATTATAAACTAAATACTACAGTTTTTTTGTTTTTTTTTTTTTTTTAATTTTTTAAGAGAGAGACAGAATAGGGTGCCTGGGTGGCTCAGTCAGTTAAGTGTCCAGCTTCTGCTTAGGTCACAATCTTGTGGTTTGTGGGTTCGAGTCCCGCATTGGGCCTTGTGCTGATATGATGTGGAGTCTGCTTGGGATTCTCTCTCTCCCTGTCTCTCTGCCTCTGTCCCACTCTCTCTCTCTGTCTGTCTCTCTCTCTCAAAATGAATAAATAAACTTAAAAAAAAGAGAGATAGAGAGAGACAGAGCATGAGCAGGGAAGGGGCAGAGAGAAAAGGAGACACAGAGAATTGGAAGCAGCTCTAGGCTCTGAGCTGTCAGCACAGAGCCTGACACGGGGCTTGAACTCAGAGACCATGAGATCATGACCTGAGCCAAAGTCGGTCTTTTCACTGACTGAGCCACCCAGGCACCCCTAAATGGTACTGGTTATATTAATGATTCAGGCATCACACAAAAACGTATACAAAATGCTGAGGGGAAAGTATCAATCAATAAGTTTTTTGGAAAATGTTACTCAAAGTAAGAGATCAGTCAGCTGTCCAAATGGCCGTGTCATTTTAATGGAGGAATCCCCAGCTGTATAATGTGCAATGAAATTCTTCAACATTCACTTCTTTGAGTTGGGCATCTCAAATCATGGACTAAGGTATTAAACACCCAAAGCAAATAGTGTTCTGTGTGAACAAAGGGAGGTCTTCAACGGCACTGAAGGATAAAATAAGAAACATTCCAAATTGCTTTGAACCCAAGAAGCATGTTCCTCAGTGTCTTTGCCTGGCCTACTCTTTCTCCAAATCCTCCTTTGCCTGGAAGTCACGTATTTGGCAGGACTTGCCCCTCGCTCCATTCAGCGGCCTGCTCACATTCCACCTCACTCACCAGGGTCACCTTTCCTGGCCACCCTTGCTAAAGTAGCATCCCCATTACCCTAAGTCTCGTTCATGGCATACACATGGAGTTGTTCGTTACTTTATAATCTGTCTCTCCCCTGAGAACAGAGACAGTGCTTTCTTCCCTGCCACCTTATGGTGCCTGGCACATAGCAGCTGTGCACCAAATACCTGTGGATTATTCATAAGATCAGGCCTCCAAATATCACTTAATATAATGCACACGAGTCGAGGGCTCACACGCTCCAGAAACAGGTACCCTTTTCCATGATAGGGAAAGATAAACACTGCCGATAGACGTGCCAGCCCCAGAGTCTAACGCGGAGACATCTGCACCAATTGTGGAAAAGGCTGCTGGTTCCAGATTGGCCTTGTTATTCATGGATCATAAAAAAGAATGGTTTCTTCCTCTTGGGAGATGGCTCATCATCAGCACTGATCATTTTGTACTAACCATACCCTTGTAATGCTCTTCATGAAGACGGGCTTCCTATCTTCCATGGTACTCCCCACCTGCTTCCACTGGCTGCCCTCCTTTTTGGTATTTAAGCTATGAACTATCTCAGCAACCTCAAATGATTCTTTGGAAATATCTTTCATTTGGATCAGTGAAAGTTTTCCAGATGCAAGGGATTGCAATAACTAGGAAAAAGCAGAAAATTCAAACGTTTTATTTTATTGTTGCAAAATGATTTTTAATCCTTCCTGCGCCCAAAGTGGTGCCCAGGAATTCCAAAGGATTAAAAATGGCACCATCTCGGGGTGCCTGGGTGGCTCAGTCAGTTGACAGTCCCGACTCTTAAACTCGGCTCAGGTCATGAACTTAATGGTTTGTCCCATCGAGCCCCATGTCAGGCTCTGCACTGATGGTGTGGAGCCTGCTTATGATTCTCTCTCTGCCCCTCCCCTGTTCACCTGCTCCCTCCCCCCACCCCTCAAAATAAATAAACTTAAAAAAAATGTCACTGTTCTCAGTGCCTGCACCATAAATTCTATTTCAGGAACCGGTTGTACCCACCCACTCTCAACCAGGGAAAATAAATAAATCCATTTGTAGGAGTGAAACTGAGTTTCCAAAATACTTGGTGACGTTATTGAGGTTAGCTTTGTTTCTTTAGGGACGATCAATATCTCTCAAGAATAAATGTAGCATCAAATTGTATTATTTCAGTGGCAGGGCTTCTAATTATGATTCCGTTGATAAATCTGGTGCTAAATGCATGCAATAACCTTGCCTCTTCGTTTATGTTTGCCTCTGTGCTAATTTTCTTTTTAAATTAAACTCTTCAGAAGAGAGCTTAAGGTGTGGAATTTTTATTTCAGTTAAGTAGTCCTGGCTCATTCATGGCCTATACCCAGCTTTCCTGGTCCAGTGCTAGTCATACTTAAAGGGTGGGTGAGTTTATCAAGGTGGTTTGATAATGGCAGGCAACAAGTTTACTAGCTGATAATCTCAATTTCAGAGAATTTCAACCAAGGGGTGTGGACTTAGTTTACTGTGCTGGCTAGATGGGGGTGGGGGGGACCACTTATTGGCTTACTGCATTGGGTGCAAGGACTTGATGTTGTTAAGGTTTTGTCTGCTTGCTTACCTTACTTGGGTCTCTGGAACTTTTAAACTAGGAAAGTGTGGCTGAGTTCTCATATAAGCAAGGTTCTGCCAAACCGCACGGCAGTTGGTCTACATAGAAACAGGGAGTTTGGGGCTGGAAGGAACATCCTCACCCCTACTTCTCCAAGCACAACACCGATACAGAAGTTACTGAGAAATGGGGAGCATCTCTCTGGCTGCTTGAGCTTCTAGTTACAGTGGCTTCTAGACTATGGCCCCTCCCGGGGAAGTCTCCATGGTAAGGATGGTTTGTCTGAAGTTCCTAAGAGAGAAGACCCTCATTATAAATGTAAAGGGAGCATTCGGGGGAACATTTTCTGTCCCTACACGAAGACAAAAGCTTCTTTTCTAAAATGATACCTTATTTCTGATTATAAGCTCTTTGAAGTTATGGACAATGTCTGTCTCTCCCACTGCTGTATCCCTAATCTGGGACAGGGTCTGATACCTGGCAGAATGTCAATAAATATTTATAGATTGAATGATGAAGGGATGAATGATATCCTTGAGGTTAATAGCAATTTACCACCCAAGTTCATTTTTGTTGTTGTTGTTGAGCTTAATTTGTTTGTAGATGAAGAAGAACCTATGCCATATGATGTGAACAAAACACGGGCAAGACAGATTACATGCAGTAGGTGTTTTCTCGTGAATGTTGAAGGTCAAGTTCATATATACCAGTTTGTCAGTAAACTTTTGGCCTTTTGTGATACTGGATTTCTAGCAGTCCAATAAACTCTTGGTGAATTTTTTACAGTATTGTTGGGAGGTTTTAAGAGGTGATTATTATGAGAAATGCCATCTGTTTACCTGTAAGCCAGTCTGGTATTTGCTGGTAAGTGCGTTCCCCACGGCCCTCAGCACTTAGTGAAATAGAGAAGCACTCTGCCCTTCCTCCCCCACAGTTAGCCATATGCCACTTCGTATCTATAGGTAATTCTTCCACATCACTCCCTCTTGGGAAAGAAAAACAGCTCCCATATATGAAGGCCCATTCCAAAATGAGAAGCATGTACAATGTTTAATTTAAGGAATACTTCAGCCTCAAGTATTTAAAAGCTTAAAGGGAGCAGTACCTTTGTTGGAACAAATCCAGTGTTCAAAGTTTGAAAAAATCCAGTAGGTTTCAAACAAGCTTCTGGATTTATCCCCTACTTTGAAAGACTTAGGGAAGGGAGGTGAAGGCCCGGAAGTTATTTTTAGCACTATTGAAATCGTGGAGGGACACATTTATTGCTCTGCAAGTTGAGAAGGTTTTTCTGCTACGCTGAAAACAGGTGTGTTTCTTCCTTCCTAAGGCGATGCTAGCTTCTGATCCAGTGTGTGTAATAGAAGCCCTTGTTAATAATCATCAGTCCTCAACCGTCAGTGGCGACCAGGGGCTTCAGGAAGGACACGCAGTGGAGAGGTGAAGAAAACACATCACCCAGATGCATATGAATGCTAAAGCTTTGCGATGGACAAAGGCTAAACATTATTGCCAATTGGCTTCTGATTTTGATGCATATAAAATAGCAGGTAAAGGCCTTTCTACTGATCCCTCTCAGTAAACCTATCTTTGAAAGAGTTGTGCTTTCATGCGAATTTATGCTAGATTTTGCATTTTATTTTTTTCTCAGCGATTTTATTTTTAAGTAATCTCTACATGCAATGTGGGGCTTGAACTCAAAACCCCGAGATCAAGAGTCACACTCTCCACTGACTGATCCAGCCAGGCATCCCAGAGATTTTGCATTTTAATAGGAAGTTTGCTTCAAACTCTGACCCTGTGGAAGTTTTCTGAGCAATTATGTTGATTAGTAATTTAATTGTAAGATGCATTTTAAAATCTATCATTACTGTGGGGCACCTGGCTAGCTCAGTCAGTAGAGCATGCGCCTCTTGATCTTGGGGTTGTAAATTTGAGCCCCATGTTGGGTGCAGAGATGACTTAAAAACAAAATCTTAATGGGGCACCTGGGTGGCTCAGTCTGTTGAGCCTCCGACTTGGGCTCAGGTCATGATCTCGCGGTTGGTGGGCTCCAGCCGCTGTGCGCGCCGCCGCCCCCTCCCCCCCCCAGGGCTCTGCTGACAGCTCAGAGCCTGGAGCCCGCTTCGGATTCTGTGTCTCCCTCTCTCTCTGCCCCTCCCCTGCTCGTGCTCTATCTCTCTCTGTCTCTCAAAACTGGATAAATGTTAAAAAAATTTTTAAAAATCTTAAAGATAAATAAAACCTATCTTGACCTAAAGAAAAGTATTTAACTTAAAAGGTGTCAAAAATTAGGCACAGAGGAAGTACACATAACATTCTGGCTATGGTAGAATTAAGGGAGAAATAGTAACCTGCCACCTCATGTCAACCGAAATGAGTCAGTAGAAGTTTCACTGAAACGAATATAACACTGTACGTTAACTATACTGGAATTACATTTATTTTTTGGAATTAATTTTTTTTAAAGAGAGAAAGTGGAAGTTTCCCCAAACATAGTGACATTTATTATAAATTTAGGACCAGATATTATGTCTGACAACGGGGTGTTAGGGATTAGGTTGTCTTCTATAATATTGGTCTCTTATTTTTCGAATAAGTAAAAGGAAAGCACATGGGATCATTGTTTTTTTTACTGTAGTGAAACACATATAAAATTCACTATTTTAACCATTTTAAAGCGTACAATTCAGAGGCATTTAGTGTATTCACAGGGTGGTGCAACCATCAGCACTAGCTAGTTCCCTAACATTTTCATCACCCCAAAAGAAAACCCTGTACCCATTAAACAGTCACTTCCTATTTCCGCCTCCCCCCAGCCCCTGCAACCAAGTATCAGACTTAGGCAATCAGTAAAATATGCTTTCTATCTCTTTGTATTTACCTATTCAAAATATTTTATATAAATGGGATCAATTTGTTTTAAAGATTTTATTTTTAAGTAATCTCTACGCCCAACGTGGGGCTCAAACTCACAACCCCAAGATCAAGTGTTGCATGCTCCACTGACTGAGCCAGATAGGCGCCCCTGGGATCCATTTTTTAACAGGGGAAAATCCAAGCCAGCAATAGCCATTATTTGATAAGTGGGATATAAGCAAATGGTTGGATTTTACAATCTGGAAACCTTCCTTCTGCCAGCTGGCTACACCAGAGCTGAAGGACAAGCTGGAGAATCTTGATAATTGAGCAGAAAGCAATGCTGGAATACCTAGGCACTATAGATGAAAGTGTAGGATTTCAGGTGAATTCCTAGGTCTCCAAACCAGAAAATTTGGGCAGCATTCCATAGTAGAATCTCAAATTGCTACAGTGACCTAAGTCTGGTGTGAAATCACTAAACTGTGAGAACTCAACCTTCTCCAACTCTCCTACCCTTCCTTCCTTCTTTTGTTTTTCCTCCTCTTCCTCCTCCTCCCCCTTTCCCTCCTCTTCATCGTCTTCCTCCTCCTTCTCCTCTCCTTCTTTCTCCTTTCCCTTCCCTGTTCCCCTTCCTGTCCTCCTCATTCTCTTCCTCCTTCTCCTCCTTCTTCTCCTTCCCTCTCCTTCTCCTTATTCTTGTCCTCCTTCTTCTCCTTCTTCTTTAAGTAAGCTCTATGCCCAGCATGGGGCTCAAACTAACAACCCCACAATCTCCACCAACTAAGCCGGCCAGGCACCCCCTGTTTTAAAACAAACTTTATTGAGGATGTAGTATGGTCAACACTCCGGAAACAATAGTGTACAAAGCAGGCATTATCTCTACATTCACAGAATGCACACTCATGTAAAGACAGACAATAAAATAAGTAGCTACACTGTGCTGTAGGTGTTGAAGGAAGAGAACACCATATTGTGTGTGAGAATATGGAAGCGGGAAGCTCCTTTAGACCAAATATTCAGGAGTGGCCTCTCTGAGAATGTCGTGTTCAAGCTAGGAGCTGAAGGCTGCGAAGGAGGCAGCATGTGAAAAGTAGGATACAAGAGTTCCAGGTAGAAGAAACACCACGTATAGTGGCATTGCAGCAAGAAGGCGCATGGCACATTCTATCAAGAAAAGATCGGAAACCTAGTGAGTGAGGTGAGGCTGGAGAACTACCCAAGGGCCCAGTATGCAGAACTTTATAGTCTGTGGTACAGATTTTTTTATAAAAGCAATGGCCAGTCATCAGTATCAAGGAGGAGATTGACTTGAACCAATGTTTTTCACTTGCTGCTATGAGGAGATGGGATTAAGGGGACAAGGGTAGACTAAGGGAGACCAGTTAGAAGGGTAACGAAAAGGTCCAGGTGAAAGACAGTGGTGGCCGGACATAGTGGAGCTACATCTATTCATATCATGCTCACTTACGGAATCCTTTGGCTGTGCTAGGCAGAATGGACTGAGCATGGGTGTTCGCATTGGGATATTTGGTCCACGTAACATCCCTCTAGGGGAGTTGGGGACATAGAAAATGCAAACCAGGAGCCAAGTTGGTAATTGGTTGCAGTTTAATAAACATTTATTGAATACTTCTCTGTGCCAAGCAGATGGCACCATTTTTCTTCAGAATTTTAAAGGCATTGCTCCCATGTTTATCTTCTTGGTCCCAGTAGTGCCATTGAGAAGGCCCAGATCCCTTGCTTTGATCTGGTTTTCCTCTCCAGAAGCCGGAGGGATGTTCTCTGTTCTGCTCTTTCACGATGACGGGTTTTAGCCTGGGTCTCTGATCATCCCTTGCGCTGGAAACTCACTGGGCCAATTCTGTGGCAACATTCATGCATTTCAGTGCCTGAAATTTAAAAAATAATTGTATCAATGATTTGGTGTCTCCCATTTTCTTTTTACTTTCTCCATATCTTATTGTATCCAGATATTGAACCATTAGACTGGTCCTTTGTCTTTTTTTTTTTTTTTTTCTAATTTTGGAACATTTACTTAATTTTTTATCTTCTAACCCATCCATTGAGCTATTTATTTTTAATGCCTATGAACCCTCCTTTTATATATTTAATCTCTGGATGTTGCTTTTATACAGGATCTGAGAACCTGGAAATCTAATTGCTTCTTAAACATACTTAAAAAAAATTTTTTTTTCAACGTTTATTTATTTTTGGGACAGAGAGAGACAGAGCATGAATGGGGGAGGGGCAGAGAGAGAGGGAGACAGAGTCGGAAACAGGCTCCAGGCTCTGAGCCATCAGCCCAGAGCCCGACGCGGGGCTCGAACTCACGGACCGCGAGATCGTGACCTGGCTGAAGTCGGACGCTTAACCAACTGCGCCACCCAGGCGCCCCGATACTTTTAATCAACCTACTCCTTGTTTTTTATAACTCCATCTTCTCCCCAACTCCCTGAGGTACTTGACACTCCCGGTTACTGAGTCTTTGGAGTAATCTAGGCAGGGATCAGCAAACTTTTTCTCTAACGGGTCAGGTAGTTAATATTTTAGGCTTTGTGGACCGAGCAGCTGCTTGACTGTCAAATCACATCTCCTCTCAAGTGCCCAGCTCTGCTGCCGTGTCAGGAACGGAGCCGTAGACAACACCTACAAGAATGGGCGTGCAACTTTCATTTACTCACCCCTGGTGCGTGATATGAATTGGGCCGCGTAGTGGCTTTCCCCGCTGCTGCGTCAGGGTTTCTGCTTCTCGTGGTCGGCTAACTCAGCAGCTCCCCATCCGTCCGCTTTCCAGCTTCCCAAATTTTGTCGCTGTCATTTGTTTCCCCTCTAATCCTTATTTTGAGATTGTATGTTTTTAATCCTTTTACAGTCCTTTCACTGGAGTTTCAGGAGCAAAAGTAAGTAAATACCTTGTGTCTTCTGGCATCTTGACCTGGGCGCTGCAGTTAAGCATGAGGTGTTAATAAAGGGTAGCATAATAAAGGGGCAGCATGAGGTGTTTACATGACTTAGTTCTGTAATTTGACCCAACCACTGTAGGCCATGTAAATGATTTTACTTGTCTCACCCTTTTGGGGGGCCCCACTAATTCGGGTTCTTCAATCTTTGTTTCTCTTTCTGGCGACACGAATTTTACTTTTATTTTAGCCTTTGTCAAGAAATCTATTTCCAGCAGTCGGCGGGATTTTAGCATTTGTAATTTCATGTGAAAGTAATACAACATAGATTTGAGGCAGCAGAGGCAACACATGAGGGTAACTTGCACGGTAGGTCCGAAAAACAGCTCTCCCGAGGTGAGGCCGGCACCAGCCAAATGTGCTCAGGTATCCTGGAGACTGCTGCTTCCATGATCACCCATCACAAGCAGAACCGAGGCCCACAGGAGCCGTTGCTAAGCCTCCCATCCTAGAACCTTGAGCCATGGGAGCAAATCGAACAGGAAGCCACTCTCTGAACCAATACCTCCCGATAAGCTGTGTCTTCAAACCATGGCTAAGTTCCAGAATGCCTTCCCTTCCTCTCCTAGAGCAAAACACCAAGTTCTCAGTGTGCTATTGGCTGAGGAAAGAGGGCTGCAAAATAAACCCACTGTTTCTTCCGACTAGAGAATGCTGTTCCGTGTTGGAGGAAACGCCCTAGCAGCAGTGGCTTTCTAACATGATTACACAATGGTGTCACCTGGGGAGTTTTAGAAATCCTAATGCCCAGGCCTCACTCTAGATTATTTACATCAGACTCTGGGGGAGAGGGCGTGCTGGGCATTAGCATTTTCAAGCTCCTGTGTGAGGTCCTTGTACAGTTTGGGTATCACCCTTTATCAGAGATAGGGTTTGCAAATGCTTTCTCCCATTCTGTGAGTTGTCTTTTCATTTTGTTGATGGTTTCCTTTGCTGTGCAGAAACTTGTTTGTTTGACGTCACCCTGCTTGTCTGTTTTCCTTTTGTTGCCTGTGTCTTTGGTGTCATATCCAAGAAATCATTTCTAAATCTAATGTCATGAAGTTTCTCCCTATGCTTTCTTCTAGGAGTTTTATAGTTTCAGGTCTTACATTTAAGTCTTTAACTCTTTTTGAGTGGATTTTTGTATATGGTATAAGAGAAGGGTCCAATTTCATTCTTTTGCATGTGTATATTCAGTTTTCCCAGCATCATTTGTTGAAGAGACTATCCTTTCCCCATTGTGTATTTCTGGCTCCCGTGTGAAAAATCAGTCGACTGTATATATGCATGGGTTTATTTCTGGACTCTCTATTCTATTCCATTGGCTTATATTTGTGCCTTCACCATGCTGGTGGCCAAAGGATTTGAATAGACATTTCTACAAAGAGGACATACAAATGGTTACCAAAGCTATGGTATATGAAATGGTGCTCAACATCAGGGAAATGCAAATCAAAACTATAATGAGACATCACCTTGCACCTGTTAAAAAAGAAAAGCTAACAAATGTTGGAGACAATGTAGAGAAAGCAGAACGCATGTACACTGTTGGTGGGAATATAAAATGGTGCAGCCACTGAGGAGAACAGTATGGAGTTTCCTTAAAAAATTAAAAATCGAACTCCTATATGATTCAGCAATCCCACTTCTGGGTATACATCTAAAAGAATTGTAATCAGGATCCCAAAGAGATATGTGCACTCCCATGTTAATTGTAGCATTATTCATAATAAATAACCAAGATGTGGAAACAAGCTAAATATCCATCAATGAATGAATGCATAAGGAAGATGTGGTATATACATATATAATGGGATCTTATTCAGCCCTAAAAAAGAAGGAAACCTAGGGTCTGTCTCAGTCAGTTAAACATCTGCCTCTTTTTTTTTTCTCAAGTTTTTAATGTTTATTTATATTTGAGACAGAGAGAGCATGTGTGAGCAGGTTAGGACACAGAATCTGAAGCAGACTCCAGGCTCTGAGCTGTCAGCACAGAGCCCGACGTGGGGCTTGAACCCACAAACCGTGAGATCATGACCTGAGCTGAAGTTGGACGCTTAACCAATTGAGCCACCCAGGCACCCCAGCATCCATCTCTTGATTTTGGCTCAGGTCATGATCTCAAGCTTCATGAGATCAATCCCTGCATTGGGCTCTGCACTGATGGCACGGAGCCTGCTCGGTATTCTCTCTTTCCCTCTCTCTCTGCCCCTCCCCTGCTCATGTGTACAAGTGCTCTCTCTCTCAAAATAAATGAACTTTTTTTTTTTTTTTTTTTTACAGAATAGGGGCGCCTGGGTGGCTCAGTCAGTTAAGCGTTCGACTTTGGCTCAGGTCATGATCTCACGGTTTGTGAGTTTGAGCCCCACATCGGGCTCTATGGTTACAGCTCAGAGCCTAGAGCCTGCTTCAGATTCTGTGTCTCCCTCTCTCTCTGCCCCTCCTTTCTCTCTCTCTCTCTCTCTCAAAAATAGACGTTAAAAAAATTAAAAATAAATAACAAATAAAAAATAAATAAAAAAAGAATAAAACCCTGCCATGCACAACAACATAGATGAGCCTGGAGGACATTATGCTAAGTGAAATCAGCTAGACACAGAAGGGCAGATATGACATGATTCCACTTACACAAGGATTCTAAAATAGTTAAACCCATAGAAGCAGAGAGTAGAATGGTGGTGGCCAAGGGTCGGGGGGAGGGGGAGATGGGGAGTTGTTCAGTGGGTATAAAATTTCAGTTTTGCCAGGTGAATACGTTCTAGAGATCTGCTGTGCAACATGGCACCTATAGACAACAACACTGTGCTGTACATTTAAAAACATTTGTGAAGAGGGCAGATCTCATGTTAAGTGTTCTTACCACAATAAGACAAAGTCATCAAAAATTAAAGAAAAAAATTAAAATTAAAATTAAAAAACTATTCCCTGGGTGATTTCAGTGCATAGCCAGGTTGAGACCTCCTGTCTTAAAGCACACCCTTTTTAGGGAATCTTTCTGCCGGAGTCTGTCTTCCCCACATGGCTGCCATTTTTCCCGTAATCCCAAGCATTCCCTTAGAGCAGTGGTTCTCAAAGTGTGGCCACCAGGCCAGCAGCTTCAGCTTCACCAGGAAACTTGTTAGATATGGAGAATCTTAGGCCCCGTCCGGCCCAACTGAATCAGAAACTGGAATGGGGCCCAGCTCTGGGAGTTTGAACAAGCCCTCCAGGTGATTCGGATACAGAGGCATTTGAGAACCACCGCAAGCTATTTAAAAGTGCAACTGCCCCAGGGTGGGGGTGGGGGAGCACCGCGTTTGCTTATCAGCTTCCTTTCCTTGGTGGTAAATTGACACCAGGATATGACCCAGGACAAAGGAGTGTTTTGACTTGGGAGAGGAAGTGAGGAAACTGTGGAACATAATTTTGGTTTTAGAACATAAGATTTTTTTTTAAGTGTAAGAATATGAGAATTATGTCATATTTTTAGTTAATAATGAATAATAACTCAAATTTAGGCACTATTTTACGTACTTTCCACAAACTGTCTCGCATTATCCTCCCAGCAACCCTATGAGAGAAGTGTTGTCCTTTTTATATTTTTACCACTAAGGAAACTGAGGCACAGAGAGGTTAAGTGACTTGTCTAAGGTTACACACAGGAAGTAAGTAGCAGAGATGGGAGTCCATCTCCAGGGTTCAAGGTCATGGTTACACTGCTTCCACATTTAGTTTTTAAGTGGATGATGTCTTTATGAAAAAGAATCAAATTATAATAAAATGAATATAAAACTGAGCAAAAGTACACATCCTTGAGCACAGCACAACTCCCTAATTTTTTATCTTAATTTTGAAATGCCCAAAGCTTGAAAAGCAGACAGTTGTGAAGTTTGGTCCCCACACTCATTTGCCTGTAAGACCTGAACTGATCAGATACAAGGTCATGTGTAATCTCTTCTTACTCTTCGTAGAAATATTCACATTCTTGGTGCACAGTTACTGGGTTTTACTCCTCCTTGCTGTGGCACACTCTGCTGGGTTATATAATATGTAGCTGTGGAAATCTAACGTGCTATGTACCAAATATTTCCAGCTCTCCACTTCTGGGCACATTGTAGGGTTGTACCTCCCCTCCCCTTTGAAGTTAGGTAAGACCATGTGACTTGATTTGGCCAATGAACTGTGACCAGGTGGAATACCTGTCACTTCTGAGCTGAAGTTTTAGGAGGCAGTTTGCCATCAGCTTTAGCTGTCTTTCCCTCAGGAATTCTGACTAGCAGTGCTGCTTTCTCTCTTTCTTTCTTTCTTTTTTTTTAATGTTTATTTATTTTTGAGAGAGAGAGACAGAGCGCAAACAGGGGAGGGGCAGAGAGAGAGACACACACACAGAATCCGAAACAGGCTCCAAGCTGTGAGCTGTCAGCACAGAGCCCAACATGGGGCAGAAGTGGGAGAAGTGGGACGCTTAACCGACTGAGCCACCCAGGTGCCCCTGACTAGCAGTGCTTGTGATACTGTTTCCTGTGACCGTCTGAGCCCTGGAGGGGATGCAGAGCAGAGCCCCTCCCACCTGCATTTTGGAGATCTTTGTTACTAGAGCATACTCTAGCCTATTCTGACAGACACAATGATGTAAGTACCACCTTACCTTTCTAAAATCTGAAAGATTCTGAATTCTGAAACAGGTCCAGTACTGAGGATTTCAGATAAGAGATTGTGGATCTTTATTTGACTATATGAAATTAGCATTTTTTTTCCCTGAGCAAATCCAAACTGTGTTGTTGTCTTGAGCATAGCCATTTCCTGAAAAGAGTAAACTAGCAGCTGAGCAATGTTCTCTGGACTGAGCTCTTGAAGTCAGGGATGGTCTCATTTATCTTGGTAGCCTCACTGCCTGATGTGGAGTGAACACTTGGTAAATAGGGGCTGAGACAGTTGGTGCCACACAGACAGTTCCTGGAGCTCGAGGCTCCCGGGGAAAGAGCAAAAAGGGAATACATGAGGTGAAGGCAGGCGGCGCCTGGGTGGCTCCGTTGGTTAAGCGTCCCACCCTTGGTTTTGGCTCATGTCATGATCTCCGGTTTGTGAGATCAAGCCCCACATGGGGCTCTGCGCTGACGGTGCGGGGCCTGCTTGGGATTCTCTCTCTCCTCTCTCTCTGCCCCTCCCCCGCTTATGCTGTGTCTCTCTCTCTCTCTCTCTCTCTCTCTGTTCAATTAAGTAAAAAAATTTAAAAAAAGGTGGAGGCCGAAGTTCTCTATTTGATCTACTTTACAGTTTGGCCTTGTCCAAAGAATGAACTGAAAGCAGAGCAAATCCCGTTTGACAGGACAATACAGGGGCTGGAAGTAAGTGCTCCTGTGTTGATAGCAAGATTAACTGAAGTAATTAGAGCAAGTAAGGCTGTTAGCATAGAATTGGTTTATAGTTAACTTGTGGTAATTCTAGCCATTGATATTAATAAAACAAAATAGGTAGCAATCCTTATGAAACTCTGTGTGAGAAGCTAGCACTATGGTTTCTGAAGTGTGCTTTACTGTGTTCCTTGGACTCGGAAGCACCTTTTAATGTCCCCATGGTGGCCAGTCTCGGAGCCCTGGGGAGGCCTAGGGTGCGTGGGGCTGGAACCATCAGTGTCTGCTCCAACCTCAGGAGCTGTTCTTTACAGCCGTCATGGGTTAGTTTCCACATAGGACTGTTTGCTTGAAGAAAGGATCCTATGGATGAAAATGACTTTGAAAGCCATTAGAATAATACATTTTATTTTTATTTTTTTACTTTTTAGAGACAGAGCACAAGCAGTGGGGAGAGGAACAGAGGGGAGAGAAAGAGAGAGAGAGAGAGAGAGAGAGAGAGAGAGAGAGAGAATCTTAAGCAGACTCCATGCTGAGCGTGGAGACAGAGGCAGGGCTCGATCCCACAACCTTGGGATCATGACCCAAGCCGAAATCGAGAGTTGGACGCTCAACTGACTGAACCACCCAGGCACCCCTAGAATAATACATTTTAGAGAGATTTTCAGCAGCAAGTGTTGAAAACCAAGGTTTTTTGATAAATTTCATTTTAGAATAAATGAATTAGGTACTCATAGTATGGTACTCTGGCTAATTAAGGCTGTAATGCAACATGTTGACATAACATTAAAAAAATATTTAATGCTCTAGCAATCATAAGCATATGGATCCTCACATTTTCCCTGCCTCCTCAAAACCCAAAGAATAGATTTGGAAATTTGTAGGTTAATCACATGAGAGTTCTGCTGTGTTAGAATTTTATGAGATGTTACTTGAAGCTCCTAAAATGTCCTCCTTGGCTCGTGAATTAGTGGCTCTGAAGGGCACACTATTAGTATTCTGATTTAAGGTAAAATCAGAGACTTTGAGAAAAGGCCATTGTGTGGATTCCATTTTCGAGGGCCCATTTATGTGATAAATGGGATGTCACTGAGTGACATTAGCTCAGTCTGGCTTATGAATTGTGTAGGGTGTTGGGGGTGGGTTATTTGTATAGTTCATGAGACTCTCCCCTTATGAGCTGACTGACCCATGAAGTCTCACAAAAGATGCTTTTCCCAGTCACCCTTCCTCACTGTTGGTGCCTCAAGGATTCCTTTGTCGGGAGCCCATGTAGGGAAACAAAAAAGAGACTTGGAACTTTCAGAGAGTATTTGTTCAGAAGTGGAAGAGGAAGGAGGGCTGCTCACAACACTTAACCCATTAGAGACTTTCAGAAGGTGTCAGGTTTCCAAAAACAAATCTGATTGCTTGGAAATTTTGTCTTGAGAGAACCCTGCTAAAGTGTGTATGTGCGTGTCGGTGAGGAGTAGCTAGAAGCGGAATGGAATCTTCCTCTTTTCCTCTTGTCACCTATCCAGAATGTCTCTGATTTCCAGGATTCTCAAGTGAGACCAATATTATTAGAAGTCTCCTTGAGGACAAGTGCAGGCTCAGCGAGGGCTGCTGTTAGCCCAGGACCATGATGGCCCTGAGCAACATTATCAGAGGGTGTGGAAAAGTGCAACCTGGGCCCAAACTAGCTAAAATGGACTTTTGAACAAGCACTCAGTTCCATGCAGGAAGAAAATCAGTGACACAAATTTTCACATCTCATGTAATGGAAGTCTCTTCGGTGGTCATTATTTTTAATATTTTTAAAGATTTTATTTGTTTAAGTACTCTCTACACCCCATGTGGGGCTCGAACCTACAACCCTGAGATCATGAGTCACACGCTCCACCGACTCAGCCAGCCAGGCACCCCATGTCGTGGTAGTTATTAATATGCCCATTTAATAGTCGAAGAAACAGACTTTGTGAGTCTAAATGAGAAAACTTGAGTTTAAGCTAAAAATGTCTGATGCCAGATTCTGCCATTTTTCTCTCACTCATGGGAAAACCCTTCCTAGAATAGAACTGAAAATATTTCCTGTTAATTGTATTAATTTTGTTAGTGTTGTGTACAGAGCCTGATAACACCAAAATCAGGAATCCTCAGAGTGCAGAACTAATAAAATCAAGCAGACTTTTCATGCTTGATTGGTTTGGATGAACTGTCTTGACTATTATATCTACTGTGAGTTTTGTTCACTATCCCACTCCAGGATTGACTGCTGAGTGGGTTTTTAAGAGGCTTCTGTGTGGTGCTTACTGGAGAAGAGATAGGAGGTAACTTTTAAGACATAGGTATAGCTACCAGTTAGGCTGTTTCTAAAAGGCTGGCAACCAGTTGCTTAAAGGGAAATCACACTCACACTGGCCCAGAGGTCCAAGTAGGGTGGGCTGTGGGTGGGCATACTTGCTTAAGAGTTGCCTGATGGCTTCCATAACATCACGTTCAACTTTTAGACTTCCAGAAGGTGCTAAGTTGTTTTTGTTTTTTTCGGTGTGTTAATCATTAAAGGCAATTTTATTTCTTTTTTTTGTAAAATATTTTTTAATGTTTATTCTTGAGAGAGACAGAGACAGAGCACGAGCGGAGGTGGGGCAGAAAGAGAGGGAGACAAAGAATCTGAAGCAGGATCCAGGCTCCGAGCGGTCAGCACAGGGCCCGACGTGGGGCTCGAACCCACGAACCACCAGATCATGACCGGAGCTGAAGTTGGATGCTTAACCAGCTGAGCCACCCAGGTGCCCCTGCAATTTTCTTTCTTTTTAAAAATTAATGTATAATTTATATACCATAAAATTCACCATCTTTAAAGTGTCCAATTCAGTGGTGCTTAGTATGTTCAGAAGATTGGGTCTAAGCTGCCTAGCCTCCTGTGTGTGGTGGATGAATTGGCTCTGCGTTCATGAGTATTCTAGTCACTGGTCAGTGATTTGAGTGGACCCAGGGCCCATGGGAGCTATTTCCCGCTTTAAGGGAATAATAGGATGCGGGTTCCTTCCCAGGCGAGCTAAACTTGGTGCTTTATTTTGTGAGGCTGCAAAATCAACACTTCTTGGAACATCAGAATAGGAGCATTAAATCACAGCTGGAAGGAAGGGAGGAGGAAGTAGGAGGGAAGTCCTGTTTATCTGGGTAACCTCCCCCTTACGTTTATCTGAGATGCTGCAGTTTGCATCCCAGGAGAGCAAAACCTAATCTGCCTCTCCAGATCCCAGTTGGAGTCTTTGAAAGGCATGGGAATTGGCAGCTGTCCAGTCAATGTCTCCCTTGTCCTCCCATCACACGAGGTGGATGCTTGAGACTGAAGTGCTCAAAGCTCAAACGAGTGCATTTGAGGGACCCTGAGTTTTTGCATTTTCTCCTGTCCTGGAGTCTCTAGGAGGGTCAAAGCTAACCCTAGGGACATATTTGCAGCCATCACCCTATGCACATCTTATAGCGTCCTCCTGGAGACCAGTACCTCCCTTGGGGATGGCTGCCCTGGCCAGGGCAAAGGCCATCACCCTTTCACTGATGGTGGAATAATGAATAGACCAGTGGCACTCAAGGTGGGGTCCGTCAACACCATCAGCATCACCCTGAAGCTGGTTCAAAAAGCAAACTTTCAGGGGTGCCTGGGTGGCTCAGTCAGTTGAGCGTCCAACTCTTGATTTTGGGTCAGGTCATGATCTCCTTGTTCGTGAGCTTGAGCCCCACGTCAGGCTCTGTGCTGGTGGTACAGAGCCTGCTTGGGATGCTCTCTCTCTCCCTCTCTCTCTCTGCCCCTCACCTCCCCCTCCCCTCCCCCTCCCCCGTCTCAAAATAAATAAATAAACCTTAAAAAAAAACAAAATTTCAGGCTCCACCAAAATCAGAAACTGAGGGTGATGTCCAGCAGTTGTGTTTTCACAGGCCTCCAGGAGATTCTTTTGCACGTTAGCATTTGAAATGTGCTGAGATGACCCTGATGAGGTGGGGCTCAGAGTGCTAGACATAATGAGGTGGCCCTGAAAGCCAGTGCAGAATCAACAAAAAGAAATCAGATGACCAACTCCAAACCTCTGAAGGTTGTATACACATGGCCACAACTGTGCATGCATTGTTCCATTTTCATATAGGCCACAAATGAATGAGACTTCCTCTCTCCTATCTGTATCTGTTTTCTCATTTGGTAATATCCTTCTTCCTTCAAGAAGCTCTTTATTGTTGACTTCATTGCAAGGAGATTAAATTTTAAAAAGAAAAAAATAGTGGGGAGGGAGTGAAAAGAAGGGATTTTTTTTTTTAATCCTGAGATACTTAGGAGTCTATGATTCCTAACCGTGGTTCTACTTAAAACTTTCACCTAGATTTCCATTGTCAAATAAAACCCAAATCTGGATTTCAGTAAGGCGAGACCTTATTCGAAAGGATTATTGCAACAAGGGGAGGGAACTTTGCAGCGGGGGGGAGGAGTCTGACCATAAGGTCTGCAAGTATCTCCAAGGCCAGGCAGAAAGGAATTTTTTTTAAGTTTTCATTTATTTAAATTTTTAAAAAATGTTTTACTTGTTTTTGAGGGAGAAAGACAGAATACAAGCAGGGGAGAGGCAGAGAGAGAGGCAGACACAGAGTCCCAAGCAGCTTCCAGACTCTGAGCTGTCAGCACAGAGCCCAACTCGGGGCCCAAACTCACGAACCGCGGGATCATGACCTGAGCCAAAGTCAGACGCTTAACCGACTGAGCCATCCAGGTGCTCCTAAAGTTTTTATTTAAAATTCTAGTTAACATACAGTGTAGTATCGGTTTCAGGAGTAGAAATTCAGTGATTCATCACTTACATACAACACCCAGTGCTCATCACAACAAGTGCCCTCCTGTCACCCATCTAGGCCATCCCCCGCCCACCTCCCCTCCAGCAACCCTCAGTTTGTTTTCTATAGTTAAGATTCTCTTATGGTTTGCCTCCTTCTCTCTCTCTCTCTCTCTCTCTCTCTCTCTCTCTCTCTCTCTCTTTCTCTTTCTCTTTTCCCCCTTCCTTAAGATTCATCTGTTTTGTTTCTTAAATTCTACATATGGGTGAAATCCTATGGTATTTGTCTTTCTCTGGGGAATTTTCTTTTATAAGGAGGGGTAAATAAGGCTAGAAAGAAGCAGAATGGGCTAGAGGGACGAGCAGGTGATAGCAAGAACAGCCGAGCAGGAAATGTCTTTCCTTGGGGTCAGCTGATTCTCATGAGTGGTCAGTAAAGAAGGGTTGGCTGTTGGCCATTTGGGTGCTGTTAGCAGGTGAAGCAGTCCTCTCTTATGGGCCATTTTGCTTTCCGTGGTCTCAGTCACCTGCTGTCAACTGCGGTCTGGGAGCAGAGGCTTCACCTCCTGACTTCTCGTCAGAAGGTCCGCGGTAGCCTAACACTACGTCACAAGCCTACATTACTCACCTCACTGCATCTCGCACATGGGTCGTATCATGTCACCTCATCGCAGGAAGGGTGAGTACGGAACAATGAGATTTTGAGAGAGACCCTATTTACGTGAACTTTTATGACAGTATGGTGTTATACTTGTTCTATTTTATAATTAGTTACTCTTGTTCATGTCTTACTATATCATAAGGATGTGTGTGTAGGACAAAACAGTCTATATAAGGTTTGGTATCACCCCCGGTTGCAGGCACCCCTGGGAAGTCTTGGAACCTCTTTCCTGTGGATAAGAGGGGATGACCGTGTTTTGTCCAGACTGGTCAGTGGGTATAAGCAGTCCAGCTAATCATTTACGGCCATGAACAGGAATGTGGAGGGTCTGTATCTGGTGTTGAGCTGGAGGAATTCACAAGTCTTTTTGAAGTCCTATGGGAAAGATAGTTTTCTGTGGAAAGGAAGCCGTTTCCCCAGAATACAAAAAGAATGGAGAGATTTCTTTTTCTTTTTTTTTTAATGTTTATTTTTCAGACAGAGATTGCTTCTCGGCCTTTTGGCTAAGATCAAGTGTAGTATTTTTGAGACAGAGAAAGAGTGTGAGTGGGGGAGGGGCAGAGAGAGAGGGAGACACAGAATCTGAAGCAGGCTGAGCTGTCAGCACAGAGCTGGATGCGGGGTTTGAACCCGTGAACCATGAGACCATGACCTGAGTTGAAGTCCGTCGCTTAACCGACTGAGCCACCCAGACGCCCCAGAACGCAGAATTTTCTTGACCATTGTTGTTTTCCAGGTCCCCAGGGCTCGGGTAAGGTTTAACGTTGTCACCTGTATCATTGAAACATTTTCAAACACAAACCTCTTAGCATTTCTCCAATAAAGCAATTCTTTTTAAAATAAAATACATTTGTTGACTTCATTTTGGTTCACCTGTGTGTTTTGTAATTAAAGAGAATTGGCTTTCTTGGGTAAATGCTAAATGTTTTTTAGGAGAGGAAACAGTAACCAAAGTTAGCAATAAACACATGCAAATATATAGCACAGATTTTTTAAAAGTACTTTGAGGATAGAGTTGACTGAACTATTTAAAGCTGGCTGCAGGACTTTCAACTGAAAAAGATACTTTTTTCCCCATGTCAGTAAACTGGTATACACAATGTATGACTTTGGTGAACAAAGAACGTCAATCATTACAATAAGAGAACAATGTGGCTAAGAGAATGTTCACAAGTTGTCCTATTAGCACCTCTAAAAATGATCATCATGGCTGAAGTGCTTTTTTCATGCGGAAAGCTTAATAATTACAGCAAAACAATTAAAAGCAGGAGACTCTTTAAGTCGAGGTGAGGGTGGAAAAAAGGTTAATTTTTTAACCCAACATTTCTCAGTGCTGTGGTCCACTGTGACCCTCAGCTGACTGCAACGTCTATAAAATAATGAAAATCCTTTCTAAATATCATCCTGGGGTCTTGCCGTCAGTGTTCTACAGTTTGCGCCGCTGTTGTGTATCATTCTATCAGTATAAAATCATAAATGGGTTGTAGGAACTGCTGCTTTCTCGCTGAGGATTTGTTCTTGACCTTGTTAGTGTCCTTGGGGGTATTTTAGCAGAGTAGGAAAGCCCTATCACCAGGGATTAGTCGAAAACTTCTTCAGAACAACCATACTGACAGCAATGACAGGAAAACCATTTATTAGGAATCAGCCAGACACTGTCTTAGGCAGTGATAAAGTGAATTCTTAAACTGGGACCACAAAACAGGAGGCTGCCCCAGCCCACATAGCAAATGTAAACCTAGGTCAGCCTGCACTTACAGGAAGCACCTCATTGTCAGGGAAACCTAATACCAATCGCGATCTTCCAGCTCTGCTTTAGCTAGCTTCCCTTACCCTAGAAAATAGAAGTTTATACATCTTATTTCATTTAAACCTCACAACTTATTAAGTGGATAGTGTTTGACTCCACAGATGGCAAAATTGAATTTCCAGATTAGTCTCAGTCTTTTCACTATGCTACAGGAAATTTCTAAAATGTATGACAAAGAAAGGGGTCATACATTTAAAAAAAAAAAAGTGTTTTAGGGACCCCTGGGTGGCTCAGTTGGTTCAGCCTCCGACTTCGGCTCATGTCATGATCTCACAGCTTGGGAGTTCGAGCCCCACGTCGGGCTCTCTGCTGACAGCTCGGAGCCTGGAGCCTGCTTCGGATTCTGTGTCTCCCTCTCTCTCTGCCCCTAACCCACTCACATTCTGTCTCTGTCTCTCTCAAAAATAAATAAACATTAAAAAAAAATTTTTTTTAAGTGTTTTATTTATTTTTGAGAGAGAGAGAGTGTGTGTGTGTGTGTGTGTGTGCACACGTGAACAGGGAGGGGACGAGAGAGAGGGAGACAGAGGATCCAAAAGGGCTCTATACTGATAGCAGAGAGCCCGATGCAGGGCTCAAACTCACGAACTGTGAGGTCAGTACTGAGCCACCCAGGTGCCCCAAGAGGTTCCCTTTTGAGCCCAGATTTCTGAAGGATGACCACGGGGGCTATGGAGGGAGTGGGAAGAGGTAGGCCTGCTCTTTCCAGCTCCTTTCAGCTGTGGGCCTTGGTGACTTTACATTTTAGGCTCCTCTTTGCCAAGTTGCAGACACCTGTAGGCAGTATGTTAATGGTTATGGGGTTCAGGATACGCTACCCCCACATCTGGCACCTCAGCCTTTGAATATGTGAGGCTGAAGGGATCTGAGGAAAGGCAGGCACGCGAAGGGCTGTCTTATCTTCACTTGAAACCGGTCAGAGAACCATGTGAGAGGTGCCCTCTTCCGGCCTGGAGGAAAGGGGGCATCCTTGTCTGGAAAGGTAGAGAGGTACTAAGACCCTGAAAGAATGGGCCTAGCTAGGTTTTGCCTGGATTACTAGCCTTAGCTTGTGCCCTTCTGTCCTATCACATTTTTCCATTACTTTCAATTCTTTTTTTAAAAAAGTTTTTTGAAATGTTTATTTATTTATTTTGAGAGAGAGAGCATGCATGTGACCTGGAAAGGGGCTGAGAGAGAGAGAGAGAGAGAGAGAGAGAGAGAGAGAGAGAGAGAAAGAATCCCAAGCGAGCTTGGTGCTGTCAGCACAGAGCTCGATGTGGGTCTCGAACTCAGCGAACCCTGAGATCATGACCTGAACAGAAATCAAGAGTCCAGTGCTTAACCGACTGAGTTGCTCAGACGCCCCTCCATGACTCTCAATTCTTAAACCAAGTATGAGAGCACTCAGGTGTAACTGTTTCTCCAGGTCTTCATTTCATTATGGAGGCTCCCATATCATATAAAACTTGTATTACTTAATTTTGGATGCTTTTCTTTTGATAATCTGCCTTTTGGTATAGGGGCCTCAGCTGAGAACCTAGAAAGAAGGGTAGAGGAAACAGATATTTTCCCTCCGTGATGGCTCACACCCTCTGGAGTTCTCACTGCCTGCCTCATGCTTGATCATGTGTGTGACCTCAGAGCCAGAGCCTCCCCTCACCCCAGTCCCTGGCCTCCCCCTACCTGGAACTCGTTAGCCAGTTCCACTCAGTCTCCTTGTTGGCACACCATTTTCCTCACTGGGACCGGAGGCCACTCTGTTTTCTATTTCTTGCTTTCCACAAAGTGGGATTAGAATACATTCAATTAAAGATGTATGTGAGGTTTGGAGGGGTGAGGACTACTTTAGAGAACATGAGCTACTCAAGCAGGATGTAGAGCCACTCCCTTAGAAAACACTGAATATAGAGAAAAGAGGGGCTCACTTTCCTGTTAGTACATAGATTAACCCTTGGTGGGATTCACCGGTGCTATGGTCCCGTGATAACTGTGTATGCACTTTTTAAAAGACCCTCTAGTATAACCTAGTTCTTCCTTCCATGTAGAAAATTCTTTGAAACTTTCTTTTATATCAGTTTTAAATAGCATCTTTGTTCTCTCTTTTTCATTTTTGGCCTTTCAGAAAATAAACTTAGAGTGTTTCAAGAGCATTAGAATTTTTTTTTCCATGTTAAAGTTAGAAAACTGAGATAGAATTGTCACTGAATAGAAGCAGACAGGCTACTAACATATGTTCCAGAATTCGGCCCTCAGGTTTGGAGTTTCAAAAATGGGAATCGTGTGGTACTCAGAGTCAGTCAGCCTTCGATGTAGCCTAACCATACTCCTAGGAGGCTGGTTTATCATCTGTGTCAGAATTTGTTTACCCTGAAAAATCTAGTTTGCGGGAAGACTAGAGTATCTATTGTATCTGATACTGCATTTTCCCCCTTACAGGAAAGCCGTGGGTTTTGGTAAACTGGAGGAATAAATAAGGAAAAGCTGGATGAACTCACTGGCTGGCCCCCTTTCCCTCTAGATTCCTTGAATATTAACTTCCTTGATAAAACGTGTTAAGGGAGAATTTGTAACAATAGGTAAACTCATGACTCTCATGCAAATATAAAATGAACACATAAAATATTTTATGTAGCTCATTAATTAAATGAGGGCCCCAGGAAGATGCTATAGCCAGTTCAAAGTAAAATTTGTATGAAGTAAAATGTTGAAATGAATTTACAAATGGACACAAAACTGGTTTTTCCTAAGGGATATGGTGTAGGGAGTCGATTGAACTGCCACCAGAAAATTTATTTGCATGTCTTGGGCAAGAATCATTTTACATTGCTATTACCTGCAATTTATAGAGTTGTAAAATACCTCAAAGAAAATGAAATGCTAGAATCAGCCCAGAAGAGAAGATTGTGCTCTACACAATGTGTAGTTTTTCTTTTGGAGATACCCAGTAATCTTTTTTGCTTATTCCAGGTGTTTTTTTTTAATAAACTTGTCTGATCTCTTCTTCTGGTGGACAGTCATAACCTGGAAGGTCAATTGTAGAACTGCTTTCTCCTGGCCTTGAGACCCCTTTCTTCCCTTCCTTCTCCTGTCACTGGTACTGAGACTCCTTAGCAACATGCCCCTAAGGAAGTAGCTTTTATGGTTTAAAGCATTCCTCAATTGGTCTTTTGTGCAGTTAAAGTTCAGCACTTAGTACATTTGATTCCCAAACCTGGTTGATAAGGATCATCTTGGGTTTTCAGAAATACAGACACCCAGATCCATCTCTGGATTTTCTGATCCGGGTTCTTCAGCATTGGAGCCTTGGGACATGCCAGTCTTTAACAAAAGCTCACGTTAGGAGTCTGTGGATATACTCTGGGATAGAGATGAAGGGACCTGAAAGGAGGAAACGTGGGCCTTGCTGGAAATCGGGGTTGGGTTAGAGGAATATTTGAGGTGAAAATGGCAAGACTTAGTGACAACTAAATATTGTAGTGGATGGTGGGTGAGGAGCAGGAGTTTTCATGAGTTCAGGGTGACTTCCAGTCACTGAGCAACTTGTTGGATGGTGGTAAGGCTCATTATCATCTTTAGAATGTTTAAATCATTGAGACACTCCTATTAGTATAGCTTTTCCCTCCACCACCAATCTGGGATTAATTCCAGCAGTTACCATTACTTTAGAAAGTTGCATTTTGTGAGAAAATATGATTCTCTATATTGCATATGCTATTTTATACCAAAAAGCAATATGAAAATAAAAGACATGTTTGGTAGTTTTAGACTCCATTAAATTTAATTAAATGGGCATTAAAAAAAATCATGCAAAAAGGGGCACCTGGCTGGCTCAGGTGGTGGAGCATGAGACTGTTGATGTTGGGGTTGTGAGTTCAGGACTCAAGTTGGGCATAGAGCTTACCTTAAAAAAAAAGATTATGGGGGCACCTGGGTGGCTCATTCGGTTTCTGCTCAAGTCATGATCTAATGGTTCCTGAGTTCGAGCCCCACATCAGACTCCTTGCTGACAGTGTGGACCCTGCTTGGGATTCTCTATCTCTACCCCTCTCTGCGCCTCCGGTGCTCGTGCTCTCTCTCTCTCTCAAAATAAATAAATAAACTTAAAACATTATTTAAAAAAATCATGTAAAAAAATCAAAATGTAGTTTATGTCCCAAAAATAATCTTAAGGGAAAACCCAAACTAGTATTGCAGGTTGTGTTTGTGGTATTGTGATGTTGGGGAGGAAAAAGTTTTCCTTGACCCTCTTAGGGTCCTTGGCTGGGTCTGAAAATTAAACTGACAGATGAACAGGAGAGAAGCATAACCACATGTATTGAATATAAGCTTTACATGATTCCAGAACCCTCATAAAGAAGTGAAGACCCAAAGAAACTTGGTCCTAAGAATTAAATGAGGGGGGCAGGGGCAAGAGGAGTTAGCAAGACCTCTCCATTCACATTCTCCTCTCTTTGTCTTGAGAGCTATGGACACGGCTTTGCTCCTGGAGTAGGGAGGCCCCCTCTTACTTGAGGTTTTATGAGCTGTTTTAGGGCAGCATGGGATGGGGGCAGGGCCAAGAGTGACCTCCTTGCATCTGCTGTCTCCTCAAACTCCTTCGGCTTCAGTATGCCAAGATGCCATATTTTGCGGCATTGTGTTCGGATCCCATCAGTGATTTATAATAAAAAATATACATTTGATCTTCGTCCCATTCCTGGCCCAGAACTCCTGAAGTCCTAGTTGTTTCCTAAGTGATAGAGTGACAATGCCTTTTGTTATTCATAGCAAGTCCCTTTCAAACACTCCTGAGTTTGCTAATGAAGTAACTTTTGAAAAGCACCAGGTATCCTAAGGATGGGGGCTGGTTGCCAGGGGAACCCATCTTGATTTGAGGGCTGGAACTTTCAGCGTCCCCTCCCCTCACCTCCGGGGAGAAGAGGGCTGGAGGTTGAATTAATCACAAACAGCCATTGATTTCACCAGTCATGCTGTGTAATGAAGTGTCCATGAAACCCCCAAAGTCCAGGGTTCCGAGAGCATCCATGTTGGTGAACAAGAAGCGTCCGTATGTAAGAAGAGTGACCTACCCCAAACTCCATGAAGACCGAAGCTCCTGTGCTTGGAAACTTCTGGAGCTACCCCTATGTATCTCTTCATCTGGTTGTTGGTGTGTTCTTTGAATATCTTCTGTGATAGGTCAGTGATCTAGTAAAATTGAGTTCTGTTCAATGAGCTGCTCTAGCAAATTAATTGAACTCAAGGAGGGAGTCCTAGAGACCTCCAGTCAATCAAAAGCACGGGTTGTAAGCTGGAGTTGTTATTGGTGTCTGCAGGGTGGAGGGCCTGTGTGTGTGTGTGTGTGTGTGTGTCTGTCTGTCTGTCTGTCTGTGATGGAGTGGTGGGGGGGCATGGCAGAACTGAGGCCCTTAACCCGTGGGATCTGATGCTACCTCTAGGTAGATAGTGTCAGAATTGAATTGAATTATGGGACACTGAGCTGGTGTCACAGAATTTGTTCGTGTGTGGGAAACCCACACACCTGGTGTCAGAAGTGAAGCTGTGTCGTTGCAGAGTAGTGAGTCAAGGAGACACAGGAGTGTGTTTTCCTTTATAGCATTTCTTGAAGCACTTTCCATAAGTGAAGCAGACTTGCTTTGTTCTCAACACAACTACTTTCTATAAAGGACATGAAAGGCCTTAAGTAACATATGCTCTACATCATAGGGGAAAAAAATCACCTCCGCAAGCAGTAATCCTTGATGACTCAAACAGTTCTGTTGGAGGTTCAAGCGTCTCCAATGATGGCGCATCATTCACCAAATTCAGGAAACCCTAATCCATCAGTGTTGAAAAGGAACAACATGCACAGAAAATAGCAGGTGTGTTAGCCTTTCAGCAGATGGGGCGTGCATCCCAGAGCGGATCCGCTGTAGTACATACCCTGCGGTACTGGTTATTGCAGTGTTGGGGAATAATATATCGATATGCAGCTGCTTCCTTGTGGAGCGTTTAGGACTTCCTGTGATTCCCCTTTCTTTCCTTCCTCCAGTTTTCCTTCCCAGCTGCTAGGTGTGTGTGGGCGTTGCCAGGGACCATTTGGATTTTAAAGGCTGAAAAGGAAGTCAAGTTCTTTTTTCCCAGGGGTTGACCAGTTACCAGCGCTTCCTTCTTTTGGGTGTCCTTGCATTCTGTCATTGGCAAGGCCACACATGGCCACCACAGAGAACCTGAGAAGCAGTCTGCAACTGAAATGCACTGATCCATATCAAGGACTTGTTAAAGACGGTTGCCAGTGATCTGTTTTGTGGCACAATTTTCCAGGGACTCTTATGGCTTTAAGCGTGGTTACAAATGTTGATGTCCACATAGGTACTTGAGGATGTAAATGTCCTACCATACAAAGATGGATGTGCCCTGTCTTTTTTGCAGATTTCTTTTGCCTTTATTCCATAGTGTAATCCTGTGATTTACTCTTTAAAAAAATTTTTTTAATGTTTATTTATTTTTGAGAGGGCAAGACAGCACGAGTGGGGGAAGGGCAGAGAGAGAGACACACACACACACACACAGAATCCAATGCAGGCTCCAGGCTCTGAACTGTCAGCACAGAGCCTGATGTGGGGCTCGAAGCCACAGACCGCAAGATGATGACCTGAGCCAAAGTCGGACGCTTAAGTGACTGAGCCACCCAGGCGCCCCAACAGATTACTCTTGATGAAGCTCTGCCTTGTACATGCCATCCGCTTGGCACATCTTGATCGTAGCACTCATCACAGAGTATTGGAGCATGTTATTTTTATTTATTTATTTTTCAACGTTTTATTTTATTTTTGGGACAGAGAGACAGAGCATGAATGCGTGAGGGGCAGAGAGAGAGGGAGACACAGAATCGGAAACAGGCTTATTGGAGCATGTTAAATTCATGTGTATATGTATCTGCTACCTCTATGGAGGTACCTCCCGTTCTATTCATTTTTATATCCTCGCTGTCTACACTGGTGCTCAATACTGTTTGAGTTAAATTTAATTTATTCCCTATTGCCTGAAAGGATGAAGTCCAAACTCTTTAGCCTGATAACCAAATCCTTATTTAACTTCTCACCTTACTGTCCTTTGATTACCTACTTATAACCAGTATGTGGAACAAGAAGGACTTAAGGGGTGGAATCCAAAAGCAACTTTCATTTTGCTTCCTTTCTCCCTTTAAGTCTGTTCTGTAAGGTTTTGTTTTACTCTTGTGCAGCAACTCTCGGGTAATAAAGATTCCCATGATCGCTTCAGTTTCACAAGACCATCTCAATCCAGTGATTCAGCTGTCTGGTGCCGCCAGACTTCGCGCCTGAGCTTAAACCTACTGCAGCCAGAGGATGCGTTTGACTTGACGTTTACTCTCTTTGCTCCTCCGAAGCTTCTCCTCCCCTCTCAGGTTGTTAACCATGGTATCTGATTCTTCCAGAGTGGAAAGAGAGGCAGAAGAAGGGTAGGCAAGAAAACTGGGGGGGGGGGGGGGGGGGGGAGGGGGCAGGGGGGAGGGAAGGAACTTATTTATTCAGAGTGTAACACCGTCTGCTTTGTAAGACTTGAAAAAGAACAAAATGGGATAAATACACAGCTAATACTAAAGATGTTTCAGAGACCTAGGCAGAACTTCCCTCGTAACCCTTTCACAAGTATAAAAAAGAAAAGTCAAGAGTGTGGGGGCGAGGGGAGGGGCAGCGGTTAACCACCCATCGTCACCGTATTACTTTTCCACTTTTCCACCGGCTGGGTACCGACAGCATGTGACCCATGAGAAGCCCTAGTATGCAGATGAGGATGTGACGGTGAGTTTGGAGTGACCATCAGCTCCGGAGGCCGTAGAAGCACCAAACAGAAACTCGTAGAGAAGCTGAACGAAGCTAAAGCATTTTAAAACCTATTAAATGGGTATCACTTCTTATCTTGGAATGCTCTCAAGTATCATGTCACTAGAGACCCTCGTTGGCTGGAAAGAGCAAGGCAGTTATAACCTGGGGACATGAACGACCCTGACGCACCCCAGGTCGACAGGAAGACCAGAAGCGGCTTGCTATAGGCCGTTATGGCACAGAGAACCTCAGTGGCAATGTGGATGTAAGACCGAAAAAAGATGACAGCGAGAGAGCATGGTGCCCCCTTAGCCTATCTTCCGGTCTCCACAGCCATCTGCCTCCCCAGCTCCCACCTAAGGATTGTTGGGGCTGCAGGAATAAGATTTTTTTTTCCCAACTTCCTTCCTCCTGGTGACTCCTCATGTCACCCTGAGGGCCGTGGTGACTATTTGTCTGGAGTAGGAATTCCTGTGATCTTCTTTTCTCTATCCTCTCTCCTGTACAAAATGCAGTATTAAAATGGCCTCTACTGAATGTACTGTCATTTCCAAACGTATTTACATGGTAAGATAAAAACATTCTCTTTAAATATTGAAAAAGGTTGGGGGAGGTGCCTGGGTGGCTCAGTCGGTTGAGTGTCTGACTTCGGCTCGGGTCATGATCTTGCTGTCCATCAGTTCAAGCCCCACGTCGGGCTCTGTGCTGACAGCTGGGAGCCTGGAGCTGGTTTCAGATTCTGTGTCTCCCTCTCTCTGCCCCTCCTGGACTCATGCTCTGTCTCTGTCTCTCTGTCAAAGATAAATAAACATTAAAAAAAATAAATAAAAATAAATATAAAAAAAGTCCAAATTGATGAATAGAATAAATTCAAAAGAAAGAATTTTTTCTGCTGAAAAGGAGAACATTCACTTTGCACAGATGACGGTTCAGCCTACAGCAAGGTGCTTCTGGTCTTCCCGTAGACCCGGGGTGCATTGGGGTCATTCATGTACCTGAGTTATAATTGTCTTCCTCTTTGCGGGCTTTTCGACACATCTGTGTGTTTCCCCAGTAAGTCCTGCAATTGTTCCGGGTTGCACCTAAAACTCTCTGGGGTGGGATTGGGGGTCTGTTTACTACATCTGAGGTCACCGAATATGCACGTCCGTACCTCTTACGAAGTTGATTGGTCTTTGCTATTCTAAATACCAGGAAATGTCAGCTAGGAGGGAGGGCTCTGCCCGTGCTGAAAGGATACAATGATAATTTTGTATGTCATATCCACTGAATAGCTTTCAGTGATTCCAGAAAGTTCTTACGTGCCTGGTACTGCCAGACAGGTGTAGCCTTGGTGTCCTCACTAGGCAGGGATATGAAGTTGATTTGTTTTTGTTTTTGTATCTTGAGCATTTTCATCTGTTCTTGTTACTCATTTGTTAGCCCTGACAAATCTGGAAGTATCTCCAGTTTCTCTCTGCCAAGTCTGTTTGCCCCTCCCGGTGGTCCTCTTCTATAGGATTAAAGCGACGCTGTGCCTTCTCACCTTCATTCAACAGCTGACATCTAGTCCTTGGGAAGCACTTCTGCATTATCCTTCCCGACTGACACTGGGAGCTCAGATCCACCCCAGGGTTGCCCTTCACCTTTCGCCCTTCAGATTTTTCAAGTGGGAGTTAGACACTCAAGCTGGAGGGCACGCCTCTTAACTCCCCTGAGGATTCCTTTTGGAGCTCTTTCCCCCAGGTGTCCCTCCACATTCCACTCCTGATTTGTCTGTCCCGTCGGGAGGAAGAAAGCACACCGGCAGCGTGAACAGAATATCGCTCTGAAACACTTAACGTTAGTCATTGACTGCTGAAGAGCTACAAGGTGGCCCCTGGGAGGTAGCCATTGCTAAAAACTACTGCCATCTCTATGGGCTGACAGATCCGAGGGACCAGGTCGCAGGTAGGAGAATTTAGAACCTGAGAGGAAGAGCCTCCAAGAGCTGGCGTCTCTGTGACCCGTGCTTCTGGGAAGGGCACTGTTCAGCCACAGGAACAAACTTCTGCTGCAGTGAAGAGGCATTACTGAGCTCCCACTAGGGAAGTGCACGCCAATGGCTGACCTTCAGCAGAACGCGTGTGTCTTCCTGTTCCAGGCTTCCAGCCTCCCTCTAGTGCCCCTCTTGA
This sequence comes from Acinonyx jubatus, assembly GCF_027475565.1. Taxonomy (NCBI): domain Eukaryota; kingdom Metazoa; phylum Chordata; class Mammalia; order Carnivora; family Felidae; genus Acinonyx; species Acinonyx jubatus. Next base: position 8,693,144 of record NC_069389.1, read on the forward strand.
AAGAGCCTATCGGGGAGAGGCTGGCAAAGCAGAAGCTGACACGGACATCCGGCATCACAGAGCAGAGTATGGAAGAGTGGGTTTTCAGCCAGATGACGATGACTTTCTTGGCACAGCAACTCTTGGGGTGGAGCCGGACTACGGGCACGTCAGTAGCACACAGTCTCTTCAACGATCCTTGAAGCCCCTCTCAATGAGGCTTGGGGTACCCCGCTGTTCCCCCTGGAGGTGCCCCGGGCTCTCGGCAGAGTTCCTGCCCCCTCCCCGATAGTCTGTGCGGGGGGGGGGGGGGGGGGGGGTGGTGGTGAGGGTTAAGGGCCACGTAGCTGCTTTTTGGATATCTCTTTAAAAATTTTCTGTTACGTTTGGGGCGCCTGGGTGGCTCAGTCGGTTAAGTGTCTGACTCTTGATTTTGGCTCAGGTCATGATCTCACAGTTTGTGAGATCGAGCCCTGCAGAGGGCTCTGTGCTGCTAGTTCCGGAGACTGCCTGGGATTATCTGCCTCCTGTCTGCCCCTCCCTCCACTCGTGCGTGCACATGCTCTCTCTCAATAGACGTTTAGAAAAAATTCTCTTATGGTCAAGCACTTTCCTTTAAAATATGATCTCTACTGTTTCTCTTTACCCTGTTTTATAGCTTTAACTAACTCCAGCTGCCTCTGTTTCCTCTATTCTCTCCCTCCTACGAGCCCCTCCCACCACCACCACTAAGCAAAATTTGTGCCTGTGTTCTTTCTTGCCTTATCTTCCTTATTTTTTATTTATCTCATTTCTTTCAATACCTGTACTAGGGTAGGTGAGATAAGAGAAAGGATAGAATTATTCGGGCATGAATCAGAGATCTTAATAATTTCTAAGATACAAATTGCGAGGCACAGACGGGGCTGGAACCGCTCAGTTATTGCAGGTCTTCTTGTGTAGGATACAGTCTGTTAGAGACTTAACATGTGAGGCTCCAAAGCATGTATGCTGCTATATTGATTATACAGTAGGGCCACAAAACATTTATACTTAGTTACATGGCTTAGATAACCTTTCTAATGCCCTATAAAATCAGTAGATTCCAGGCCTGTTTGCCGTAAACCATCCTAGACCGATCAGGTATGTCTTGCTGAAAGAATTTTATAAATAAGGAATCTTGCACCAGCCATCAGTTTGCCAGGAGGTCTGTTGTTAGCATCATTTCACAAGGATTTATTCAAGTAAACTTTCTTTTAAGAAAGATGACGGATTGTAGGCCTGCCACCATTTCCTTTCCAATGACCATTTCCTTTGCAGCCAGTGAGATGGAACTGACGAGAATTAATACTAAATATGTTGACTGCAGATGAGCGGAACAGAAAGAACAGAGATGCATGGACAAGCTCATTTATGTTCCATCTGAGACGTGTTTTCCTTAAGAAGGTAGGGAGAGTCCAGGCCACAATTGGTAAGCCTCAGGCAAGGAACTGGAGCAAAGCCAGTAGCTCTCTACCCACCACCCCCCCCCCCGCCCCCCAGCCCCCGCCATGTGTATTTATTGTGAGAGAGAGACAGAGAGAGCATGGTAGCAAGCTTGAGCATGGGAGGGGCGGAGAGAGGGAGGGAGAGAAGCTGGCTCTGCGCTGTCAGCATGGAGCCTGATGTGGGCTCGATCTCACATGACCTGAGTTGAAATCAAGAGCCTGACCCTCAACCTACTGAGCCACCCAGGCACCCCAAAACTGGTAACTCTTAACTGAATTAAGCAGATAGATTGCAAAGGAGGTTTGGGGGTGGGGGATGATAGGAGGCAGAGCCAGCTTTAAGTTTCCAGACTGCAGAGAGGGAAAAAGTCGCTAGGGATCCTAAAGCCCAAATAAACTGCACTGATGTGCTCCCATGTTTTTCCAAGTTTGTTAGGTATGCGACAGGAGATCTCCTAGGAGTTGTTCCCCAAATTTGGCTGGTCATAAGATTCACCTAGGAGATGGGGAAGCTTTTAAAAACTGCAAAATCCCAGCTCCCACATCAGACCTACTTGGATCAGAATCCGGGGGTGGGGCTGGAATTCAGTATTTTTAAGATGCTCCTGAAGAATGTTCTAATGATCTTTGTGGTTGGGAGACCACTTCCCTGTACTACAGATCAAACACAGTGGGCCTTCCCATGTTGCCCTGTCTGGGAACTAAAACACCCAGTCAGTAAGATTCCAGGCCCTTTGGGAAAGTGAGCCTCTCCCTCAGGGTACCAATATCCTGTGAAACGTGTGGTTCCTACCATCTGGCACTAGACAGTTACTACTGCAGATAGTTATTTTTCTGTTTATAATTACACTTGTGTTAATTTTCTATTGCTGCCGTGACAAATTACTGCAAACTTAGTGATTTAAAGAATGCACATTTATCGTCTTGGAGGTCAGAAATTGGAAATGGTTCTTATGAGGCTAAAATCAAAGTGTTGGTAGGGCTTCATTCCATTCTGGAGGCTTGAGGAGAGAATTTATCTTCCCATCCTTTCCAGCTTCTAATGGGCAACCCATATTCACTGGCTGGGTCTGCCTCCTGCCATCTGTGGAGCCAGCAACAGCAGGCTGGGTCCTCCCTGCACTACCATTTCTTTGGTTCTTCTCTGCCTCCCTCTTCTACTTTTAGGGATGACAACTACAGGAGTCCCCCCCCTTACCAGCCCTGTAGCTTTCCATGGTTTCTGTTACTTGTAGCCCATCACAGTCTGCAAGCAGATGGTCCTTCTCCTGATGCATCATCAGAAGGTCACCAGTAAGGGCGCCTGGGTGGTTCAGTTGGTTAAGCGTCCGACTTTGGCTCAGGTCATGATCTTATATTTCGTGGGTTTGAGCCTGCATTGGGCTCTGTGCTGACAGCTCAGAGCCTGGAGCCCGCTTCAGATTCTGTGTCTCCTTCTCTCTCTGCCCCTCCCCCGCTTACGCGCGCGCACTCTCTCTCTCTCTCTCTCTCTCTCGCTCGCTCGCTCTCTCTCTCCCCTTCAAAAATAAACATTGAAAAAAAAAGGTTGCCAGTAGCCTAACTCTTAGGCACAATGCCTACATCATTTACCTCCCTTCATCTTATCACATAGGCACCTTACGTCACGAGAAGGTCGAATATAGTACAATAAGATATTTTAAGAGACCACATTCGTGTAACTTTTGTTACACGTATATTGTAATTTTAGTTTATTATTAGTTGTTAATCTCTTACTGTGCCTCATTTATACACTAAACTATCATGGCTATGTATGTACAGGAAAGCCATGACATATACAGATCTTCCTGGACTTATGACGGGGTTATATCCCGATAAATCCATTGTTTGTTGAAGATCTCGAAAGCTGAAATGCATTTAGCACGCCTAACCTGCCAGACATCATAGCTTAGGCTGCAGTTGGGCAAAGTCCTCTCACACAAAGCCTCTTTTATAATAGTGTTGACTATCTCATGTAATTTATTGAATACTGTACTGAAAGTGCCAAACAGATGGTTGTCTGGGTACAGAATGGTTGTCAGTGTATCGGTTGTTGACCCTCGTGATCGCGTGGCTGGCGGGGAACCGCGGCCGGTGCCGCTGCCTGGTATCACAGGAGAGGATCTTCTTGCATATTGTTAGCCCGGGAAAAGATCCAAATTCAAAATTCCAACTACCATTTCTACCAAATGAGTATTGCTTTCGCACCAGCGTAGTTGAAAAATCGTAAAATTGTAAAGCTGGGAACCATCTGTACAGGGTTTTTGGCACTACAGTGGTTTCCGGCATCCACCAGGGGTCTTAGAAAGCATCCCTCAGGGATGAGGGGGGACTACTGTATTGTGATTGCATTGGGCTCACCTGGAAAACCCAGGCCACTCTCCCATTGTAAAGTAAGCTGATTACTGCCCTGCAACCTTAAGTCCCTTTGCCATCTAATGGAACACAGTCACAGGTTCTAGGATTAGGGTGTGCACATCTTCCGGGGGGGGGGGGAAGGGGGGGTGTTATTCTGCCTCCTTCATATCCTGTTTTCCAAATTAGATTCCTAGGAGGACAGGACCACATGCTATCTTAACTAGAAGGGTGTTGTGCCAGAGTAATCATTCAATAATTGATGGTTGAATGGTTGGATGAATTTGAGCTAAATGCTGAATGAAAGTGCCTCCATTTCCAAGTTGTAGTTTTCTGCAGAGGATTCCTTCACGTTACTGAGCTTATACATCAGAATAATTTCATGAAGTACATTGTAATCGGGAATAGAACTCATCAATATGCTAGAACTTATCTCAGTGTCCAAAAAGGTATTACTTCTGCCTGTTTAGATCAATACACGTGCTCCCAAAGCTGTTGTCATTTCTCCAGGATCACCCGCTTCTCCCATTGTTTGCGTAAATGTTTTGCTCCCTGAAGAGTCCCTGGAGTGTCTGGCAGGATGAGTCCAGCAAAATCATCTTCCTGTTTAGTCATGTTTTTGGGAACAGAAATCAGCATTCATTTGTCAGTAGTACATGGTTCCCGTAGGTTGCTTTCCATTCTCTCAGCATCTTAAATTTAAAAAGAAAAAGAAAAACAATACACGAATACAAAGGAAAATGGTGTTGCCCGTTCTCACCCCAGTATGGAACTTGAATAGTGTCTTGATTTGATTGTTATTTAGAAGCAACCTTCTTATGTTCCCAATCAAAAAGTTCTTTCCTTTCTAAAAAGGAGGAAATAATAGCTTTTGGATATCTCTCACAATATTGTCACACTTCCTGAACTCCATATTTTAAAATTCAATGAGTCAATAAGGGAGCATTTTGTAAGCACCGTGCTTGATAAAACACATCTAAGACACAAACCTCACCTGAAAGAGGCTGAAAATCTAGTGGAAATCTATGCAAACCTGGAAGGAAAGAAGCCTTTATACAAAGAGTAGATTTAATTGAACCTTTTCTATGCCACGGAAACATTTGCATCTAATGATCATAATGTTATTTTAGCTGTAATAGCCTCAATTTGCTGTGCAACGAGTTGAAAAGATAGCATGGATATGTAACAATCCTCTATGATTTTTTAAATATTTTAACCAAGACTTAATTTTCTTACCAATTTTAATATTTTTCCAAAGTGAAATCAATAAGGAAAACCAATACGGTTGAATTTCACCTTCTCCTGTTTAACCTTTCCCGTAATGCCAAGTGACAATTCCTTTGATTCACACAGACTCTCACTTCGATCCAAAATCCTCCTGAATACTTCATCTCTTAAATCTCCAGTTTCACTTATATTTAAGTGCCCAACTTGTATGAATGCGGCTGATTTTTTTCAAGTAGGCTCGATTAAACTTTCCGAGTGGCCACACTTATCTGGATTACACTAGAAGATTCTCTTCTAATGATCCTCATTTCAGCCCCTACTTCCCCAGCCATCAGCAACTAGGTGGCTTGGGTGTGAGTTTTAACTGCTTATCTGAGTTTCTTTTATGCTTTTCGTGACAAGAGGTAAGAGCAATGAAAAATATGAACAATAAAATGAAAAAAGAGTATTATTGCCGTCCTGGCGTTGCAGCCTCAAAAACTTTAGATGTAAAGATACCTTAGGGGCGCCTGGGTGGCTCATTCAGTTAAGCATCTGACTCTTGATTTCGGCTCAGGTCATGATCTCACAGTTTTGTGGGTTTGAGCCCCAAATTGGGCTCTGTGTGGATGCCGTGGAGCCTGCTTGGGATTCTCCCTCTCCCCTCCCCTGCTAGTGCTCTCTCTGTCTCTCTCAAAATAAGTAAATAAACTTAAAAAAAAAAAAAAGAGATATCTTGCCCATGTCGGGGGCTTCTCCCCATTTCATTGCCTCAGAAAGAGGAGACACTGCCTCTCCCTGTTGTTACTACTGAAAACGTGCGAATGAACTGTTTTGCCCGGACAGCGCTGTTCTATGATGGTGGGTTGTGAGACCCTGACAGATGCGTTTTTGTTAAGTTGAACTTGAGAGTCCCAATTTACTGCCTCAATTAGAACTGTGCCTTCCAAGTTCCTGCTTGACTTGTATGTGCAAGATGCATTCAAAGCAATAAGCTTTTGAATTTGTACATTCTCAATGCCTTGAGCGCTCACCCTAGGCCCTGATCATTTGCATTTTTGCAATGAACACCTGTTGTAAGTGACTCGGGCCTGCAGGGGCAGCGCACCAGCTTCCTTCAGCTTAGACGGGGACTGTCAGAGCCTGGGATACACTGAGAAGTGGAGGACTCCTCACCAAGTGTGGTAGCAGCTGGAGCAGGTTTGTTCCTTGCCGGTGCTCCTCTCACTGACCTGGTTTCCTCCGAGGAGAAACGGAAGGTCTGTAGTAGGTATCTTCACTGAGGGACACGGCCAACTTCTAGAGTTCTGTATGCCCTTTTTCTTGTGACCGCACAGGTCCACCAGTTCTTCCCATTCCATCTTCCTCTTGCTCTTCCATTCCCTTTTTGAGTGACCAGCTGGGGACCCCTGCACCCCCAACCCCCCTTGTTTGAGCCTTGGTTCTCGTTCACGAGAAAAGCTTTTATGTTTTGGGCCAGGCCCTGTGCTAATACCCTCAACAGCCCAATGAGGTGCTGTTATTGTGTAGTTGTTACAGGGAAGTATTTTTAAAAGGTGGCAGATGGTCCCAAGGAAGACAAGACAAGCGTGAGTTTGCTGGCAGGGGGGAGGATGCCTCTGTTGTCTCATGAGGAAATTTAGGATTGTGGAAAACGGTTTTTCCCTGAAGGTTCTGATGATTCCCTAAGTCACTTGCTAGTTTTGAACTTATTGTGTTTTGGTCAAAAATGCCTGTCATTTATCTCTTACCACAGTAATTGAAGCAGAGAAATCTCTCCCAACCGAAAGTCTCCCAGAAGTTGGATCACGTTTTAGGGCAGTTCGTGGCCTCCGGGTTGTAAAGATACTTATAACAGGATGCTAGGGTGGGAAGACCGTGTGTGAGACCATTTCAGGCAAGGCTATTATTAAAGCAAAGCTTACAACCAGGCAGGCCATGGTTGAGTATGAATTGGGGCCTGAACAGTCTGGATAATTGGATCTTCTCTCCAGTTGTATTGTGCCAGTGGAGACTAGACCAAAAATAGAGGCTATTTCTCATCAGTGTTTCCTCTCTGCCACAGGACTGCTAAGAGGGACCTCTTGTTGGCTCTTTCTGTGGCAGAGTGCCTTGAAAGTCTTCTTGGGTGACACCTCTAGTACGGCCTCAATCCGTTTGCTGAAACCAGGCCGAGTTGCTGAACTTCCTCATCAATACTGATGACTTCAACTGTGGAGGCACATTACCAAGAACATTACTGATGGGGCAATGTCATCCCGGGGTGGGGAATCACCCGTGCATTTCCATGGGTTTAGACCTTCGATCTGAAAATAGGGAGCCTTTCATCAATGACTTGAAGAATGGAATAAAAGAATCATAGGTATTAAGATTCCAAATGGCCTTAAAGCAACTGTAGGGGTTTGTCCTGCAGCTTGGAATTAGGTCCAAGTTTAAAGCTGCCTTGGGGCGCCTGGCTGGCTCAGTTGGAAGAGGATGCAACTCTTGATCTCAGTCTCCCGGGTGAGTTCGAGCCCCACATTGGGTGTGGAGATTACTTAAACAAATAAACTGAAAAAAATTGCCTTGATGGCATTGGTCATCAAGATCACATAGGAGCCCAAGGCCACCTTGATGTAAACTCACTGATGAATTTAAGTGCAAAATGTTGCAGTCTGTGAAAAGCTGGCTAAATTTGAGATTCGGGAGATGCAGAAAGCCTGGAATCTACATGATTTAACAAAACAATGACTTTGCTGTTGAAAAATTTGTAACAAACATAGCAATTCATTCCTACATCTCTCAAGGTAATTAGTTTCATAGATTAAAAGGGTCTATTCTGCTGCTCCCTGCCTTTATTCCTGCCTCTCTACTCTCACAAATCCTCATTGGACTATCCAAAGCACAGGTAGTCTTGTTATGAGTTACAGTAATAAACCATTGCTAGTACATTCCTCCCCTACCCTCAGATCCAGTAGTTGTGGTATTTGGGGGGGTTGCTAGGATCCTGTAGCAAAACCAGGGACAGGTATCATTTGCTGCATTTGGGAGTGCTTTACTAATTTTGTGATGCCTCTTGGCACCAAGAGATTAGGCAATTTGAGTCTCTTTCCCAGTTCAAAGAAAGACACTTTTCCAAAGATGTATATTATTAAGGTGCCCTTTCAACTCTGTAACCCTCTGTGCAACCGTCTTGATCACTCTTTTGTGTCTCCATTGCCCACACCTTATGGCCTGTGGTCTGGTTAAATGCTTCATCTCACTGACTCTATCTAGAAAACAGAAGAGAAGGGCTTGGTCCCAGCACTAACCGACTGTGCCCAATCACAAAAATTAACTAAGAATGCTCTAAGCCAATGAGCTGGATCACCACTCTTCATAGATAGGAACTACCCCAAGAACCATCAGGGGAACAGAAAGAGTAGGTGTTTAAGCCAAGTCAGGAATAAAATTTCTGCTGACTGCAAGTCTCTGCCACTTTGGCTGGGTGAAATGATTTTTCCCGGAAGGTTTCAGTGATTGCCTAAAGCACTTGCTAGTTTTGCTAATGTGGTTTGACCTCACTGGGGCTCTCATCACAAATGCCTGTCATTTATCTCATGCTACACATAGCTGAGGCAGAGAATTTATTCCCAGCACCAAGAATCTCCTAGAAATTGGATAATCACCCCTTTGGTTCAATCCAATTTCATTTGATTGTCCCCTGGTTTAAGCCTCCTCTACGAATAAATATAGCATTGATCTGGTGGTCGGTTTGTGTAATTGGCAATTGTTCTTCCCCTCTTCCAGATCATTTGTTTGTCTCACATGGTTTACAATGGCTGGATTTGTCAAAGGTATTCCCATTGGGCCTTCTAGATTTCTGCAGGCCATGATCTGATCCCCAGGGTTTCTTTATTTCCTCCCTTCTGCAATCTGTGAGTCACTGTATGTGTCTTAGCCATGGGCCAGCCTGCCATCCTTATTCCAAAATTGGAATGTGAGTTGCTGCCTTGCTTGCACCAGATTTTGTTAGGAGCAGGGAGACCTGTTTGCTTTCACTTGCAGCGAAGAGTTTTGAGTGTGACATTCCGTAGTACACATTAGCTATGGCCTTGACATTTCTTATATTTGATGGGTATTTGCAGAGTATGACTCAGGAATGATTGCGGTATTGTAACTGTATTACTTATGTAGAGATGTGTGTGTGTGTCTATGTAATTTAACACTGTAAATATCAGCATAGGGTGTGAGCTGTTCCGTGGCTTTCATTTTGATGAATACATAAGTGAACGAATGACTGAATGATGTTGCACTGTTAGATTTTTCTCCTTAGTATGTAGCTAGTAACTTCACATTTCCATTGTCTTCCCAACAGTCGTCCCATCCTCTCTGATGGCAAAAAGCAGTAATGCATTTGGTGCAGGGTTTGGGGCCATTCCAGCCCTAGGGACCATTGTTGACTGGTCTTAGGCCTATTGCCCCAGCGTTAGATACCCAAAAGGGCACACTGGTTTAGGTACCACTGAGAAAAAGTGCGGAAAAACCTTGACAGAACTATACATCAACATGTAACAAAACATGTAACATGTACATCAAGGTGTATTTTACTTCAGAGCTCTTACAGCATGCAGAATATGCATCTTACAATGCGGGAAATATGGTGAGTTGGTTCAGAGTGAAGCTCAGAACTTTTGTTTGATACTTTGGGGAAGAGACACCCCCCCTTCTCAAGTACAAGTGAGGAAGTAGTGTTCTGGCCACCAACATCCTATGACTCTGAGGAGGGCTGCCCCAGATGTGGCCAGTTGAAAAGAAACTGGGTTCTAGGAGCTCCTGGGTGGCTCAGGTGGTTAAGCATCTGACTTTGGCTCAGGTCACTATCTCACAGTCCATGGGTTCCAGCCCCGCATCAGACTCTGTGCTGACAGCTCAGAGCCTGGAGCCTGCTTTGGATTCTGTGTCTCCGTCTCTCTCTGCTCTTCCCCTGCTCACGCTCTGTTTCTCTTTCTCAAAAATGAACACACATTAAAAAAGAAAGAAAGAAAGAAGGAAGGAAGGAAACTGGGTTCCTGACACTGTCCTGTCTTGGCAGTGAGTTCTGCAGTTATGTGTATTAGGACATTTTCTTTATTATTGAAGCCAGTTCCAGTTGGTTTGTTTTTTAATTTGGAACCTAAAGCATCCTGTGTCAAGTATGACTTTTAATAAAGGATACTGAGCTCAAGAGGACGGACCATACACTGGGCAGCAATTAGAATCATAAAGAAAGAAACCCAAAGTGTAACACAGTGTAGGATGTGAAAGAAAGAATGACCTGTACATGGAGCAAAATATCCCTTCTGTGTCCTCACTTTTGCCTCGATTCTCTGATCACACCTGGCTCCTGTTCTTGAGTCCACTTGCAGGCCTTTTCATTAGAATTCCAGAGGAGTTTTCCAGGGAAAGTACATAAAAAAGTAAATGGGAATTATCCAGTTTGGGAGAAAAAAAAACAAACAAACCCAAAACAAAAGAAGTAACAGAGAAGCAGGATAGCAAGTGGTTGAAAGTTTAGGGCTAGCATTAGGTCCTGATTTCAAATCATGACTCTGTTGCTCACTCCTGAGCCACCTCACTGGCTCCTCCTTGTCTTCTCTCATCTGCCAAATGGGTCCAACCCTTGGCACTGTTAAGAGACTTAAACAAGGTTGATGCATGTAAAGATGTTAATGAATGCCTTACAGATGCTAATTTTTTTTTTTTTTTTTTGAGACAGAGAGAGACAGAGCATGAACGGGGGAGGGTCAGAGAGAGAGAGGGAGACACAGAATCTGAAACAGGCTCCAGGCTCTGAGTGCTGACCACTGACGCGGGGCTTGAACTCACAGACCGCGAGATCATGACCTGAGCTGAAGTCGGACGCTTAACTGACTGAGCCACCCAGGCGCCCCCAGATGCTAATTTTTAATACTGGCAAAACTTAGAAATCATTTTCAATTATATACAGTATCCAAAAGAGATTGTAATCCAGTGGCCTTAGCCTCATGAGTATGTAAGAATAAATAAAGACAACTCTTCAGCCAGTAATAGCTGCTAGGCCTCAAGATAGATAATAGACCAGTAAGGTTCTTCATTGTCTAGATTCAGTAAAGTCCTCTCTGGAGTTGTCGCAGCACAATGTTTGGAACAGAAGGCTTGACTTTGCCTCCCTCTCCCATGGGCTCATGTCTTTGGGGTTCTTCCGTTCTTTCAGGTACAGACTTCAGTAGCTTTATTTTTGCCTGGTTGTCCAGTAACCTCCACTTCAGTGCCTCTTTTCTTTTGCTTTTTGTTATTTTTTAATGTTTGTTTATTTTGAGGGAGAGAGCAACAGAGTGTGAGCGGGGGAGGGGCAGAGAGAGAGGGAGACACAGAATCTGAAGCAGGCTCCGGGCTCCGAGCTGTCAGCACAGAGCCTGAGGAGGGGCTCGAATTCACAAACCACCAGATCCGAGGTTGGATGCTTAATGGACTGAGCCACCCAAGCACCTCTCAGTGCCCCCTTTCTAATTCATACTTACTCTATCCATTTCCTCCCTTTGTTGAAAGAAACAACTTCTGTGTTCCCATCCATTGCTATGAATAAGGAAATCATTGTTCAAAAACATTGGGTTTTGTGTAAATGTATTTTAAGATGTGATGTTTCAAAGAAAAGGATTGTGGTCTGAATCACAGACTAGAGCTGTCTAATTTTGTGGGTATTGCTTAAGAAGGAGGTCAGGTTTGGGGCGCCTGGGTAGCTCAGTTGGTTATGTGTCCAACTTCTGCTCAGGGTCACGATCTTGTGGTTCGTGGGTTCTGGCCCCACGTCGGGCTCTGTGCTGACATCTTGGAGGCTGGAGCCTGCTTCAGATTCTGTGTCTCCCTTCCTCTCTGCCCCTCCCCTGCTCACTCTCTGTCTCTCAAAAATGAATAAACATTAAAAAAAAACACTAAGGTATCTTAATAGTAGATACTAAAAAAAAAAGCCAGTTTTAAGTCCATCTCCAGGTATGGGTGTATCTAGGGCTTTGCTGCTGAAAGTGTTGACCTCGATGTAGCCAGGACATCACATGGGAGCCTGTTAGAAATACAAAATCCCAGCACCCCTCCCCCACCTGCGAACCAGAATCCCTACATTCACGGGTACTTCAAATGACCTTGACACTGGAGGAACTCTGCTCTCAGAAGCAGAGTGGATGAGGGTAGAGAACGGACTGTGAGGCTCATCTTCTGATTGGAAGAAGGCCTTTGTGTGACTTTATGCTAAGTGTTCATTCTTTGTTTCTGTCTTTTGTATTATTCTCCTTTGTCATGAAGAGAGAAAGCTACTCATTTATTAAGAAAGAAACTACTTCAGAGACCAGCCGTGATAAGGGATGCCCTATAGCACTAGGGAATATGCAATCAAACATGGCCTCTGCCAGAGAAAGCTCAAAGGCTGTAAGGATGGCAGTTAATGAATTCCACTCAAGTCTTCAGGAGAATCAGGATTAGATCCAGCAGCAGTTGGCAATGCTAAAAGATTCCTCTGTACCCTAAGATGAAAGGGGCTCAGGGGAAACAGACCCTGGTCACAGCTCAAGGGGGTGAGCGCAAAGAGTCAGGTCCCGGGAGGGGCTGCGAGCTAGGAGTCAGGCTTGAACTAGAGATCTGGACTGAGTGGTTTCCACTGGACTCTAGTCAGCCCAGAGTTGAAGAGTTGGCAGAGAGAAAAGGTCAAAGTCAAGAGAGAGGGTTATGCAAGTGGCATAGGAAAGAGCAAAGAAAAAGATTGAAAGTCCAAAGCAATAATCAGAAACCAGAAGTGCCCTGGGAGTTGGAGAGGTAGGCAGAAAGGAAAATAGGAGATCTGGGACATCAGCCCTTTGGACACTTTGCTGTTGGTGAGTGCTGGACATTGAGATTTGCCAGGAATCTAAGGTTATTACGAAATGGGGGCTCCTGGCTGGAGCGAGGAGAGAGGGTCATGGAGGGAGACAGGTAGTGACCAGGAGCTGTTGACCCAGGCAGACTTCTGTGCTGTGAGCAGCTGGGCAGGAAGGATGAAGTCCACGAGGTCGAAGATGCTCAAGTGAGAAAGGTTCATGGAGGAGCCCTGGTTTCTCCACTATGCCAGGCCAAGGAGCAAAGAGTTCCTGAAGGATTGTTGGGGGCAGGAAAACAACGGAAGGGCAGCCCAGGTCAAAGAGGCGACAGGAGTGAGGCAAACAAGGCTGTTGACTGGCATGCCGAGATCTGCCTGTTGGCTCTCTGTGCTCTTTCATAGAGCCTGATGGGCACAGATGACCCTGAGCATAAATCACAGCACAAAGGAGGGCAGAGGCTTGCGAAGAATGCAAGGTACCTCAAACCAGTAATGTTTGTACTTTGGTTCAGTATTTCAGTTGCTAAAGTCTTAATCCAAGGAAAAGGATATCATTTTGAATATAGGACCAAGCATGCCATCAAGAAAATGTGCAGGCGTTGCAATCAGACACACGGGGGCTTTGGAAAATTATCTTTGGGCTTTCGTTTCTGTATCTATAAAATTGAGAAAATGCTACTTTCTCTGTAGGGCTCCTGGAAAGGTTTAACACATGTGGAACACCTAACAAGGTAACACCAAACGCATAGCAGGGGGCTTGATGCAGCTGGGGAAGTGTGGGAAGGAGAAAGCATTCATGCTTTTGTCTGCCTGAGCCTTCTACCTGCTTTTGCTCATTATGGACGTTCCACTATTCTTTTTGTATTTGAGGGCTACTAATTTTTTGTTTTTGTTTTTGTTTTGCATTTACTGCACGAAGAAGATGATAGTTCTATTTCTGGTAGGTACTGAAAGAGGACAAAAGTACTTAGTTTAAAATAGAATTGACCGAGGGAGAGTTGAACTCTACCTAGAAGCTACACACAGCGCAGCCCTAGGATAGACAGCTGCCATCTACTGCCTGCCTCCCTCCTGGTGGGCAGAGAACCTCAAGGAAAATAAGAGTCTTATAAGCGCTAACCCTGAAAGTCTAGGTCTGTAAAGGGAGGGCCAACATCTCAGCTTGTATCAAGCCAAAAGCTGCTATTTACTTGGTGAATTATGGAAAGGCCAGCTGCTTTCGAAGCTAGTGGGTGGGTATAGTTAGGTCACTACCCTTTCCAGACAGGACGTTGGCATTTTAACCGGGATCTTCAGAGAAAAATGCCACCATTCAAAGCAGTGACTCTTACACTAAGAAGTTTTGATGCTGTGGCAGATCCACTGGAGAAAAGTTGAGAGACAAGGAGACTTTAGGATATTTCTGTCCTTGGTGCTCCCAAACATTCTCTTTCCGGGTGAACCTCTCTTCTTCCAAATTGATCCTAAACTTCCCTGATGTCGAGGTGGGGAATGGTTTCTTAAGCTGCTTCCTGGCCTGAGAGTATCTGAATAATGTATAGCTTATCACACACACACACACACACACACACACACACACACACACACACACACACATTAAAGATTCTCCATGAAAAAGTCAGCCAAAGAAGAAGGGCCTACTGGCCTTTTGATAGTGAAGACCACAGAGGATAAAAGTATTGCCTCTAAAAGATACTGTTTCTTTAAAGAAAAATCATGTAGCTCTGATGTGCTGGTGCTGTCTTTTCAAAACAAAACAAAACCCTTTAAAACACAAACACTGTTGATGACACACCATTCTCAGGTAAGCTGTGGCCTTGATCAATACACTGATTTTTGTTTAAAAGGAGAGGAAAACCTACTTTTTGGCAAGGGCGTCAATCTGGTTGACCCTTTAAATGTGTTAATTACAATTGTCAAAGCAATTGGGAAGACATAGCTTTTAAATATTAGATCAATTGATCAATTATAATGTGATTCCTCCGCTCACACACTCTGTTTTGTATCAAACAAGCCCTTGGCTGTTCAGAGAACAGAATTCATGCCAAACAAATTACCAGTGACTAGCCAATTTAAGAGATTAACCTTGCTTAAAAAGAGCCCCTGAATGGCTGTGATTCAGCGGTCTTCATTAGACTCTCAGTTCTTTCCTCCTTATTTGCCGTGACTCATCAGCTTTGATGGGACCAATTCTGTGATCATTTTCACTTTGTTTTGTCCTTTCTTGTAAATTGCATCAGATTTTTAAATTTTAATTTTCCATCACACAGGACCATATTTATGGTAGAAGGGCTTTTTCTTGTAAAACAAACGTATAAATTCTGGTTCACGGAAACATTGGAAACCGTACTACCTAGCAGGTGGTGTTTTTCTCATGTATAATGAGTAAAAAAATCTTAAGGCATTTAGATTGATAGATTTTGCTGCTGCTTCCTATTTAAAAAGTAGCTAAACAGTGGAAAATAAATGGAGCGAATGGCTGCATTTCTATAAATTTGCTTGTCAGAATTACTCAGCATGGTCCTGGGTCTCAGAAATGGAGTCTGTGTCCCAAGTGGAGTCCAGGGCATTGGCCAGCCCGTGTGTTTTTATTCTCAGGTATTCTGATGGGTACTCAGAACGATCTGATGTCATGGTGGCTTCACAGTGGTCCTTCCTCCTAAAAAAGCAAAACCAAAAACAAAAACACCTTTCCAAGGCTGACATCCCCTGTGATTCAAAAGGGATTGGTTATCTTTTTCAAAAGACTACAGTATGTTACATGGTGTTAAGTAGAGGTGTGAGACTTACATCTAAGAATCCTGTAGCATATCTACTTTAGCAAGATTGACATATATGGGGCATTTTGCCTGTTTAAAAAAAAAGACAAAACAAAATACATTTGGAATTCGAAACCAATTCAAAGAATATATGCTACCCATCTTTGAGGGGAAGAAAAAGAAATCCTTCTAGTAATTACTGCATGAGAAATCTAAACTGAATCACTGTATTAATGAAATGGTTATTATGAGCACTATAATTCAGTACTGGTAGGAAAATTGGAATCTTAATGAATAGAATGTGTTTGTAGAGAATAAATTGTGCCCCACAAATACAAAAATTTATTTTGAAGCAATTATAAAATTAGGGGACAAAACAAAAGAACATCTTTAAGATTTTAAATTTTTTCCAGCTTCATTGAGATATAATTGACAAAAGTTGTGTATATTTAAGGTGTACAAAATGTTTTGATATGTGTACATTTTGAAACTATTACAACAATCAAGCCAATTAGTATATGCATCATCTCACATACTTGTGTGTGTGTGTGTGTGTGTGTGGTAAGGACACTTGAAGTTTGCTACTAGAGAAGATCTTAAGGGGCATCTGGGTTGCTCTTTGGGTTGGGCTTTTGACTCTTGATTTAGGCTCAAGTCATGATCTCACAGTTTGTGAGTTCGAGGCCCATGTTGGGCTTTGCACTGACAGTGAGGAGCCTACTTGGGATTCTCTCTCTCTCTCAAATGTACAGTACAGTGTTGTTACCTATAGTCAGCTTGCTGTATATCGGATCTCCAGAACTTATTCATCCCGCCTAACTGAAACTTTATACCCTTGGTCTAACATCTCCCCATTTCTCCCAGCCCCTGGTAGTTACCATTCTACTCTCTGCTTTTATGAGTTCAACCTTTTAAGACTCTACATATAAGCAAGATCATGCAGTATTTGCCTTTCTGTGTCTGGTTTATTTCACTTAGCATACTGTCCCCCACGTTCATCCATGTTGTCACGAGTGGCAGGATTTCTTTCTTTTTTGAGGCTGAGTAATATTCACTGTGTGTGTGTGTGTGTGTATGTGTGTGTGAGCGCGCGTGTGTATGGTACATTTCCTTTATCCATTCATCCATTGGTAAGCACTTAGGTTGTTTCCATATTTTGGCATCTTAAAGATCTGAATTCACATCCAAGTGAGTGGTTTCTGTTGAAATCTGGCATATATGTAACTGTAGTATTCCTGGTCTTCTCTCCGTACCACCACTCTCCACTCTAACAACTTACCCTGGGATACATCCCTCTTTATTCCCATAGTACCTTGTTCTTTGTAGCACTAAGCACTTTTGTAATTACTACTATCTCCGAAAATTAATTATGGTGAACTATATCAACACCAGGAAGTGGGATTCACTGGGGGCCATCTTAGAGTCTGTCTGCTACAGGATCTAATCCTTAGTAGTATTTTATTTATTTATTTTTGAAATCTTTTTTTCTTTATTTTGAGACAGAAAGTGTGAGTGGGGGAGGGGCAGAGAGAGAGGGAGAGAGAATCCCAAGCAGGCCAGCACTGTTGGCTCAGAGCCCGACACAGGGCTCCCTCTCATGAAATGTGAGATCATGACCTGAGCCAAAACCAAGAGTCGGATGCTTAAGTGACTGAACCACCCAGACACTGCCTTAATAACATTTTAAAATAAGGTCCGATGTTTCAGACATAAACACTCTGAAGTTAGGATTCCATAAACTAATTATCACGTAAAACAAGGAGCCAGCCTTTTACTGTTGCCTGTAAAGATTCCATGCCTTTGAATCTATTTTATCTTTTTCTGGAAGCAGACTTATATGATAAGATGCCTCAATAAAAGACACGTAGGTGCACACTAGAGCAGAGTTTCTAACTTTGTACCTCTATTCCAACAACAGACAGGGATTTAAATTTAGACCCTAATTGTAGTTGAATAGACTTTTAAAGTCAAGTTTAAGGATAGTGATTGCTTCTAAAACTCCCACCCATCTTACATCCACTTGAATCTGAAGTGTTTCTTCTGTGCTTTGAACAGTAAGAAAAATGATTTCCTTTAAATTTTAGTCATTTGCCTTAGTCCCCTGAAAACATTTCATAATTTGCTCCTCCAAACCAAAGAGCAGACAACCCTGGCTTTGACATTGATAAAGCATGTGTTTCAGTTGAGATCCATTATGAGAGTGCACAAGAGTTGATTTTAGGTTTCCTTGCCCTAATTGCAAAGAGTGGCAATTGAAATCATATTGAAGTTTTACCGCAAGTGCACTCATATCCAGATCACAGGAAACTGTTGTATTTTTATATCTAGACTACTATCCAATGATTTAGAAGATAGATATACTCTAATTTTATTCAGTGTGTTCTTTCTGAGTGCTATAATAGGCTTTTGTTTGCATGCGGGCACCTAATTAAGAGAGGGGGGAAAAATCCCTTGTTAAAATCAGCTGGGAATAATCAGAATGATCATTCTGTGGCTCATAAATATTACATGAGCAATATGGGTGCATCAGTAATATTTAACTGTTTTCCAGTTCCACTTAAAACTTTTTGTTCTGAAAGTCTCCAAGCCCAGGAGAAGATTGGTGCTTTAAATTCTTAATCTCAAGAAGAGCTCATGGGATTTCTATTTGCGGCAGTTTGGTTTATTTATACACTTTCAAGGATTACAAAAACCAACCTGTTATTGCTGTGGCCACGTGTTTGGTTTCTCAGGCTGGGAATCTAGTGTGGCTTACGCTGAGTCCCAAGGGTGAGGTGCCTACATTTCCTGAGCTATTTCACCACCCATGTCTCATGCCTTAATATTTTGACTGCCCTTTTTTGTTTTGTTTGAATTCTACTGCCTTTAGAGAACTTGGAGAAATGGGACACGATTATATAAATCTTCAAAAAAAATTACATCACAGTTGTCATTCAAAAATTTTAGCTATAATTCCAGAAAAGAGATGCAAAGAGAGAAATAGATGGTAAAGAAATTTACTTACAGAGGGAGGAAGATTTAAGCCCCATCTGAGTTCTCTTTACTGTCCATTTTTTGCCCCCACCTTCTAACATGGTGGCCTCCTTGTGCCCTCAGAAGGCCCTTCAAATGATTACCTGTCTGGGAGCTGCCTCCTCTTGGTAGAGGGCAAGGGGGGTAGAGGTAGCTCTCCAGCGTGAGGAAGAGTCTTGAGCACCCTCTGGAGGTTCAAGTGCACAACCAACAGATACTGTGTTCCAACATAATCAATGATTTGTGACTTCTATTGCCATTTTTTTGTTTTTGTTTTTTTGCAAATGTTACAATTCATCCATTTAAAAATAGGATTTTAGGGGCTCCTGGGTGGCTCATTCGGTTAATGTCTGACTTTGGCTTGGGCCAGAATCTCGTGGTTTGTGAGTTCAAGCCCCACGCTGGACTCTCTGTTGTCATCTGGGAGCCTGCTTTGGATGCTCTGTCTCCCCTTCCTCTGCCCCTCCCCCACTTGTGTGCATGCACGTGCACCTGCACACACACACTCTCAAAAATAAATAAGAATAGGATTTTGTTCCAACCATACTTGAAGTTTTTGTTTTCCCAAGAATGTTTTAACCAAAAAGAATAATGTTCTTTCTTTGTCTTCTCTTTCCAAAATACTGGATTTTTAAAGTTTATTTATTTATTTGGGTGGGGTGGGGAGAGAAGGAGGGGCAGAGAGACAGGGAGAGAGAGAATCCCAAGCAGGCTCCACACTGTCAGCACAGAGCCTGACACAGGGCTCGATCCCATAAACCGTGAGATCATGACCTGAGCCAAAATCAAGAGTTGGACACTTAACTGCTTGAGCCACCCAGGTGTTCCCAAAAGACTGGATTTTTCAGGTAACAGTTACATTGGGTACCTGCAATGGATATAACTCTATACTAAGCATCATGGACAGTAAACAAATGGAGAAGACGTGGGTACCATGCCTAGGTTGTAACCAAATCAGGGGTTATGAGTGAGTGTTCTAATTATGTGTCTAGACAGGGATTTCTCAGCCTTGGCACTATGGATAATTCTATGCATTGTGGGATATTTTCCAGCATCCCTGGTCTCCATCCACTGGCTGTCAGTTACACCCCCTCCCCTCACCCCTCACCCTGTGCCTCTGAGTTGTGATAACCAAAATATGTCTATAAACATTGACAATTGCCCCAGTTGCAAACCACTGGTCTTAGAAAACTATAGGGAATGGAGATGAGGAGTACAAAAATAGAAACAAAAATAAACATTCATTTTAAAATAGTATGTTCTATAGATTACTGTGTCGAACTTGAGCTAGAGACATGCCTCGTACAAGTCAGTGATGTAATATGAGAATTTTCATAAAAACAAAGTTTTTGGATGTTCTTAAAAGTTATTTTTCATTTTAACACTTTTTGTGGTGCAGTGATTTCAAGGGCTACAGTGAGTCTAAGGGAATATAGTCGGTTTTTTGCCTTTACATTTTCAAGTAGATATTTGTAAATCAGGCTGAGAGCAAAGAATGATGATGTACTGAGTCCTTGTTTGAGAATATTATTCATGTGTCAATTTTTCTTCAGTGAAACAAGAACAAAAGCTCTTGACTGGAGTCCAATTCTGCTAATTATTTTGTGACAAACAGGTTTCCTGTTTTGTTTTGTTTTGTTTTTCCAAAGAGTGATTTATGTGCTAATAGCAACTGCACAAGAATAAACAACAAAATCTGAGGCAGTGAATTTAAGATTATTGGTGTTTGCAAGCGAGGCCTATCTTCATGTAGACTGGCAGTTCTTAACTGGTGATTTTGCTCCCCCAACCCCCCTCCCCCCCAAACATTTGACAATGTCTGGGAATTTTTTTTTTTTAAGTAGGTTTCATGCCCAGCTCAGAGCCCAACCTGGGGCTTGAACTCAAGACCATAAAATCAAGACCTGAGCTGAGATCAAGAGTGAGATGCTTAACTGACTGAACCACACAGGTGCCTCAGGATTTTTAATTTTCATAACTGAGTAAAAGGATGCTATTGACATCTAGCGGGTGGGAACCAGGGATTCCGCTGAACAGTACACACGGCAAGGAATTCTCCAGCCCCAAACTTCAATAGCGCCAAAGTTGAGAAACCCTGGCATATACATATGAGGAAGGAGGGTTTCAGAAGCACATAAGGAGACTTGAGCCTCAGAAAAGTTATTTATTTGCAGAAATTCCTCCCCTGTTGACCTAGGGGAGTTCATTCCTTTGAGTCTAGCATAGACTTCTCATTCCCTTCTTTTAAAAGGCAGATTGTCCTGGGAGAGATAAACTATGGAGTTACTAAAACACAGTCAGAACCCTCCAGATGGTTTGTTCTTATGGTAAGAAGACTGCAGGATAGAGCAAGTACAGCTGCTTTGGGGAGTGCATTTGGGAGTGGGGAGAAGTCTTTGAAATGAGGGAGAAGCTGCTGACTGGGTCTGCGGAGTCTGTGTGGTTCAACTCTAGCCTCACTTCATTTCCTTATGGTTGGTTGTTTTCAGGAGCGTTCTTTTCTTTTAAGTTTTTACTTAGTTATTTTGAGAGAGAGACTGAGAGAGTGAGCAAGGGAGGGGCAGAGAGAGAGAGAATCCTGCGAAGGCTTTGCACTGTCAGTGCAGAGCCCGACGCGGGGCTCAAAACCACGAACCGTGAGATCGTGACCGGAGCTGAAACCAAGAGTCAGTCGCTCAACCGACTGAGCCACCCAGGCAGAGTCAGTCGCTCAACGGACTGAGCTACCCAGGCGCCCCTTTTCAGGAGCATTATTAACGTTTATGAACACACCGAATGGCACGCTCTTCGTTCAGGGGCGTGTGTGTTGGGGTTGTATTTTAGATTATATCTAAATGACGATTCCTGTAAAATGAGCGTCCCATACTTTCTAATTCTTCAGCTAATGAGTGATAATGGAGCCTACTCACCCCAATAACTCAACTACTCCAAACTTTACATTTTGCTCATAGACTTCTAGAAGACATCAATTCTGTTGGAAGCTCTCGGCTTAGTCCTTCATTCTAGCTCTGTGCCTATGCTCTCTCTTTTCACTGTTGCATATTTAATCCCACATGTCTGCTCTGAAGGAGGCCTAGAATAATTTGAAATACTGGTAACACTTTAAAAAGTCCTTTTTCGGGGCGCCTGGGTGGCTCAGTCGGTTAAGCGTCCGACTTCAGCCAGGTCACGATCTCGCGGTCCGGGAGTTTGAGCCCTGCGTCGGGCTCTGGGCTGGCAGCTCAGAGCCTGGAGCCTGTTTCCGATTCTGTGTCTCCCTCTCTCTCTGCCCCTCCCCCATTCATGCTCTGTCTCTCTCTGTCTCAAAAATAAATAAACGTTGGAAAAACAAAAAAATGAAAAAAAAAAATAAAAAGTCCTTTTTCCCCAGTCCCTTTTCCACCCAGGACTCCAAAATACTTGGAAAATACTTGCAACCGCTCTCCTTTTTCTCTCAGAACAGCTTGAATCCGTGGTCCTTGGACCATTTCTTTTCCTCCCAGATTATGTGTTCTGTGTACTGAAATGTTTCTGATTTTTAAATTGTAGTTATTTATAATGAGAGGTGGGTTTAATTAAGAGTTTAGCCGAAACTTTCAAAAGTGATCTGAAGATCAAAGACAGTCACACTAGAGTGTCATACTTGGGGGCACAGCTTGCCCTACAATTTGGGTTTCCTGACATCTGGTTTTTCACAGTGGCATACTGTAGCACTTCATATTTTTTCAGTCACAGATCAGCTGGAAGAGGTCCCAGGGAAATTTAATTTTGTCATTCCATCTTTCCCACTCTTGCTTGGGTCCTGCTATCTTTATTTTCGCAGGTTTCCCATTTTAGTTGCCAATGAGCTGTAAATAGAGTTGAATATTCAACATTTCAGACTTCTTCTCCCACCAACAGGCACAAGGGAAGACTCTACTTTCCTTGGAAAACACTCCTTAAAATTGAAAGATTGAAAATTGAAGATAATGAATTTTCTGATGCTCTTTCATCAGTTAGATTTTTAGGCATGCAGTTATTTAAAATATTAAGAGAAACTTACTTAAATTGTTAAAATCTCACTGTTAATGTCACCATAATTATTAATATTGTCCTTCTTGATCATTTGAAGACTTTCACCCGACAGGTATATCAGCCCCTCCCTATATTTGGCATCTGTCGTAGCCGGGACCATTGTGGATTTGGACTAAAAGTGTGGGCAAAATCATCTACTTCCATAGTTGGTATCAGATTGCATTGGAATATCTAAGACTCCAGCTCTTAGGTTCATTAAATGTGAGTGAGATATTAGAGTCCGGAAGTGATCTTCAATCAAATTGTACCTTGGTAGACATGGGAAGGCTAATTTTCAGGATCTTGGGGCAATGTTACTTTACAATTCTGCTGTTGAGTTCTATTTCATAATCAACAATAGGACTTTATACCTGGCACATTTGGGGGGAAATTTTAAGGCTTTATTTAGATAGCTTCCCCATTTATAAAAAGAAAAAAAAAAGAGAGAAGACAGTGTCCGTAGAAAATGCCGTTCCATTAGTACGCTGCCTCTTTGATAAGTTATGGAAGTTACTATCTTTCTGTCAGATGACAAAGGGGAAAATTAAGAAAATACATTTAAATATTTGTTTCTGGTAAAGTGGAAAACTATAAATAGCGCGCTTTAGCAGAAGATTCCTTCCTCAGTGCCCTTTCGGCCCTTCCTCACTGCATTGGCAAAGGAAATAAATAAGAATTGACAGTCACATTCCCAGAGTGGTGGCAGTTAGGTTAAGAAAATTCTCTGGGTAAGACATGATTGCATCTTTAGGAAATGCATCTATAGTGCTCTGCTTCCATCTTCTTAGTCTGGTAATAGATAGAAATATTTAAAATATATGCAGCAAATAGAAGGAAATTCCTTCAAGGGAAAACAGTAATGCTTCCTTTTATATATTTATTTGTTGTTGTTATAAATTGTAAAGCCCTTGAGGCCATAGGTGATGGCTTATTCATCTTTTTTCAGCCATTATGTATCAGTGCCTGGGACATAGTAGGTGATTAATCCATACATATTGAACAAATGAAAGCCTATTTTGGGGTATCAAACAAACATCCAATGCCTTTTGTGTCCAGCCATTCTGCAAAGAACTTTGATGGGAAAGCCAGAGAATGGAGTAAACTTTGATGTAGTTCTGGCTTTCGAAGAGATTTCAATTTTTTTTTTCAACGTTTATTTATTTTTGGGACAGAGAGAGACAGAGCATGAACGGGGGAGGGGCAGAGAGAGAGGGAGACACAGAATCGGAAACAGGCTCCAGGCTCTGAGCCATCAGCCCAGAGCCCGATGCGGGGTTCGAACTCCCGGACCGCGAGATCGTGACCTGGCTGAAGTCGGACGCTTAAGCGACTGCGCCACCCAGGTGCCCCTGGCTTTCGAAGAGATTTCAAGGTAGTTTGGAAGATGAGATATATACATATGCATACATACAAAGTCAGCTTGTAACTAGATGCTCCTGTGATATAAACTAAAAATGTCATAGGAGTGGTACAGTCCTTGCAGCTCTAAGAAGTCTTGGAAGGGTGTTTACTACATGAAAGAAAGGTGGCTTAAAAAGAAGCTTTGTAGATGGGCTGAAAAGAAGGAAATAATATTCTAAATGGGGTTCAGGGAGAGAGGTTCTTCTGTCTGATCAAAGATATAGCATAAAGAATTACTCTGGGATGCAAATGGGGAAGAGATTAAACTACTTGGTGGTTTTTGGAAACAAGGCAGAATTTGAACCTGAAATACTTGGCAACAGGAGACCCTGGAAATTGTGAGAGGAGATATGATGTCAAGGTGGCGTTTGAGAAGAATTGTTGAGACTTAGACTTCAGGATGGATTATAACTGAGCAAAACCAGAGTCAGGAATATTGGTTAGGAGGCTGTTCTAGTAATCTAATTCTAAGGAAGGATTACAAGAATATCTCATTGGTGTTTTGGATTTGGAAGAAGGGGTATGAGGTTAGATGGGAGGTAAAGATTGTTCTCATATTTCCTAACATGCATGTATTAGTCAGCTATTGCTACAGTAATGCTGTGTAACAAATCACTCCCAAACTAGTAGTTTATAACAACGAGCATTTTCTTTTCTTGCTCATAAGTCTTTGGGTTGGCTAAAGTGATTCTTTTTTAGGCTGCAACTTGGTGGGGCTTGGTTCCAGGTTTTGGAATCCATGGATCAGGCTTTGAACTCCAGGCTTCACATCTGCAGCATGGGTGTTATTGTGGGGCTCAGGCTGAAGTGACAGAAGCTACCTAGAATATGCTCTCCTTGTGGTCATCACAGGAGGGCAAAGTATACTTAAAGGTACTATTAAGACTTACATTCCTTTGGTCAAAGTCAGTCACATGACAAAGCCCAAGTCAATGGGAGAGGGATGTATATACTCCACCTGAAGTAGAAGGAAAGTTAAGTAAACGTTTTCTGAGCAATAACCCAAACTTTTAAAACTGATGTGTGTTTTTTGAAATGCATCTGGACATCATTCAAGTGGCTCCTTACTTGAGTATATGTCCAGCTTCTCAGTGAATAGAGTTCTTCACGGTCTGCTCACATTCCCATCCCAGTTCTGCTATGTTCCCACCTCTGTCTTTCACTCTGATCATACTGAGCTATTTGCAGTTCACCATGAAATCTCACGCCTTCTTTTCACACATTGTTCCTTTTTGCCTGGAATGCTCCCCTTCTCCTTTGAATCTTTTCATTCTCAGGCTAAGTGTTGTCTTCTTTCAGTGGACTTCCTGACCCTCCCCACCCCCCAAAGGCTGTGATTGATGCCACTTTTCTTTATTCCCTGAAACTTTATGCATTACTCTGTCATAATACCTATCCTGGATGTTGGGCATGTGACTTGTTTTTCTATATCTCCCTTGCATGTGTTGACTGAATAAGGCTAGGATAATGGGGGAGTCTTTAGAAAGAGTTGAAAACTTGGGAAGGTTTTCTTGGCTTTGTTTTTGTGTTTTGTTTTTGTTTTTGCTGTTGTGTGGGTAGATGAAGGTTAAGAAAATGAAGTGTTCCCTTTGGGCCTTTTTAGCTTTGAGGTGAGGGTGGGATATCCAAGTGGCTCTCCATAGCCAAAAGTCTGGGACTGCAGCAAAGGTGAAAGAAAAGTCTGGAATAGGAAATCCAATTCGGCAACCATCTGCAGTAAAACTTGTAGTGAAATCTTGACTATGATAGTATAGTCTTTTCTGCCTAATTGTCATCTAAAATCCTGTTTTTGGAAGTTCTGCCATAAAAGGGGATTTTTAAAAAAAAAAATTTTTTTTTTCAACATTTATTTATTTTTTGGGACAGAGAGAGACAGAGCATGAACGGGGGAGGGGCAGAGAGAGAGGGAGACACAGAATCGGAAACAGGCTCCAGGCTCTGAGCCATCAGCCCAGAGCCCGACTCGGGGCTCGAACTCCCGGACCGCGAGATCGTGACCTGGCTGAAGTCGGACGCTTAACCAACTGCGCCACCCAGGCGCCCCTAAAAGGGGATTTTTTAAAACCTTTTTTTTTTTTTTGGCAGTCAACCCCTAAATCATGCCTAAATAAATCATAGGAAATGTGTGATTGTTCATGCTTGGAGGAAAAATGATTGTTTCAACTTAACATATCCTACCTCCAAAACTTTTATTTCTAAACAGCTTACATCAGGAACAGCTGCATAGTTACTTAAAAGAACTAGTTGACTAAGTGCTTTTCAGTTTGTATGGGATGATGTTTTTCCTTTGCTTAATAAAAAAAAAAATCTGCTTTGGTTTTTTAAAGCAGGAGTAGCTCAGGGTTGCTATGTAAATGGGCTGTTAGTCTTTGCATAATTTCATAGGTCTATGGGACACACAGTAAATAACAGTTGGTCATCTGACTGCTGGTGTATATGGATCTCATCTAGAAAGCCCTTCCATGTGCTACTTCCCGGAGAGGCCTTGGGAGATGGTCACCTATGGAACTACCCCACCTACCTCCTCACTTTATCCTGGGTGCCCACATCCTGCCTATACTCACGTCCACGAGGCTCTCTTGACAGTCGCCATATTTGTCCATGACCTGCCACTCAATCCAAAAGCAATAAAGACATCACTATAAAGATCAAAATGGAAGAGGTCAATTTGCAACTTCTCAATGATAAATGTCTTAAAGAAACTTGAGGAAGAAAGAGATCCAGAAATGGCCCAATCCCACAAATTAACATAGAGTTTTAATAATGAAACACTAACATTAACAATTAAATCAGAAAACTTCCAAGTTAAATAATTTTTCTTTTTAGCAACTCTGACAAAAGTTCGTACATTAAGACAAATAACATTGGGTATGTTGCAGTGATTCCCTCAAGATGTCGTTAAAACATGTTTGAAACTTGACGGGGGAAGTTACAGAAGTTACAAATTCAGCACGACAAGATGAATTGGCTCACGCAAAGTGACGTGCGCACCTGGAACAGTCACTCGGGAACTAGGTCTGTATCTCCCACTGCTCATCACATCAGAGACTCTCAAAAGACAGAAAGCAAGTCTGAATGGGAGATTACAGAAAAACAGGCAGAGGAAGCAATTAGCAAATGGAGTGCTTCAGCTCCCCCAACTGAAAACCTCTTCTTAAAATGATTATGAGCATCTGTGCATGCTGTTGATGGCTGCGTCTGTCTTTGGAGCCCATCAGCGATATTCAAAAAGGGGTAAAGATGAGCCTTTCCTCGTCAACACACCAAGCACATCCTGAAATGATGTTCTGTGCTTTGAATTCTCTTCTACTCTTTGAGGAAAAGCACTCAACTTAGAAATATGTTAAAAGCCCGTGTTTGA
The DNA here is from genome assembly GCF_027475565.1 of Acinonyx jubatus. NCBI lineage: Eukaryota > Metazoa > Chordata > Mammalia > Carnivora > Felidae > Acinonyx > Acinonyx jubatus. The sequence goes on from NC_069389.1 coordinate 8,720,537, forward strand.
GAATTAAGCTTAAAGTGAAAAAATGATAGACCTTCTCAGATTTATTATTTTTTAATTACACAGAATCATGTATTTCAATGATAGTTTTAAAAACTCACTTTTCTGCATCTTACCTCCTTGACTTTTTCTGCCATCTCAGTTCCACCCTCTCTTTGCTCTTACCACGTTATATCTTTTCTGTAGGTTTTGGTACAAGCTTGGATTATTTTTACCCAGTTAATTTGGCATAGAGTAGGGCTCTGAAAATACCTGTGAGGATTTTGACTTACGTGGAGGTAAGGTGCTACATAAGCCAAAGAAACATAAGCCAAAGAAAACAGCTCTTATTTTATTTATTTTTAAAATTTTATTTAAGTCCAAGTTAGTTAACATGTAGTATAATAATGGTTTTCTACTTGATACAATTTGTAACTCATTGGATGCATCTTAAAAACTGACATAAATCCATTTTTAATCTTGGTTTGTCTTGCCCAGTGTGAACGTTCGTGCATTTAGCTGCTGGAATCTAAACGTGCTTGAATGTTAGGTGCTATTCTAGACCCTCCTGGTGGGTTATGTATTGCATGGTATATGCATTGCTCACCTTTCTAAAATCGGAAGAAAGAGGATGAGTTGAGGTATGCATATGACCCTAAGAGTTCCAGGTAGAGGCTGGCAGATCTCTCCGCGTGCACACCATTCCCTGGCCCAGTACCTATACTTAGTGGGCATTTGCATTAGTTAAGGTTGGCTGTGCTAGCTGCTGTAATAAAGACTGAGAGACAACCACATCCGTTATATGATTCCTAATATTCTTTTAAGGTGCACCACCTGGAATTGAACTGAGTTGAAAGTGCAAGGAGTTTCAGTTAGTTGCCTTTTCCTATGATTTACTTGACAATCACAAGAGTGTAATTGAAAATAGAGGACGGTGATAGATGATAGATAGTTTACATTAAGAAAGAAGGGACGATATGAATGACCATCTATTTGTCAGATATTTTATGAGTGTGGACAAATATTGATTTAAGGGAGCAATGTTGCCGTACCATGTACTCCAGCCCCGAGTGCCAGAAACACAAAGAAACTGACGTTATTAAAAAACAAACAAAGCAATCAAGTTATTGAAGAGGAGGGTGAAAGTTATCCCATCTAGTACGCTCACAACACCAATTTTCACTTTGGAATTTTTCCTTTGAGAGGCTTGTTGGAATGACTTGACCTGCAACTCTGATGCATTTTTATCTTTGTAATGAAATGAGACTTTTGGAATTTTTCCCTGTATGTGAATCCTTCAGAACTGCCATTGAATTAATCCTCCCTCCCCCCTCACTTTTTTCCTGAAGACTATTGGTTTTGAGTAAAGCTTGACGTCCCTTAATTAACAGACTAGGACCAATGCCTAGGCTTTTAGAAAAAACGATCTAGAGTGGGCCATGAATGTATTGTCTGTGTGTAACCAGAATCTAGGAAGTAAATAATCATAACCGTGGTTCTCACTCATCCCAGGGGCCAGCAGAGCATCCATAGACACACAAAGCTCTGTGTTAAACACAGGATTAGGCGGCTCCTCAGAGGCTCATTCTCATAATGCTGGAAAGGAAGATTCAAAATGTGACCACAGAGCATTGGACTTTCTTCTCCGTGCATTCTGTAGAGCATTTATTACCTAAATTCTGGACAATGAAGGATGTGTTTTAATTAACTTTCTCTGTCTCTAGTGAGTTCTTGGACCCCTCACTCCGGTTTATGTGCCCGGAATGATATACAGGAGTAATAGCCTGCCTGCCTGCTTCTGCTCATGTGGGTATAGGGATCCGTTATTTTCCTAGGCTTATTCATAGGCAGGTGGCTTTGACTGTGTGTCAAGTCAGCGATTCGAAGAAACTTGAGAGCATCACTCCTAGAATTGTATTTCTAGTCACAGGACAATGCCACAGACTGATTTAAAGCAAGTATGCAACAGAAAAGCCAAGTAAAATTAAGTAATGTTAGCAGTCAAAAGCTATCATGCTATATTCTTATTCCTCTCTACCTTATGCCTAATTTTTAAGCCCTTAATTTGAGTGCAGTGGTGTTGACAACTGAGAGCCTTTGTGCTCATTGCTATAGCTCTGCTTCCTGGAATTGTGCATCAACTATTTGTTGAAGGAATAAAAAAAAAAAGTCCCTTAGAAACTGGTGAAGGAATCCCCTGAGCGGTCATGCCTGCATTCATTCATTTTCACTCATTCAAAAGACTATTCTTTTTTTTTTTCAATATATGAAATTTATTGTCAAATTGGTTTCCGTACAACACCCAGTGCTCATCCCAAAAGGTGCCCTCCTCAATACCCATCTCCCACCCCCCATCAACCTTCAGTTTGTTCTCAGTTTTTAAGAGTCTCTTATGCTTTGGCTCTCTCCCACTCTAACCTCCTTTTTTTTCCCCTTCCCCTCCCCCATGGGTTTCTGTTAAGTTTCTCAGGATCCACATAAGAGTGAAAACATACGGTATCTGTCTTTCTCTGTATGACTTATTTCACTTTTGTTGCTACAAAAGGCCAGATTTCATTCTTTCTCATTGCCACGTAGTATTCCACTGTGTATATTAACCACAGGCACATGGGCTCCCAACATAGTTAGCTCAACTGTGGTTCGTCACAGATCAGTCCCTTCCCTCCCTCGCTCTACCTCCCCAAAGACGGGCTGAGCCGAGACTGGCTCTTGATGGTTGGTTCTCTCCCCTTGGTTCTGAATGCTGGCTGCCTACTAGAATGATTTTGGTGAGCTTCCTAAAACTACTTCTGGGTCCCACCTTCAGCCGTACGATTGATCTGAGCCTGGGCAACACCATGTATTAAAAGTGCCAGAGGTTGAGAACCACTGCCTGGGCCAAGGTCTGCCAGCCTGATTCAGGTGAATACTGCTTCTGAGTTCAAGCAGTCGGATCCTGATTCTGCTGCCTCTTGGGCTTGCTCAGTCGTTGTAGAATACACGGGTAAAGTTTCCTTGCTTTGGACACACCAGCGGTGTACTGAATTATGAGCATAGCCTCTGATTTGCATTATCACATTTAATTGCCACACAGTCCACATAGTACCTGTCTGGTTATGTTCACCACGAAGCCTGGCCTGGCCCATACCACACAATGAACCAGTACCTAATAAAGTTAGACCCCTAAATCCTTATATTGTTTATCACCTTGGTGTCGAGCCACTTAAAAATGGAAACAGATTGGAACAGGTTAGATTTTAAGCTGGTGATTTACTGTTTTGTCTTGCTGTCCGCTATCTACAGTTGTCCCCTTATATTTATGTGAACTCTCCAGCTCTGCTTCCTCTCACTGCCAGGGGTACATGTTCTGTCCAGCCCAGCTTGGCCCCTTGGCCTCTGTACTGGGAGCAGGAACCATGGTCTGGTCCAGCACTCTGCCTGACTTCTTCCCTGTTTTGATCCTGACACCCCACATATGACCGTCATCATCATTTCCTGAAACGTGAAATACACCATCACTAATTTGGGGACAAATTATTTTAGCTGATCTATGAACTTGTCCAGTTTCATTGATTAGCATTTATTCAGATTCTGTCAAACTCTAGGCAATCTTCTAAATAACTAAATGACACGTGTATTAGGCCTCATTTTATTATACGTTGTTTGGAATTAAGCCAGTTGTCTATTTTATTAGTTTTCCTTAGCCACATTCCGAATTGGGGCTTCTCACACTATAGCGTGCTTAAGAATCATCTGGAGAGCTAGTTAACACACAGCTTGCTGGACCTCACCCCTAGAGATTCTGATGGAGTCAGGGATGGGGCCCAAGAATTTGCATTACCAACATGCCAGGTGATGCCAGTGCTGCTGATCCACGGACCGTACTTTGAGTAGCACTGGCCTAAACCACAGACATCCCATCTTGGGTTGGCAATTTATATTTGAACTTCAGCTTCACCATTACTGAGGCTCCCCAGCATGAAAAAGTTGTGACAAGATAATCCTTTGCTTGGTTCTCTTTGTTTTGCCATTATACGTTTTTGTAGTCTAGACAGAGTCCATTTCATTTCCAGTGTTTCCTTTAGTTCCTAAGAACCTGGAGATGCCGAACCATTCTGTAGAATTTTATTGTCCTAGTTTTTACCCTGATGAATCATCTTTTAACAGACATGTGAGCCTTCACTAAATGCATTATGTCATTCTTCTGAGCTCTGCAGAGAGAATTGATAGGCCTTTGGGTCTGATGTGAAATGAAGGCTTCACTGAGTCCATCATGCAACAACTCTGACTTGAGGGGGTGGCCCAGAAATGTGACAGAAATCCCTGTGGCCAGTGCCAAGTGGGAAAGGGATGGCTTGTGACCCTGTTGCTCAAGCCTCCTACCTCCATGCTTGTGCGAGGAGGTCTGTCTCCTCCCAGGCTGCCACATCCAAAAGTGGGATTTATTTTTAGAGAAGAAATCATTAGTCATTAGACTCTCTCCTGCTTCTTTTTTCCCTTTGGGTAAATTTTAAGAACCTGATCTTTTAAGAAAATGTTCAGGCTGTTAGAAGAAATGGTAAAATGATTATAGCCTTGGAACGATCAACCTATTTGCCTCTCTTCCAGACAAAGGCAGTCTTCACACAGGAGCCCCCTGCTCATGGTCCCTACATCTAAACCAGCTTTATTGTTTAGCTTGATGTTAGAATCCCCCGGCTCTTTTGATTTTCTGGCCCCCTCAAACCTAGGATTTGAAAAACTAATTCTATCAGACACTTAACATTTGCTCTTTAGGCCCATTATAAAATCCATAGTGGAAGTTGAATCTTAGCAAAATAGCCCTCTGGAATAGGTATGTACAAATTTTCACTTAAGAAGAGAAGGATTTAATAGATACCTATATTGAAGCAGAAATAACTGAAAACAAGATTTCTCTAATATCTCTAAATTTGGGGTTGTATTACAAGAACTTTTTGCATGTTCCCATTGCCTTGGGCGAAATAAATGTCATGTTAATGGATTTACTACCAGAAGGCCACAAAAATAGCCAATTTTTTAAAGTTTATTTACTTTGAGAGAGACAGAGAACGTGTGAGTGGGGGAGGCACAGAGAGAGAGGGAGAATCTCAAGTAGGTTCTTGTGGCCACCAATAGACCAGTCTTTCCTCTTCCCCGATTGTCATCAACCCCTGCTCAGAATTTAAGGTCATAGTGACCTGTCTGTGAAGAGCCCGAGGCAGGGCTCGAACTCACAAAATGTGAGATTGTGACCTGAGCCAAAGTGAAGAGCCAGACACCCAAATGACTGAGCCACCCAGGCGCCCCACCAATTTTTGTTTTTAAATGCCATGTTAATGGTTTTACTACCAGGAAGCCACCAAAATAGCCAATTTTTGTTTTTAATTAACTTGTATCTATAAATATGGAGTTGGGAATGTCATCATTTTGAAGCATCTCAAAACTTCATCATCACCTGATAGCTGATAGGCCAAGGATCCCCAGGGAGGGACACAGCACATATCATTATATCCTTCCCTCCCTCCCACAAATGTAACATTTTGTTTCTGCAGTTTAATCTTAGTGAGGCAGAGACCATCAATTTTAGGAAAAGCAGGAGGTAGATTTTGCAGAGGGATATGAGCAACCCAAAGTCCAAAGGGTTTCTGTGGTCTTGAGTCTTAGAGGAAGGACCATGTCACTATGAGGTAGCCAATTGGAACTCTACTTTGCTGAGATGATGGAGAAGGAGGAGAGAGATGTTATTTGAGTATTAGTCTTCTCTTCTACTTTAAGGCAATTAAGTATAAGGGGCATCTGAGTTGGAAGAGCATATGACTGGATTTGGGGTTGTAAGTTTGAGCCCCATGTTGGGTGTGGAGATTACTTAAAAATAAAATCTTTTGGGGCGCCTGGGTGGTGCAGTCGGTTAAGCGTCCGACTTCAGCCAGGTCATGATCTCGCGGTCCGGGAGTTCGAGCCCCGCGTCAGGCTCTGGGCTGATGGCTCAGAGCCTGGAGCCTGTTTCCGATTCTGTGTCTCCCTCTCTCTCTGCCCCTCCCCCGTTCATGCTCTGTCTCTCTCTGTCCCCCCAAAAATAAATAAACGTTGAAAAAAAAATTAAAAAAAAAAAAAAGAAAAAAGAAAATCTTTTAGAAACCATATGGCAAGTTGAGACGGCCATACATTTTTTGTGGTGCCTCTTATTGGAAGGTTCTCTGTCCCCTGCACTTGAATCTGGGTGGGCTTTGTGATGACTTGGACAATAGAATACAGTGGAGTGTTGCTGTGCCAGTTTTCCAGGCCCAAAACTTAAAAGACATGAAGTTTTTGCTTCCTGTCTCTTGTAACACCCATTCTTGAAACCCAGCCTCCATGTTGTGAGGAAGCCCAAGCAGCTCTGTGGACAGACCCACATGGAGAGGGACTGAGGCCAGCTTACAATTGGCACCAACTTGCTAGTCACATGAATAAGCCGGGTTGGACTTGAATCCTCTGGCTTCAGTAGAACTGCCCCAGCTGCCACGTGTGATACAGAGACCAGCGTTCCTGCTAAGTCCTGCTCAGCTTGCAGATTTGGGAGCGATGTAAATGATGGTCATTATCTCAGACTGGTGCATTTTGAAGTCATTCTCTGTATAGCAGTAGACATCCAGGACAAAGAGCATCTCCTTTTTCTACTCTTTTCCACAATGAGGCATTGCTAAGACTACACAATAGCTCTCATGGCAGGGCCTCTCAGGCGGGGTCCAGCTGGAATTTCCAGAACACACGATACACATGAAACTGGTGTCTTAGTGCCCTCCCAGCTCTCGTTCCTGGCAAATGCTCTGTTCCAAACTGCTTCTCTGGACCAGCTCTGTCATCCGTGCACTGTTCCTCACTGTCATTCGCAGCCTGCTGGTTAACCAAGTAATGTGAGGTCAAAAGCAAGAAGTAGCCTGCGATTCCCAGCCTGCTGCTAGTTATCATACCAACAGAAAGCTTTTATGAAGGTTAAAATCTCCTCAGTCTTCTGTATCTGCTCCCTCTCCCCTCTTCCTTAGGTGACATAAATATGCCTTTACAGGTGTAGCTAAGATCTGTGACCTTAAATTCTGAGCAGGGGTTGATGACAATCGGGGAAGAGGAAAGACTGGTCTATTGGTGGCCACAGGATGGGACCCGCCCCCTGACGAGTGCCAGGATGGTGGGGACACTCACCATTGAGAAGAGGAAGCAGAGATATACTGAAGAAAGAAACAGGAAATGTCGGGGGGCATCAGAAATACACTTAAGAGGTTTATCCCCGAGTCACTGCTTGCCAGGCTGGTGATGCAACAATGCCATGAGGAATACTCATGCTCCTTCTCTGCGATGTAGCCGGGCTTTCTTTGTGCCAGGTGATGTCCCAACTTCCTGTAGGAATCGAGGTGGGTGTTACTAGTATCCCTGACTTTCGCCTGAGGAAACTGAGGCATTGGGAGGAGGGGCCATTTGGCCAGGGTCACATGGCACAGCAGTGCATAATCTGAGCCGGAACTTGCATTCAGTCCCAGGGGGCCTGGCTCTGTCATCTGTCACCGCTTACCTCAGGACTGTAGGTGCAGACTGCAGGGAGACCAGTTTGAGTTCCCGTTACACTTGTGTTACCCTTTGGCTCGTGTTGCACATCATGGCACATTCCTGTCACACAGGCAAAGAGATGCCTCATTTTTCTTATTTTAAACATACTTTAATCCCAAATATATCATGTGTCCCTTTGTAGGCTGTTTAACATTATCCCCAGAAGAAGATAGAGTGAAAATAAGCAAATACACAAATGTAGCAAAACTGATGTGAAAGGCAACAGAGTAGTTTGGTGTAATAAGAATGAAGATCTGGGGACCCAACCCATCGCCCAGTTAGCTCACTGGCCTTTACTGTGATAAACCAGGAAACCAGGTCACATTTGCATTAGGTAGGTACTCCTGAATTTACAGGCATTCTAATAACCCTTATTACAGTGACTCAAAAATATTAATCTTGGCTTTTAAATAAATAGATGTAGATTTATTTTAGTCTACAAATATTTATTGGTTGCCCACAGTGAGTTGAATGCACATTTGATGACATGTATTTTGCCAATAGGGTAGCCTCCAGCTCAGAGAACCACCTGCTTATATTGAAACCTTTCATTTGCATTAAATTGCATGCATAATTTAAGCTGACTGGAACACCTCAAAGAGGCTCAAAAACAAATCCATTCTTTCTCACTGGGCAGAAATAAGTAGATTCTCGGTAACTGTAAAGAACGTGACCCATTTCAGAGAAGGGGTTTGTTTTTTGTTTTTTTCAACCCTGCTTGTGTATCAAAACACAATGTAGTTATCTAATATAAATGCAAAGACATTACAAATATTTTTTAAACATTCATGAGTTTACTGTTTAATATATTCAGAATAAAGTCAGAATGTTTTTACAGGAAGACATAAAAACAATTGTCCTATATTCTCCCCGCTCTGCTTTTTCCAGTGTTTCCTATCAGCTGTGTAAACAGTCGATACTGAATAGCAAAGAGGTGTTGCTGAGCAGATAATGGACTTAAATTAGATAAAGTTGGCTTGGACAGACTGAACATACCATGGGGGCATATTATTCTTATTTATGGTTTAATCTGATAGCTACTAACTTGAAGTCAATAGCTTTACGATGTTGAATGAAAAAGAGAAAACAATTGCCTTTGTAAGGAGGAAAACGGATCAGGGAGAATCAGTGTGACCAGGGTGGGAAATGTACATTTTCTGTATCTTTTGAAGTTTTGGAAAAAAAAGTTCCCCTCATATTTTGTTTTGGGGGGGGGAAGTTATTATTTTTTTGCAAGGCTTTTCATATCTTAATTAAGTTGGAAATTTAATTTTAATTATTTTTTGAATTTAGAAACAAATGTATTTTAAACTGTCTAGTTCTTAAAAAAAATGGTTCCATTTCGATGAAAAAGAGCCATGGTTTACCTGAGCCTTGATTATTAATATACTAAGTAGGTATAGATGCATAGTTATCATTATTTTAGGTTCCATTGGCACCTTAGTTCAATTTAAGGGAAAGCTGGTAAGCACAGGGAGGCAGAATGAGGTAACTTGAAGCCAGAAATTGGAAGATCTGGGTTTATGACCCAGTTTTGCAACTCCTTGCTTGCTGTGTGACCATGTGCCTTAATTTTTCACAGTGTAAAAAGTAGATAATGAGACCTACTTTCTCTGTGTCAGGAAGTTATCTTGACTAGGAGATGGCAAAGTGGGTGGGATACTGTTTGCAAATAGCAAATTGATATACATAAGCAGACACTACTATTCCTTATCAACAAAAAATTCATGTAAAATATTTATGATGATTCTGCCATATGTAGGGCAATGCCGTAGGTTTTGCGAAGATTAAAAAAATAAATAAATCAGATAATTCCTGTAGTCCACTCCAGAAGCTTATAGTAATAGAGGACCAGCAAACTTTCTGTGAAGAGCCAGAGAGGAAATATATGAGCCTTTGCAGGCCAGATGGTCTCTGTTGCTATTATGCAATTCTGCTGTTGTAGGGCAAAAGCAGCCATAGGTAATATGTAAAATAATGAGCATGGCTGTGTTCCAATAAAACTTTATTTACAGAAGCATGAAGTGGGCCAGATTTAGTTTACAGACTGTAGTTTGCTGATCTTGGGTCTAATCAGAGATGATTGGCACATGTAACTGTAACATGCGGTCAGAGCACCAAATGTTACGAAACAAATGAAGAGTAAAGGACATCCGGCTGATGCATTACAGTCTTGCAGGAGATTGCAGATTTGAATTAGGCCTTGAAGGATGTGGTCATGTTTGATTTGTAAGGTGGAGGAAGACATTCCCGGCAGAAAAGAGTCCAAGGAAAGGTATAAAGGTGGAAATAAGAAGGAGGCATTTAAAGAAGAGTAAAGTTAGAAGCAAGAATTTACTGGAGTGGGTGTAAGAGAGGAAAAGCATAGATAGTCGCTTAAATGTAAGGTTTATTATTTCTGACCTCACCCTGCCCCCTAATGAATACTAGGCTGTAGGTGTTAGGAAAGTATTTCTTATATTTTTGCTGGGTTAGAACTCTTACATGTTTCTGTGTTGCAGAATCATTTTAGGTATTTCTAAGGATAGGCTGCAGCTTGTAATTATTCCCAAGGGTGGTTTGTTCATGGTATTATCCCCCATCAGCCAATGAGGAACTACACACAGGTTGGGTACTCCAGGGACAGAACCATGAGAAGGGATGTCTGATTCAGAGCAGAGACTGGCTCTCTAGGGATATACTGTCCAACACGGTGTCCACTGGCCTCATGTGGCTATTTAAATTTTCAACTTTAGTTGTTCAGTCATACTAGCTTCATTTAAAGTGTCCAATATCAACTTTTGCCTAGTGGTCATTGTATACTGAACTATATACTGAACTATTTTCAGCATTGTGGAAAATTTTATTGGACCATGCTGCTCTTAAGAGATAAGAAGCCGGGGCACCTGGGTGGCTCAGTCAGTTTAGTGTCCAACTTCGGCTCAGCTCAGGATCTCACGGTTCATGGGTTCAAGCCCCGTGTTGGATTCTGTGCTGACAGCTTAGAACCTGAAGCCTGCTTCAGATTCTGTCTCTCTCTCTCTCTCTCTTTCTCCCTTTGCCCCTCTCCTGCTTGCGTTCTGTCTCTCAAAAATGAATAAACATTAAAAAAAATTAAAGACAAAAAAGAGAGATAAGAAGCCAAGCAACTATTATGCATTGGCTTAGGGTCCTGGGACTAGAGATCTGGATGACAGTGACATTTAGTGACTGGCGCTGTTAACAAGTACAGGTTTCCCTGGCTATCCAAAAGTATAAAGCAGCGTAAAGTGTAAAGCAGAAACTTTCCCCTACTTTCCCAAAGTTTGCATTAGGCCACTATGCTTTTATGAAAGACCTATTTTAGTACAGTAATGGCTTTTTTGGTGAAAGTGAAAATTCTGTTTGGATTTCTTTTGATTAGCAAAAATAGGTATTAATGTAGGTCTTTTGTAAAAATCAAGTGGGTTAACACGATCTTTTGGGAAAGCAAGTGATACCTGTACATCAGTTTCTAAGTGGAGTTGACCCTTGGATAATGAGGGGATTAGGGACACCAACCTTCGGCACAGTCAAAAATCCATGTATAACTCTTGACTCCCCTAAAACTTAACTACTAGTAGCCTCTTGTTGGCTGGAAGTCTTATAGATAGCATGAACAGGTGATCAATACATATTGGTATATGTATTATATACTATATTCTTACAATGAAATAAGCTGGACAAAAGAAAATGTTATTAAGACAATCGTAAGGAAGAGAAAATACACTTAACAGTACTATAATATGTAATATCGAAAAAACAAAACTTCACCTGTCAGTGGACCTGCACAGTTCAAACCTATGTTTTTTAAGGGTCAATTGTATTAGTTTTGTCATCTGTGATCTGGGTACTAATAGTCCTTATCTTACAGGTGGTTATGAGTATAAAATGATGCACAGCTCTTTGAATGCTGTGAAGTACTTTGTAAATATAAGACATTGCTATTATTTCAATGATACCATATCTGTGTCTTTAGTCAATTTCCATTATTTCCTTGTTTACTTTTTTTTTAAATTTTTTTTAATGTTGATTTATTTTTGAGAGACAGAGACAGACGGAGTGTGAGCAGGGGAGGGGCAGAGAGAGGGGGAGACACAGAATCCGAAGCAGGCTCCAGGCTCTGAGCTGTCAGCACAGAGCCCGATGCGGGGCTCAATCCCACAAACCATGAGATCATCACCTGAGCTGAAGTCGGTTGCCTAACCGATGGAGCCACCCAGGCGTCCCTCCGTATGTACTTCTGTGGGCAAAATTATGTCCTTTGCAAATAGAGATAGTTTTGCTTTATTTCCTTTCCAGTTGGATGCCTTTTATTTCGCTTTCTTGCCTAATTGCTCTGGCTAAAATTTCCAGTACAATGTTGAATGGAGTGGTTAGAGCAGACATTTGTATCTTATTCCTGATCTTACATGGAAAGTTTTCAGTCTTCTACCATTAAGTATGATATTATCCATGGATTATTTGTAGATGCCCTTTATCAGGTTGAGGTAGGCCCTTTCTTTTCTTAGTCTCTTGAATTTGTTTTACTTTTTATCATGAAGATGTGTTAGTCCTTACTCCCTTCTGCTCATTCAGTTTATTTTTTTTACCTTATATTAACTCCTTCACTTCTGTTTTTCCTCTCTTAGCTCCTTATGGGAGTGGAAACCAGCTGGGTAACTAGTTATACCAAGCATTCCCTAAAGAATTTTCTTTCCAGGAAGGCCACACCAGAGTATATGGAGGAGTTAGACAAATCTCTGGCACCTATGTTAATAAGGCTATTGCTAATGAATCAATGCAGAACTCATGTCCTACCACAGTGGGCGACAGATCTCTTGCCGAAGAACCATATACCCTTAGTGTTTGAAATTTATTATTTTCACATGGAAAACAATAGAACAAATAGAATTTGTTTCTTTTTTTTCTTTAAAAAAATTTTTTTAATGTTTATTTATTTTTGAGAGAGACAGAGACAGAATGCGAGTGGGTTAGGGGCAGAGAGAGAGGGAGACACAGAAGCAGAAGTAGGCTCCAGGCTCTGAGCTGTCAGCACAGAGCCCGACACGGGGCTTGAACTCACGGACCTCGAGATCATGACCTGAGCCAAAGTTGGACGCCCAACCGACTGAGCCACCCAGGCACCCCAATAGAATTTGTTTCTTGATGTGGTAATGTGGTGGTATGGGGAGAAGAAGATAGAAGATGAAGATTTGAAAAGTATAAGATGAAGCACAGGAAAGGAAGGGACTCTAAATTAGGGAAACTGCATGAACAAAGACTAGGAAGTAGAAATGGTCATAGAATATTCAAGGCCGAGTGAGTGATAAGACAGAGCTGATGTATATGAGTCAGGTGATTTCGCTGCATAAATAGGTAGCACGTGAGTCTGTCCATAAAGGTCCCCTCATAAAACTTTAATTTGTGGACAGATCTAATGAGCTCTGATCTGGAATCCCAGACTGTTGATAGCAGTCTCGTGGTTATGTCTTCCCAGAGTGCAAACATTTAAAAATACCAGGACAGCAAGGAGTGGTGTGGTAAGCAGCTTCTAACACAGTCCCCAGTGAACTCTTTCTCCTGGTAGTCACTCATGTGATTCCCATCCCTTAGTGTGGGATTAGTTCGGTGTCTTGCTTCTAATGAATAGAATTCAGCAAAGCAACAGAATGTCACTTTTTTGATTACATTACAAGTGATTGTAACTTCTGTCTTGCTGGAGACACTATTGCTTTCTATCTTTTTTCTTTAAATGTTTATTTATTTATTTTGAGAGAGAAAGAGAGAGAGAGAAAGGCAGACAGAGAGAATCCCAAACAGGCTGCGCCCTGTCAGCACAGAGCCCAATGTGGGGGCTTGATCTCACGAACTGTGAGATCATGACCTGATCTGAAATCATGAGTCGGACGCTTAACTGAGCCACTGGTGCCCCCTCTAATGCTTTCCTGATTGAATGCTTTGGTGAAGCAGGCTGGAGTGCTGGGGTGGGGTGGGGGGGACCCACATGGCAGGAACTGATAGCTGCCTTTGACCAAGAGCCAGTTAGTAACTGAGGCTCTCGATTTAACAGCATGCAAGGAACTGAATCCTATCAAGTTCTTGATGAGCTTGAAGTGGATCCTCCTCTAGTTGAACCTTCAGATGAATCCCCAGAGCTTGGGCTGACATTGTTGTTTCAGTCTCCTTAGAGATGAGGAAGCAGAGGACTCAGCCAGGTCATATCCAGATCCCTGACTCACAGAAGCTATGACATAATAAATGTGTTTTATTGTTTTAAATGGTACAGTGTTTAAGTCATTAAATTGGGAAGTGATTTGTTATGTAGCAATAAGTCATTAATACAAGTGGACAATACCTAATCCTGAGTAGTGACTTCCTAATGGTGAACTTCCAGATACCTAGAAGCAAGAAAGGCAATATTGTGGAGCAGGGGCTGTCCCTGGTGCTGCCCCATGGACACTACTGCTAACTCTTCTTAAACATAATGTCATTTTTATTGGTAGCAGCTAACAACCTTACAGTGCCTAGTAATCAACTCTTTAGGATTTGTTTGGCTCAGTTTACGATTACCTGTAGTATATGAAGCTGACAGGCCAATTGCTGAGGTTATTAGTTTTTTCTTCCTTTATGATTTGACCTCGTTATTGTGTCAATTGACCTGCCCCAGGTTTGGACTCACATAGTTCTGCAACTTGTCAGAATTATTTCACCGGCTTCTCTTTAGCTGTCAGCCACATCCCCCCCGCCCCACCCCCCAGCCCGCCCTTACCATTATTAAGAAAATACCTTGTGAGTTTTCTCTTTAAGCCCATTGCCTAAATCACAAAGAAGCCACCATGGTCTGAGAACTAAGCTTTATGGAACCGATTTCATACAAATCACAAAATAGTACTTCTTTGAAAATGATCTTCATTCAAATTAGGTACATTATTTAAACTATGTTTTCGTAGCTTTTTTGCGAAGCAAGGACTGTGCTGATCAAAAGCCCAACTAGGCTCAGATCTCATTTTTCTCCTACATGTCCCCCAAGACGAGAATGGAAAGGTGTCTGCTGAGGCTTCCTCCACTCCTTCATCCAGACGACAACAGACAGATTTGGCAGTGCGAGTAATGGCTGTCAGCAATGTGTCCCTGATAGGAAGCAGCAAGAAAAAAACGGGGGCGGGAGCTTCGGAAGGTCTGTCACTCACTCTGCTCGACCGGAAAGGGGACAGCCACTGCCATGAAGCCTCAACCCACTGTCCTTCTAACTCATAGCATTCATCATTCTGTTCAATGAGTAGTAATTGACCTGTTTTTGTACCATTTAGATTTTACAATGTCAGGTGAACGCTGCCTGACTTAATAGTTACAAGTTATTATTTTGGATGCTGTGTTCCAGTTGCTGTGGGCGTCTGGAAGCTTATTTCTACCAGCTCAAATGTTTGACTAGTTCTGACTTGTGTGATAGGATGTGAACATGTCTGTCTGCTCAGTACCTGTTTTGCAGAATATTAAGCCAGGTGTTGTGGAAAGTAAGAAAGAGAGCAAAAGATAGTGTTCCTCCATCAGAGCCTTTACTGCTTTGAAAGGAAAGCACAGAATAAAAAAAAAAGTCTATCATTGCAAAAATAGGAATCTGTACATACTTGATTATGTGTGTGTAGAGTGTGGGTGTAGGTGTGTGTTTAAGGAATTCTAGAGAGACAGCTGTGCCTGAATAGCTGCTGAAAATACACAGCATCAAGTGCTCCTTCGTGCTACTGAGTGTCGGCTTCCATGGAAGCAGTAACTGTACAAGGACTACAAGCTTGACAGAGAAGTGGGATCCAAGGACGTAGAGGTGCAGTTGTGATGATTAAATTGCAAATCTCCCTCCATTTCCCACCAGATAACAGTGTAAAATAACATTCCAGACCGTAAAGGACAAATACGTTAGCTTGACGAGGACTGTGTAGTTGGACCCAAGGATGTATGAAGAAGGGCAAGAGTGGGTGTCTTTGCTGCATTTCTGGAACTGGCAGCGCTAGGCTGGAGTTTGAAAAAAAGCAAAAACACATCTTGGCTTTTCTTTTTTTCTTTTTTTCCTTTTAATTCCAAGAGTGTGGTTAGACAAAGGGATTGATTTTTATGTAGACTAGCTCTGGCAAGATTGTCATCTACGAGTTTAGGAATTTTAAAAACTCCGCATCTGCCATGTTATAGTTCATTCCATAGTAAATTTTAAGAGCTTGTTTCCAATTTTGGCTGTTTGGCTATCTCCCAGTTTGAAGGTAGCAAGGAGAAAACACATTGCCCCTAACCTAGTTCACTCCTATTTATTTCTGCGGTTCCACGTGTTAGTTGTTTGTGATCGTCTCATCTTAGCCACACTAGATCACATTGCCCCATTGTACCCTCTCCTGTCCACTTGTACTTTTCCCATTGACCATTTATGAAAGCTTGTTACTGTGTATTTTTGTCATTAGCTTCATGTCTCTCACCAGATAGGTGATATTTATTGCGCTCCCCCATTCTTTAAAAAAATTTTTTGGGGGGCACCTGGGTGGCTCAGTTGGTTGAGTGTCCAACTTCAGCTCAGGTCATGATTTCACAGTTCATGAGTTCGAGCCCCGTGTCAGGCTCTGTGCTGACAGCTTGCTCAGAGCCTGGAGCCTGCTTCGGATTCTGTGTCTCCCCCTTTCTCTGCCCCTCCCATGCTTACGCTCACTCGCTCACTCTCTGTCTCTCTCTCTCTCAATAGTAAATAAATGCTAAGAAAAAATTAAAAAAAAATTAATAAATAAAAATTTTTTTAATGTTTATTTATTTTTGAGAGAGAGAGAGAGAGCATGCAAGCAGGGGAGGGGCAGAGTGAGAGGGACACAGAACCTGAAGCAGTTTCCAGGCTCTGAGCTGTCAGCACAGAGCCCGACGCGGGGCTTGAACCCACGAACTGTGAGATCATGACCTGAGCCGAAATCGGATGCTTAACCGACTGAGCCACCCAGGCGCTGCTCCCCCCCCCATTCTTTATTGAGATATAAACATGTAACATTGTGTATGTTTAAGGTGTGCAACGTGTTGATATTAATACATTTATATGCTGCACTGTGATTACCCCCATAGCCTTAGGTACCATTGTCATCATGTCACATAATTGCCATTTCTTCTTTGCTGTGAGAACATTTAAAATCTAGCCTCAAAGCAGCTCTGAAGTATATCGTACAGTACTGTTGACCAGACTCGCAATGCTGTGCATTAGATCTCTAGAACATACACATCTTCTGGTCGCACGTTTGTGCCCTTTGACCAACATCCACCCAATCCCCCCACCCCTCAGCCTCTGACAACTCCCGTTTTACTCTGTTTCTACAAGTTCATCTTTTTTAGATTCCACATTTAAGTGAGATCCTGCAGTATTTGTCTTTCTCTGCTTTATCTCCCTCAGCAGAATGCCCTCAAGCTTCATCCGTGTTGTCACAAATGGCAGCATGGCCGCCTCTCTCATGGCTGAATAATATTCCGTCGTGTGTATATACAAACACCTTTTTATCCGTGTATCCGTTGACAGTTTATTTTCATCTCTTGGCTATTATGAATAATGCTGGAGTATGGCAGTGGAAATCTCTCTCCAATATCCTGTTTTTATTTCCTTTGGGTAAATACTCAGAAGTGGGATCGCTGGATCTTAGGGTAGTTCTATTTTTAATTTTTTGAGGAAACTCCATACTGTTTTTGACAGTGGCTGCACCAAGTTACATTGCTACCAAGAGTGCACCAGGACTGCCTTTTGTCCACATCCTCACTGTATTTGTTATCTTTTGTCTTTTTTGATGATAGCCATCCTAACAGATGTGAGATGATCTCTCATTGTGGTTTTCCATTTGCATTTCCCTGATGATTAATGGTGTTGAGCACCTTTTCATGTGCCTGTTGGCCATCTGGATGTCTTTTTTGGAAAAATGTCTATTCAAATCCTCCGCCCATTTTAAGTCTGATTGCTGTTGTTTTGCTATTGGGTTCTTTACACATTTTGGGTATTAATCCCTTGTCAGATATATGACTTGCAAATATTTTCTGCCATTCTGTAGGTCACCTTTTCAATTTGTTGATTGCTTCTTTTGCTGTGTAGCAGCTTTTTGGTTTAATGTAGTCCCACTTGTTGATTTTTGCTTTTGTTGCCTGTGTTATTGCCATTTGAATCCATCTAAAATGACTCTATTTTGTTTGAGGTGGAAAGTTTTCTATGTAAAATCTACACTTCCTAGGCTCCTATGCATCTATAGTTGTTCACGGGACAGAATTCAGACCATTAAGATGTAGGTAAAATTATACAATGAGGATTTGAGGAGTGCTCTTTTTTATTTATTTACATGTTTATTTACTTTTGAGAGAGAGAGAGAGAGAGAGAGAGAGAGAGAGCGAGCGAGCACGGGAGGCAGAGAATCTGAAGCAGCCTTGGAGCTGCCAGCATGGAGCCTGACATGGGGCTCGAACCCACAAACCGTGAGATCGGGACCCAAGCCGAAGTTGGTCGCCCAAGTGACTGAGCCGCCCAGGTGCCCCCAGGGAATGCTCTTTAAAATGGCAACAGACACCTTGGACATGGGTGGCTTTTGCCTGTTAGGCTCCCTCTTCTCGTCTTCAGGCGCAGTTGCAACTCTGGAAGGGGAGCTGCCGCTTTGCAAGCATGAGGCAGCAATCCGCTTGGTGGATTTTCATGGCTTTTTTTTTTTTTTTTCCCAGTCTCTTCTGTAGTGGTACGCAAGGGTAAACAAAGAAGGGATGCTATGGACTATGTTGCCTAGAGAAAGCTGGGTTTTCCTAGACTGAGGAGCGATGTGAGGGAGTCCTCTCCCTTCCTGGGAACTCATGACTGAAGGAGTCAGTAGGGGAGAAGGCCGGGAGGGAGGGCAGCACCTCAATCCAGAAGGGGAAAGCGCTCGTTGAACGAGTTAAGTCAAAGGAAGTGGAGGGGAAGTTATGAGGGTCTGCGGTAAATCTAATGTTCCTGTTATGAAGTGTGGTTGAATCGGAGGAGAGAGGCTCCATGCGGTTAATACACTTATTATGTGCATTAAGCAGACCAGAGTGCATTAAATGTGGAGTGAATTGATTTTACACAACTGGCCACTGCCATCTTTTTAGAAAAATAATGACTAATGCAATCCTGCAAATGTGTTTCTCCGGAAAAGCTTTCGGGGAAGAGAGGCTTATTTTATCTAATCCCTTTCATCTGTGTTATAGATTACTTAGTGTGCTTATTTGACCTTGGGAACTATACTCCTGGCCATTAGGCAAAGGAAGGGTAGCCTAAAAAGGAAAATTACATTGAGCACTAGCCACACAAAATCAGCCATTAAAGTCAACTTTTTCCACCTGTCCTGAAATACAGAGTTCCCCTCCACTAGATGCAAAACTGCTTGTGGAAGGTGAGGTCTGCAGGCCAAAGCACAGTCTGTATCATGGAGCTCAAAACATGGCTTACTTTCTACTTCTCTGCACCACCCTGCCCCCTATTCCTTCCTCCAGACAGATTGTCCCCAATGACTCCAACCATGGGCATCAGATTGTCCACACCAGGGAAAGGCCCAGACTTCCCACGAAGCAGGCCAAAGCCTCTCATTAGAGGCAAACTCTGGTCTCACTGCTCCAGAGCTTGTATCTGACCTCCTGAGTTTTGCACTGTTTCTCTATTTTCTCCCTTCGCTGGGCTATTGTTCGCCTTAGAATAGCGCTTGCCCCATATACCAGTACTATTTATATCCTCCCACTTCTTGCTGATTGACCTAGCTTTGGAATCCTTACTTGCCCTGATCTTGGATAGTTGTGTACGCTTCCTCACTGGCTTGTCTTGTGGCTTCTGATCCATTTCCTGCTCTGACTTCCAGTATTTGTTCAGTCAGCAACTAACACCCTGTGTCTGCCTCCCCGTTTCCTTGGCCGGGCCCTTGTAACTCGTTGAGTTCTTTTGTAGGATTAAATGCAGAGAAGCAGAAAGATGAACTGCTTGGCAGGAAACTCATAAGAGCCCATAACCTGCACATGTCCCATACAGTAGAAGCCAGTTTTCCTGCCTTCCACTGTGTTTATAGAATCCCTTCCTTGGCCAGTCAGGAACTTGTTAATTGCTGGAATCTGAAGGCTTAATTTCAGATGTCCACATTTTCAGCACTTAGCTAACAATTCTTTTTGTTTTCTTCTTCTTCTTTTTTTCTAACGCTTTTATCTCAAAGGAACATCAAAGTCAACCCTTCATAAGAGAGCTTGTTCAGGCCAAATAAATGGTCAATGAAGAGTCAAGAGTCTATTGTTCAAAAATAAGGGAGAAATTTATGGCGCAAAGCTATTTTCTCTTGCTTTTTTTTCTTTTACATTTTTAAAATTAAGACTTTGGGTTTGTTTTAGAGCAATATTAGTTTCACAGCAAAACGAGGGGAAAAGTACAGAGATTTGTTATAATTGATGAATCTACATCAACACATCATTGTCACCCAAAGTCCACACTTTACATTATGGTTCAGTCTTGGTGTTACACATCCAATGGGTTTGAAACAATGTATAATGACATGTATCAATCATTGTAATATCATAGAGAGTATTTTCCCTGCCCTAAAAATCCTCTGTGCCCCACTGATTCATTCCTTCCCTTGTAGCCCCTAGAAACCACTGATCATTTTACTGTCTGCACAGTTTTGCCTTTCCCAGAATGTCATAGAGTTGAAATAATATAGTACATAGCCTTTTCACATTGGCTTCTTTCACTTAGTAATACGCTGATAAGGCTGTTCGTGGCTTCATCGTTCATTCCTTTTTGGCACCAAATAATAATGCATTATGTATCACTATTTATGGATCACAGTTTATGTATGCATTTACCTATTGAAGGCCATCTTGCTTGCTTCCGAGTTTTGGCAACGATGAACACAGCTGGTATAAACATCCATGTACAGGTTTTTGTGTGGACGTAAGTTTTCAGCTCCTTTGGGTAAATACGAAGGAGCATGATTATTGGATCACATGGTAACTGTATGTTTCGTTTGATAAGAAACTGCCAAACTGTGTTCCAAGGTGGCTGTGCTGTTCTTGCGTTCTTCCCACCAAGGAAGGAGAGTTGCTATTACTCCATACCCTCACCAGGATTTAGTGTTACCACTCGTCCTGTGTTTGGCTATTCTAATAGTTGTGTAGCGTCCTATATATTGTTTTGTTTTGCAGTTTACTTCCTATTGACAGTGCTTCTGTTGTTCCTAGGGAACAGAAACTAGAGATTATGTGATTCTCTGTTGCTAGTTCAAATTCAGATCTGCCGGTCCTAATCCTTTCTCAAATGTTTAAATGAATAGAAATCGGTACAGCAGTACATGTAAAGCATTTGGGAAAGTGTCTGGTACAATATAAGCACTGTACAATTGTTTGGTATTATTTTAAGTAACAGTCCATCTGTATTCATGAGAACTGCTGGCCGCATGCACACCATTAGCCCATTTGCTAGCA
Source organism: Acinonyx jubatus (assembly GCF_027475565.1). Classification (NCBI taxonomy): domain Eukaryota; kingdom Metazoa; phylum Chordata; class Mammalia; order Carnivora; family Felidae; genus Acinonyx; species Acinonyx jubatus. Next base: position 8,741,513 of record NC_069389.1, read on the forward strand.
CAGGAATTTTGCTGAGTTGGACCTTTGTTGGCAGCTAGGCCCATCCACTCGTTGCTGAAAAGACACACATCAAAGATATTCAATATCGGGGCACCTGACTGGCTCAGTTGGTAGAGCGTGTGACTCTTGATCTTGGAGTTGTAGGTCCGATCCCCATGTTGGGGGTAGAGATTACTTAAAAATAAAATCTTTTTGGGGCGCCTGGGTGGCGCAGTCGGTTAAGCGTCCGACTTCAGCCAGGTCACGATCTCGCGGTCCGTGAGTTCGAGCCCCGCGTCAGGCTCCGGGCTGATGGCTCAGGGCCTGGAGCTTGTTTCCGATTCTGTGTCTCCCTCTCTCTCTGCCCCTCCCCCGTTCATGCTCTGTCTCTCTCTGTCCCAAAAATAAATAAACGTTGAAAAAAAAATTTAAAAAAAAATAAAAAAATAAAATCCTTTTTTTCCCACTCTCCCCACCCCCACTAAAAATAAAACCTTAAAAAAGACTTTCAATACCAGAATTTCTCTCAGAAATGGACTGGAAGATGAAATACTTACAGATCCACTCAGCACCTGATCTTCTCCCTTTACCAGGGGATGCTCACTCATGGGTCATTCTGTGTTGTTCAGTCACCGCAGAGCTGGGCTGGGGCACGGCGCACCAGGCCTTCTCTGTCATGCTCAAGACATCATCAGCATCGTTGTCTCTGAGAGCCCAGATCTAGATGTCTCCTTGGTCATCTCCCTTAGGACTCGGGCTCTCTCCTGTACTGATGCCTTTAATCATAGCGTTTGTTATAGTTTCTTCCAACCCAAGCAAGAGTTGAGCACCAACAATGTCTTTCTTCTTCTCTCGGTTCAGTCTTTCAGTAGGTTATTCAGTTCAAACTACTTATAAGACCAAATCAAAGTTGAGTAGGAGCCCCTGGGCTCTGGCCAGTGTGCAGCTGGCGGGATCACTCTGCCCCCCTCCCTCCCCTCCTTCCTCACCCACACTCACTGCTTTGATGCCACTATTGATGTGCCTTGAAGCTATCAGATCAAATTTAATACTGTTCTTTATCCCTGTCGGAACTGGGAGTCACAAGAAGTTCAGACTCCCCCGAGTCATCCCTCATCTCCTGACTCTCCTCCTTACACGTGTCACATGTCATCTTATCAGTGAGTGTTCCTGGTGCTCACCTGCATTATTCTTCTAAATTACCATTGCCTGCCATTTGTCTCCTTGCTTATTGTCTGTGTCCTCCTGCTACAGTATCACCGTCATGAAAGCATTAACTTTGCCTTGTTCTCCATGTCTTTCTAGTGGCAAAAACAGTGCCTGGCACATGGTAGGAACTTGAAAGACAAGTGTCAAGCAGCTCCCTACTGATAATGGGCACATGGCACTTGGGAATAGATGCTTATACTTCCTCATCCACCTCCAGTAATTCTCCGTTTGTTCTTTTCAGCATCAGCTCCTTTAAATTTGTGTTCAGAGTCTCTGTGCTTAGGTCGCCTCTCCCATCCTAAGTCATAACTACAATGACCATACTCTTGAGGCTCCAGCCTCAGCCTGTGTTTTCCTGGCTAAGCAGTTGCTGAAGAGATGCCCACTCTCTTTTTTTTTTTTTTTCCTTTATGCTTTTTTTTGGGAGGGCAGTGGTGGAAAGGGTAGGGCTAGAAGACGGCTTTCTTTTGAAAGTCCCGCAACTACAGTCCAGCCATAAGGTTTGGCCAGCTTCTGAAGCTCTTTCCTCTCCTTGTTTCTTTGTACTAATACAGACTGATCCAAACACCACTTGGCAGTATTCCCTGCCATTTTCTTTCTCCTGCCATTTCTTTGATCAGTAATCTATACTCTAGCTAAGCTCTGAAAGATTGTCTTTTTTTTCAGCCCTCACTGTGAAGGTTGAATTATAGCTATCATTTGTTTATTGCCTGCAATACATTTAGCTATGTGTGCATTTATAGGTGTGTATTTGCATGTATGAATGTGTATGTGCATATACATGCATACACACACACACACACATACACATACACATGCATACCACTTTATAGATGAGGAAACTGAAGTTCAGAGAGGTTAGATAATGTCTTCAAGATCACTCAGAAGGTGAAGTAAACCTCTTAAAAGAATACACCCTTCATCAACTCTCTTAATTCCAGTATAATTAACATGCAGTGTTATATTAGTTTCAGGTGAACATTATACTGGTTCAACAATTCTATATGTTACTCGGTGCTCATCATGATGAGTGTACTCATCATCCCCTTCACCTGTTTTGCCTCCCCCCCCCCATAACTATCAGTTTCTTCTCTATAGTTAAGATAAAATCACTCTTAAAAGATTGCCAAATCTTGTCAGTCTCTGTTAATTTAAAATTTTCACTATGAAACATTTCAAACATATAGGCAAAAACAGAAAATAATATCAGGAATACTCCTGTTTTATCCTATATTTAATTCAAACTTTTAAAAGGAATAATACATTACACATAAGCTGATGTCTATTGTATACTTGTCCCTGATCACATGCCTCCACTTCCTCCCAGGTGTAACTGCTTTCATGAATTTTAAAAAATAATTCCTATCCTTGCTTTTACATTATTCCTATATACAAATGGGTCTATTAAAAAATACTTAGATTTAGATTTGTATTTTAACTTTTAAATGTTACCTGTCTTTGTAACAACTGCTTTTACTTAGCTCAACATTATGTTTTTGGAATTTTTACATGTCGATGGGAGTGTCTTTCTCTTTCATTCATTTTAACTGCTCAGAGTATTCCATTGCATTAATGTGCCATAATTTATTTACCTGGCCTCCTGTTGATGTAGAATTAGACTGTTTCCATATTTTGACTTAAAAAAAATGATGATGTCACTTTTCAGTCTTCATCTTATTCTACCTCTCAGCAACATGTTACCATAGTTAGCCATCTTTATTCTTCTGCGTTTTTCTCTCTTGGTTCTGCAACACCAAGAATCTTTATTTTTCTCCATTTCTGCTCATGACTCCTCAGTTTTCCTTCCCTTCCTGCCCTCTTCCATTTAACCTGAAATTTGGGGAGTTCCCTAAAAGTTGGTATTGGACCCTTTACTCTTCTCTCTCCCTCCCACCTCCTTCCTAGATGGTGTCATCTATTTTAGGACTTCAGACACTCACAGTGCTGTCTCCTGCCCACATCTCCCCTCTGAGCTCCAGGCATGAATCATGACAATTGTCTATTTGACACCTTTTCTTGGATATCTTCAGAGGCCACTCAAGTTGACACTTAAGACACCTTGAGAGAGAGAGAGAGAGAACTCTTTATTTTTTTCTATCTAATCCTGTGGTAAAGCATTTCTACTATAGTTCTCAATGATCCACCTCCTGGTATTCACAATTTCGTGTAATCTCCTCCCCTGAGTGTGGGCTGGACCTAGTGACTGCTTCTAATGAATAGAGGAGAGCAGTAGCCACGGGCTGTCACTTCCAAGAGTAGGTTAGAAAAGACTGCTGTCTTGGGGTGCCTGGGTGGCTCAGTCAGGTAAGCGCCTGACTCTTGGTTTTGGCTCAGGTCATGATCTCATGGTTTATGAGTTCGAGCCCTGCTTTGGGCTCTGCCCCGGCAGTGTGGAGCCTGCTTGGGATTCTCTCTTTCTCCCTCTCTCTCTGCCCCTCTCCTACCTGTGCTCTCTCTGTCTCAAAATAAATACATTAAAAAAAAGACTGCTATCTTGCTTGTACTCTCTCTAGCTCTCTTTAAGTTCTCACCCTGATGAAGACATTTGTCATGTTGTGAGCTGCTCAGGGGAGAGACCTACATGACAAGAAACTGAGAGGTGTCTCTGACTAACACAAATGAAGAATTGCATTCTATCAACAACTCCATGAGTGTGAACTTGGAGGGTGTCCCTGCTGCAGTTGAGCCTTGTGATGGCTGCAGCCCCTGCTGATGCATGGACTGCACTCTTATGAGGCTCTGAGACCAAGAATCCAGCCAAGCCTCACTGGGATGCCTGATCCGCGGAAACTATGAGACAATAAACACTTGTTGCTCTAAGCTGCTAAGCATTGAAGTAATTTGTTACACGGTGTTAGATAACTAATACAAATCCTCTTCACCTCCCATTGGTCCCCATATCAAGAAACCATCCACTTGGTAACTCAGGTTGTAAATTAGCTTCTTCTTTGACTCATTCCTCTTCCTCATCCTCTATAGCAATCCATTTGTTAGTGCTATAGTGTCTGTCTTCAAAACCTAACATAAATACCTCTACTTATTTCTTTATTGATAGACACTAGGCCAAGTCATCATCATTTCTTATTTTGAGGAACAAAGAAGAGGTCTTTGAACAAGCTCCTTAGGGTATATTAAGGTCATTTTATCTTCCTGCCCTTTTATCTTGTTGATTTATATGTTTGCCTATTTCATAGATTTTTATTACTGACCTCCTTTTAAGTTCTAGGGATGGTGATCAAAACCTAACATGGTCCCAGAGTCCTAGAGTTTGCAGTATAACAAGGGGGACACATCTTATAAAATTAACAGAGAAATGTGAAAATTCTCTGAAGAAGAGATATCTGGCCCTGGGAGAATAAGATCCCATTGTACTTAGGATTTCTCAAGAAGTTGATATGGTGGATCATTCTTGATCAGAGGGGCTTCCAAACTTGTTTGTTTGAGGCAGAATTGCAGAAAATGTTGGTTGGTAAAGCTATGCATGTACCATTATGTTCTATCATCTGACAAGTTATTCTCTTTCTTAATTCTCCTTCCCATAGATGAATCTCTAGGGACACGGCCTTAAATACCAGGAACTATGGTTGGGTGCGCTTCCTCACCTCTACCTTCAAAGAGTTTGGGCAAATTGGCAAGGTTGCATGATACCTAAGGAAAAAAGGCCTAAAGTTGTTCCTATAATACACAATGAGTGAGCGTTCCAATACAAGCATGCAATGGTGTAGGATGTCTCTTTAAATGATTACATCTTTTTTTCCTTTAGAATCATAAGAACTCTTAGACTTGAAATGGCGACTTGATTGGTCATTGGGTTGACTCCCCTGTGTTATGTAGGAATTTCCCTACAGTCTTCATAACCGGTGATCTTCCAAACGCTGCATAATCATTTCTAGTAATTGGCAACTCATTGTCACACAAAACATCCCATTTAATTGTTACAAAGATGAAATTGTTGTAACTTCTTAGATTAATTAGAATTTTCTTTGATTTATGTCTGTGGGGCCTGTTTACTTCGAGCAAAGCTGAGTAATTCTAAGCTAGGGTCCATTGCGACTCTGTAGATTTATATCAAAAAGCTTCAACCTCTCATGACTAAGTCTTTTTAGGTGGCTTATTATTTCTGGGTCTCCAAAGTTAACTCCGTGTGTCCTTGCATCAGTTCAATGGATTCTGTATAGCAAGAGACAATCTTAGAACTTGAATTGTGTGAAACTATAATTTCCTCAATCACATACATATTGGATGCAGTCATCTCATGTGAGTCAGCAATATATGTGAGGAAAACTAGAATCAGCCTGCAACAATTCCTTCCCGTTTCATGGAGGGTGACAGAATGAGCAGCAGAAGTCAACACTCATTCCTCAGTCCTTGCTTTCTGAAAACAAATTTGCCTGGGGCACAAATAAGATAAGAGTAAATAAGTATGAAAGATAGTCCTAATTAAAAAAAAAAAAAGTCAAACAGAAATATCTCAGCTCTTGCTTCCTGTAAATTGGATTTTGTGATGCATTTATAGATTTCTAATGCAATATTTTGAACTAAATTGTACCTTCTTTTTCTAGTCAAAAGTAAAGCTAATATCTGAGATACATTACTTGTGCAGATAAAGTTATTGCTGATAAGTGGTCAGTGTAGTCTTAACTGCATGAGAATCATCTGCTTATAAACTATTATATCTTTTTCTATTGTTGGTGTTTAAATATTGCCCGTGCCTTTGAGGCTTCCATAAGAAGGAAGAAGCAAGTTAATTAAACACGTCACTGGTCTCCTTCTGTTGCCAACCATTGGATTTCATATTTCAACATTAAGGTTGCATTAGTTTTCAATTACTGCGTAGCAAATTGCCACAAACTTAGTGGCTTAAAAAGCATCCAGTTTATATGAGTCAGGAGTCTATGCATAGCTTCACTGGGCTCTGTGCTCGGTGTCTCACAAATTCGAAAACAAAATGTTGAGTGGGCCGTGTTCCTTTCCAGAGCTCAGTGTCCACTTCCAAGTTCATGTGGTTGTTGATGCAGTTCAGTTTCTTGCAGGTGTATGACTGGCATCCCCACTTGCTCTTGGCTGTCAGCCAAGGGCTGCAACAGCTTCTAGAGATCCCTGCAGTTCCTTGCCACTTGACTTTCTCATAATATGACAACTTTAGACATCTTCAGAGTCAGCAGGAGAATCTCTCTGATCTCTAAAGCCTCTTTTAAAGGGCTCACCTCTTTAGGTCAGAACCACCCAGGACAATCTCTCTTTTGATTAATTCAGTGTCAGATGATCAGATTTAATTATATCTGCAAAACCCCTCTACCCTTGACATATAATGTAACCTAATCATGGGAGTGACAGTCTCATGATATTCACAGGTGATGTCCACATCTAAAGGGAGGGGACTACATAGGGCATGTACACTAAGGCAGTGGAAATCTTGGGGATCATGTTAGAATTCAGCCTACTACATTCCATTTGCTTATTGCTGATCCTTCTGTCTCTGAGCCTCACTTTTATCATCTATCAGGTGAGAATTGTTAGGCATTAGGACCTCACTCCTAGCAGCAACTCTGTGTTTCTCTTTATACTATTGTGGTAAAGATAGAAACTAGTCTGGCTTATCGAATCATAAGAAACTTCCCAGACTTCTTGAGGTACACTGGCATTTTGGAAGGAGAAGGAGAATATTATGTCTTCTAGATCATCTCAAAAGAACAGGCTTTCCAGAAAAGTTAATATCTACATTGTCGCATCTTTCATAGTCCTCTTCCAGTTCAGTGCCACTGCCATTAGCACAATACCCCATGATATGTCAGAGCGACATCCACAAACAGGATGGCAGAGTAAACCTCCAGATGAGACCTTTTCCCCCAGTGAGATCTGTTGGTGTTTGGATTCCTTTCTAGTTCTTTGAGGTGTCTTGACTATGGTCATCATCGTGGAAAGTGTCATCTTGAGCTACTTAGTGAGGCCTTATTTCTTGACAGTTGAAATTTCTGCAAATCCAGCATCAATTGGTGAGATACGCAATGAACATGGCATATATTCTCCATGGCAAATCTGGGAAGCACAAGCATCTGACCATTGCTTAGTTCCACAAGGAATGCAGACCATTCGAAGACAAACGGACAGGAAGATTGTTAGAGAAGGCACTATCCTTGAGCACTAATATGGAGAAAAAAGGAAACCAAAAATCAAGTTAGAGCCAGCCATTGACTCACTAGAGATAAGGAAAGACAGAATGTTAGTTGAAACAAAGCAAAAGGGTGAGAAATCCAGCTATGCTTTGATAATAGACATTTTTCCCTTCAGCTGAGTGCCCAGTAGGACCCCAAATGGAACTGAGCATTTCCTTTTCGAAGATTCCCTACCAGATGCCAGTAAATACCTCCGTAAATGAGTTTGGGTGAGGAACACTGATAATGTTTGTAAAATACCTACCCTAATGCTGGCAGATAACGAACGCACATAGCAAAGGCTAACCTGTAGCAGTTGTAGAAGAAATGGTACGAGGAGTTGACAACACCAGTGTTCGCAGTAATCATGGGAGGACTGCGGAGAGGAGGAGTGAATACAGCAAAGTATGTTTCAACATGCCTTGTCAGTTTTCAGTAACGGGAGTGGTTGTGCTTTCCCCCCGGGAGTTCAGTCTTCTGGTAGAAAGTGTAGAGAATAGAAACCTGTACCCTCTGTGTCCACATGATGACTGCTATTCAGAGGAAAGAATTCTTTATTAAGATCTTTTGAAATTAAGTCTGTAAGAGCTATTTGGCAGGTTAAGAAGAAATGTGGAGGAATAGAGGAATGTCAAGAACCGAAGCTCAAAATGTTGAAGAAGATCATATCCATCGTGGTGAATTTCCCATGAGGCCAGTGGCAAGTGGAAGCGATCAGTGGACAGGAGGAAATGGAAGGGTAACAGCTGAGGAGTCATTTGCTTTCAGTTGCTGTAGGCCACTGATTTTCAATCAGCAGTGGGTGTACGCATCAGGTGCCATTCAGCCATGTTTGGAGACGTTTTCAGTTGTCACAACTGGGTGAGGGGGCTAGGGGTGGGGGAGGAAAGGTGGCACTAGCATCTGGTGGGCAGAGGCCAGGCATGATGCTAAATATCCTACAATGCACAGCACTCTAGAGCAAAGAACTATGTGGCCCTAAAGGTCAATTGTGCCAATGCGTGAAACCCTGCTCTAGGGACTTTAATTCTATTATTGGCCACCACTAAAAATAAACATACAAAATGTAGCACCACATTTATGATTTTATTTTGTACATATGTATGTAATCTCTACACCAAATGTGGGGCTCAAACTCATGACATTAGATGAAGAGCCACATGATCCTCTCACTGAGCCAGCCAGGCACCCCCATGACATTTATGATTTAAAAAAAATAATGTTGGGGCGCTTGGGTGGCTCAGTCACTTAAGTGTCTGACTTCGACTCAGGTCATGATCTCACGGTTCATGAGTTCGAGCCCCGCGTCAGGCTCTGTGCTGACAGCTCAGAGCCTGGAGCCTGCTTCAGATTCTGTCTCCCTCTCACTCTCTGCCCCTCCCCTGCTCATGCTCTGTCTGTCTGTCTGTCTCTTTCAAAAATAAACAAACATTAAAAAATAAATTAAAAAAAGATATTGTTCATGCCCAACATGAAGCATTTAATGTTAATTTCCTTGCTGATCAAAAAGAATACCCTTTGCTGAGGAATGTTCATACATTTCCTGTTTAATAAGATCCATGTAACAGATCTTCTTTCCCCTTTTGCCTTTAGTAGCCAGGAACTTCAGGGCAAAACTTGAAACTCAATTGTGCTTTTTGCACATTTGAACATGATAGCTAGAATAGTTTGTATCTGTATTTTCTTACATTTCCATTGAATTACTATTCATATAATATTCATATATGTGAATATTATACAGATATTATCTATTCACATATAATACCCGTTATGTGATTTTCTCATAATCAGAAAGAACCTCTCTTGCTTTATAGACTTTCTCCTCATTGTTAACATGAACTACCTGAATTATTTCTACGTAGGTTGTTACTGTGGGTCCCTTCTAAGCAATGTACATTCATGCAATTTTGTGCATTAAATGCATTCTTGGAATGTCTTGGAATACATCCTTGCATCTCTCACAGTGCTGCTTTGAGAACTTCAAGAGAGGTATGACCAGAGAAACATGAAGGATTGCCAGTCAAGGGAATTCTAAAGCCCTGTTAAGGCTGGCTACCTTCAACGTGATGCCACAAATCCATTCTGTTTTAGATTCTCTGTAGCACTTGTCAGCATCTTAGTGAAGGCAGTGTCAGTGTGGAGAGTTTTGTCTACTAGGGCCACGGTTTGGCTAACTGGATCTCAGAAAAGGGGAGTGAAGAAAGGGTGTTGTGGAATAAATGTCCATAAAACTAAATGAAATGGAGAAGGAAGTGAAGATGGGTTGGGGGGTGGCAGATAAGGAGAAAACAGTAGAATGACTAAGGAAACCAAGGTCCCCTCTAAGTGAAAGCATAGCTACAGGAAAAAACTGGAGGCGGGGGAGTAATGGTACGGGGTGGGGGGGCTATCCGAGTTTGAGATTTCAGACACGGAGGTGTTGTGAATGAAGACAAAATAAAACTAAAAATGGGAGAAGGCAGAGGTGAAGCAAAGATGAATGTAGTTGCAGGTGAGCAAGTCAAGGGCGTGAGAGACAAGGTTGTTGGGCGCGATATCCAAATTAATGTGGACTAGAGAGGTAGTCATTGTGGATTTTGAAAGGAGAAACACATTCATGGAATACGGAGAGAGATTTAAAGGTAATGGCAAGGAGGATGCGAGCGGAAGGTGGTGCTGAGTGTCATCCACAGATGAGGTACTTTAACCAAGGATACAGGATCCGTGTCTTCCAGAAGTAGGCTTGTAGCATGACGCGGCCCTGGATCTGTTTCTCTACCACACTGAGATGTGGAGACTATGCAGATTTCGCTTGAAGGACTTGGAGGGAACACATAGAGAAGAAGAAAAAATCAGCCATTATTTCACGGTCCTGAGCAATTACTGTTAACACCTTTTAAGGAGATCGCACTAGAGATGGTGTAAGAATTGGTCCTAGTGTTTTGGCGTGCCAGGCTGGCTCAGTCAGTAGGGAGTGTGATTCTTGATCTCAGGGTTGTGAATTTGAGTCCCACGTCAGGTGTAGAGATTACTTAAAAGTAAAATTAAAAAAAAAACACTGGTCAGAGTGGGGAGACACAACTCAGACAAAAAGGTAATGAAGTCTTTGATCTAGGGCCGTGGTTGTTGGGAGAGACAGATGGATACAAGCAAGATCAGAAAAGTTAATTTTCCTGCACTTCGATGCCAATTTCTGAACATTGTGTTCACAAGGGCCACAAATTCTTTCCGTATTCCTCTTGCTTATCCTTCATTCTGAGCTCCAGTCCATCTAGCTCTTGCCTCCTGCTGCTGCTTTCCATTGAGAGTTGATTTAGCTGAAAACATTTTCATCCGGTTCATAATCCTCTTTTACACGAAGCTTCCGGGGAAGTCAGTATCTTTACCAGAGTTTATTTAGCACTTGCTTATAGAGCACCGATTATAATACAGCTGGACCATTTGCCTCCACCCTTTCTGGTTCTTTCACTGGGAAGGTCCACTCTGTCGCCATCCCTGTAGTTTATTCACGAATTGGATTAGATGTACTTATCTAACAGCATGGAGGCATCACTTGAAGGGAATTCCACTGTGGTTAACTGATTTGTCGCTCTACCAGAACCACAGTGTGTACGCACACACATGCGTGCGTGCGCACAACTGAGAAAAGCAGCCCGTGTTTGAGTGTTTGCTATAACCGTGTGTTCCGGGAGCTTCGGCATCACTGTAAAGAGGATGCGGTGGGGAGTCACCAAGCTGGCAGTGGTCCCTCTACTTCACTCCATGAAGTCAACATGGAGAGCAGTCAGTCTCTTGAGAGTTTATGCCTGGTTCCTAGGATCATTAAAATTCTGTTCTGTTCAGTGTCGCTTCATTTGTACCATCAAAATCTTCATTTTCAGACAAAGCAGTGAAAAGTCTTTAATAAATAGATTTTTACTTGGCATCAAGTCTAAGTTGGAGGTTTCTTTCATGTGGGAAATAACAATGTAATTGTGTTTTGGGGGCATTTCCCCCTCTTAGGCTAGCATTTATAAGTGCTTTAGGGCTTCCAAAGCCCTTCAGTGCACAAGATGTTTTCTTTCTTTATACAGCCCCACAGAGGTAGTCCTGTGAGCCCTGATTTAAAGATGAGTAACTGGATTTTCAGAAAGGAAAAGTGGATTACCAAAAGCGAGCTTTGAGTAATGGATTTAAGGTAAAAACACCGTTTGTTGTAAACTCTAGGGACCTCTCACTTGTAACATGCTCACCTTCAGCAAGTGGAGTTTCTAGTGTGCTACCAGTTCGTATTGTGATAAAGTGTCTTCAACTTGGTCTCAAACTATATTTCAAGGTTAACACTTTATAAATGGAACTAAATCATTGGAGCTTAGGCCAGGGGCTGAAGGTTTATTTATTGATCTAGTCGAGCCTCTTGGGCTTCTCGATATTTGGTGAGGTGGTACATTTGTCAGTACATTGGAAAAGCATTTTGTTTCTTCCAGAATGAACAGCACCGCTCTTGAATTTTAAACAGAAGAAATGACTGTCCAACAGGGCCTATGGGCACGAAGCATGAACAACAAGCCTCACATTGGTATGGGAAGAAAATTGGCAATTTCTCTAGACCTCTTCTATCAACATATACTTAAATCTATGCCTTAAAAATCATAGAAATGTTATTGGGGCGCCTGGGTGGTTCAGTCAGTCAGGCGTCCGACTTTGGCTCAGGTCATGTTCTCACGGTTTGTGGTTCGAGCCCCGCGTCCGGCTCTGTGCTGACAGCTCAGAGCCTGGAGCCTGCTTCAGATTCTGTGTCTTCCTCTCTTTGGCCCTCCGCTGCTTATGCTCCGTCTCACTCTCTCTCTCTCTCAAAAATAAATAAACATTAAAAAACAAAAGATAAATCCTAGAAATGTTATGATAGTAAGTAAACAGATTTTTCAATCCTAAAACTATATCAGGTGAGGTTATTAGTGGTTCAATGTGTTTATTTTCAAAGATACACTTTATAATGTCATAGCATTTTAATATTACCATATATAGAGGGGCTCTTGGATGGCTCGGTTGGTTGAGCGTCTGACTTCGGCTTGGGTCATGATCTCACGGTTCGTGGGTTTGAGCCCCGCTTGGGGCTCTGTGTTGACAGCTCGAAGCCTGGAATCTGCTTCGGGTTCCGTGTCTCCCTCTGTCTCTGCCCTTCCCCCACTCACGCTCTGTCTCTCTCAAAAAGAAATATTTAAAAAAAGAAGCGTTAATATTATGATATATATAATAGAACTAAGTTGTGAATTATCATAGTATTTCTACGTGGATTACTTATCAACTACAAAGGGTGAAAGATCCCTTTAACATAGAGAAATCTGACAAACACCACCTACACCAAGTGATCTGAGTTCACAACTTCCAATACCAGGACAAATGATCATCATGTGCGTCCTGATGTGATGTGGGGTGAAGGACACAATATCACGACTTTAGGTACCTGCCTAAAATGCTTAGCCGCAATCTAATCATGAGAAACATCGGACAAACCCAGACTGAGGGGCATTTTCCAAAAAAAACAAAACACTGGCCTCTCCTCTTCAAAATGGAAATATCACGAAAGATAAAGGCAGAGGAACTGTTCCAGATTGAAGGAGTCTGAAGAGGTGTGACAACTAAATGCAATGAGTTTCATCTGGCTCAGAAAAACAAAACTGCTATAAAGGATATTATTAGGAGAATTTGCAAAATAAAAAGTTGAGCCAGGAAAAATAGCAGTATCTTTACAAATAATTGAGAACGTTTTGACATTTCTTTAGAAATAATATGAATTGATTTGAACATTATTTTGAAAGCAATCTAGAGCTAAGAAATGAACAGCTTGCAGAGAAGCCTCTGAGTTTGCTTCATGATTTCAAAATGCAATAAAATAAGAGATTCTGCCTATTTCAAATGAAACAAATTTATTACAGAACCTTGTTTCAGCTCAGGCATTACCTAACTTAGATCAATTTTACTTGAATGGAATTTTAAGATTTGGGTAGGGTTTCTTTATTTTCATTTGCTTATCTGTTTTCATCTTTACATGAGTCATTTGAGAGGCATTTTGATCTTTATATATGATCCCTTTTAAAAACTGTTGATCTGTTTACTGGTTTTGGCAGTACAGTTATATGCGGAGATTCTAGAATAGCCATCCGGACACCACTGACACAGTAGTGTGGGGAATTAGATTAATTCATACAGTCTTCCGTGTTCCTATTTCACTATTTAATATTCCTCCTTCACACTTGGAAGAGTTTCTGATTTTGGCAAAGTATCTTAGAAACCTTTATCTGTCCATTTGTTATACAGATATTGATCAAACTGCTATGAGATTATGGCCCTTTGCTGGAAAGCGGAACCCTACAGGTGAATTAGAACATGTCTGGGCACCTGGGTGGCTGAGGCGATTAAGTGTTCGACTCTTGGTTTTCCTTCAGGTCATGATCTCATGGTTTCATGAGTTCGAGGCCCACGTCAGGCTCCGTACTGATGGCGCGGAACCTGCTTGAGATTCTCGGTCTCCCTCTCTCTCTGCCCCTCCCCCACTCCCTGTCTCGGTCTCTCTCAACATAAATCAATAAACTAAAAAAAAAAAAAAAAAAAAAAACAAAAAACCTGTCTGTCTCCTCACACAGGCAATGCATTGACTTGTGGACCTTCTAGGTAGTTTTCCAGTGTTCTCAGCTGGATTATAGATAAATCTTTAGAGTTTTTAGCATGAGAGGATGAGGAAACCTACCTCTTTTTTTTCTTTTTTTTTTTCTTTTTTTTAGTTTTTGTTTATTTAAGTAATCTCTGTAGTCAACCTGGGGCTTGAACTCGTGACCCCAAGATCAAGAGTTGCAAGTTTCTGTGACTGAGCCAGCCAGGCCCTCTGGAGGAGACGTACTTCTAAACCTCTATTTTCTCATGAGGATTATACTTAACAATCCTCTTTTTTTCCCTTTTGTACCTATTCATTTAAGGTGCATTTCAACAAATGTATACATTCACGTAACCACCATCACAACCAAGATGTAATAGAACATTTCCATCATGCCCAAAAGTTCCCTCTCATTCTTTTACACCTATCCCCTCTTCCCCTCACCCCTGGCCCCTGTTCTGATTTCTGTCCTTATTGTTTTGCACATCGTAGGGTGTGATATAAATGGAAACACACAGTGTGTAAATTTTGGGGGCAGACTTGTCTAACTTAGCATAGGATTTTTGAGATTCACCCGTGATTGTGTATCAGTAGATTGTTCCTTTTATTGCTAAATAGTATCTCATTGCATGGATGTACTATTTCTTTATCCATTCAAAGATCGATGGTATGTTTGCTTTTCCAGTTTTTGGTTATGAATAAACTTAGGAACATTTATATGCCAGTCTTTTTTGACATATGATTTCATCTCTCTTGGGTAGTTACCTAGGAGTGGAATTTCTGGGATGTATATTAGATCTATATTTAAGTTTTTAATACATCTGAGATTGTTTTCCAAGGGGGCTGCACCACCTCATGTTCCCACTGACAATGTATGAGATTTCCAGTTATTCTGTATCTACCTTAGTACTTCATATTTTCAGTTCTTTTCACATTAACCATTCTAGGACGTGTGTAGGGGGGGGTAACATTATGATCTTCATTTTCCATCCTCATATCCCTTTGTCAGCTCATTTACTTGAGTTGTAATAGTTCTTTATGTATTCAGCATACAAACCCTTTAAGAGATAGGTGTCTTGAAACCATTTCCTCCCAGATCAGTGGAGTGCCTGTTCATTTTCTTATGAGTGTCTTTGGTAGAGTAGAAATCTGATGAAGTCCAACTTACCAACTTTTGTTACAGTTTGTGCTTTTTATGTCTACATCCAATAAATCATTGCCTAACTTGAGTTCACAAAGGTATTCTCCAATGTTTTCTCCTAGGCGACTTCGTTTCCACTCTTGTGCTTGGGTCTGTCATCAAAATGTCTTCTTGAGAATTTGTCTGTTTCATCGAATTTGCATAATATGTTGGTATGAATCTGTTCATAATGCTTTCCTGTAATCCACTTAACTTCCCTAGAGTTGGTAGTGATATCTGTTCATTCGTGAGTTTGGTCATTTGTTTCTTCTCTTTTGGCACAGGTTGAGTAGAAACTTGTCAATTTTAGTGATTGATTTTCTTTATTATTTTTCTGTTTTCCATATGATTGATTTCCCCTATAAACTTTATGATTTTTTTCCTGCTGGCTTTGGATCGAATTTCTCTATTTTTCCCTAATTTCTCAAGGTGGAAACATTATTGGTTTGACACCTTTCTTTTTTTCTAATATAGGTCTTTAGAACTGTAACCCTAAGTACTACATTAGCTACATCTAATAAATTTTAATATATGTGATTTTATTTTAATTCAGTTAAAATACTTGATAATACCCTTTGTGATTTTTTTCTTTGCCTATATGTACAGAATTTTTAAAAGCATTATTTAATTTCCAAATAATTAGTGATTTCCTAAATTCTATTGTGTTGTTGTTTTCTAACTTAATTCCATTGTGGTTGGAAAACATACTTTAAATCATCTCATAAGTCTAAATTCACTGAGGTTTTTTTTTTTTTTTTTTTGTGGTCTAGGACAAGGTCTATTCAGAGGAACATTTCATGCATGCTTGGGAAATGTATATTCTGCTTTTGAGTGGAGTGTTCTATAAATGTTAATTAGGTGTGTGTGGTCTTGGTCATTGCTCTTTCTGCGTGTTTTTTTCCCCCCTCTAATTGTAATTTTGATCCTGGATATATCGATGCCACAGCTCTGTCTGCATAGCTGAACAGTCAGGCAATGATTGGGCAAAGCTTGTGCTCAGACACCTCAGGCTGCCCATGAATGTGTGTGTGGGCTGGGAGCACATTCAAAGTTCAGGCAATTTGAAAGTCTGCCTTTGCTTTTACTTTCCACAGGGCCCTTTTGGCTCTCCCTGCCCATACACATCATTTTCCCAGTCAGCCAGGGAGGTGTGGAGAGCCTGTCTTGCACTTCTGAGGCGATCTCATTTCCAGGACTACCTCCTTGTTGACATTTCTGCCTGGCTTCCCGTTTGCCCTGGAACGGGGACGCTGGCGGGGGTATGGGATTTCTCCTTTGGTTTCCTACTGACCGCTGCTACTTTTACTGACAACACTGCTGGCAATAGATGTTCAGCTCGCCTCCAGATCACGTCCTGGCTCTCAGGCGGTGAGGTGGCTGCTTTTCAATCCAGCGGCACACCTGTACGACGACCATTCTCGTCTTCTGAACCAGGCAGGGGAGATGGGAGCGCCCGGGGCCAGCAGGCCACAGACTCTCACAGCTCCAGCCTGTACTGGGAGCTTCTCATCAATCGGGGCTGCTCTCTTTATCATTTGCCTTTGCTCAGTTTTTGGAGCTCTGATAATGGTTGTTTGTGACCATTTAAAAAAACATATTTTTTAATACTTATTTATTTTTGAGAGAGAGAGAGACAGACAGCACGCCAGCAGGGGAGGGGCAGAGAGAAAGAGACACACAGAATCCGAAGCAGGCTCCAGGCTGTGGGATGTCAGCACAGAGCCTGATGCGGGGCTTGATCTCATGAACCATTGAGATCACGACCTGAGCCAAACTCAGAGTCTTAACTGACAAAGCCACCCAGGCGCCCCTGTTCATGACCATTTTATGCAGCTTTCTAGGTGTTTGTGGAGGAGAGAAGTTGCCACAATCTCTACTCTGTCATAGATGGAAGTTCTGCCAATATATGGGTTTTCAAAGAAAAGTGTATGGCTTTTTTTGTGGTGAAGGAAATGATATATGGCTAATTTAGTGAGGTAATGATGAAAACCAATAAATCAGACAAGAAGATAATTGGAATTGATAAAAATGTAAATTAGAAAGTAAATTCAGTATCAAGTTCACAAAAAGTGGAAAGCTTCTGAAAGAACTGTGTTGATGTGTCATGAGGCTTGCTATCTGGGG
Source organism: Acinonyx jubatus (assembly GCF_027475565.1). NCBI lineage: Eukaryota > Metazoa > Chordata > Mammalia > Carnivora > Felidae > Acinonyx > Acinonyx jubatus. The sequence goes on from NC_069389.1 coordinate 8,758,773, forward strand.
AGAGGCGTTTATTAGAGATGCAGAAAAAAAATTTTAATTAAGTTAAAAATTTCACGTTAAAAGAGACCTTGAATACTTTGTAATGCAGTAACCCCCAAAACGGTGGGCCATGGATTTTTAGGGCCTTTGGGGCCTGTGAAATTGTTTTCTCTAATCTGTAGCACAATTTAAAAAATACTAACGATTTAACACACTTTTCATAAAGCTAAGTCTATTTGATTTAAAGGACTGCTTTTTAACTAAAATAACATTGTTTTACCATGTTTGGTATAATGTGTCCTGTCTCTTTTATGAAATGGTGGTGATAGAGGAATGTATATATCCCATTGTTGTTTGGCAACATTAAAATCGATCTATTGCATGTTATTCCCTAGCACTTTGAAATTTTACTGCAAGTCCTGAGATGTTAAATTCTTTTCTCAATTTCACTCAGACAGTTTTTTAAAAGGAGAAAATAATATCTTATGATATTATAATATGGTTTGTTCTTCATAAGAAAGGCTTTTATATAACTGACAGGAGAAATGAATTACTGCTTTCCCTTCTGTGTAATTTAGCTATTTGAGTTAATTTTTACCAATTTTCCGAATGATAAAATCTTATTTGGGCTTGGGACAAAATTCACCCACAGTTCTTAAGTCTTTCTTTGCTAAATCAATTTAGCAATGATTAGATGACTTTATAATCAGCAATCCAGAATCCTACTCATAGAATTTCATTAGGCTCTCATCACAACACTTGTATTCTGAAGATCCTGAGCTTTGCATGGGGATGCAAGAGATTTATGTAGCACATCGTTCTTCTTGTGTTGTGTGATGAGCGACCAGCTCATTCTTACTCTTGCCACTTGGTCCTGTCTACTGGAAATGCATGAGCTGTGCTCTATGGAGACCACATTCATTTATGTAATAATCTTTGAATGAGCCATTCCCAGGTGTCGGCTTCACTGGTCTAGATACGAGAGAGAGAGGAAAGTCAACAAGGAGCCCTCAAGCGAGAGAAAAAAGCCAGTTTGCAGTGCACTGCTAAGTGCTACAGGGAGTACGTATGAAGGATAAAGTGAGTGCATATGACAGAAGCATTAATGCTGGCCAGTCCAGGCGAAGGGTCAAGCAGGAGGTGACCAATTTGAGCTGGATTTTGAATGATGAGGAGGGTTCTCTGTGCCACTCTCCTGGTGTCAGACACTGATCAAGTGACTTGAGCATTTCAGTTCCCAGTTTCCTAAGACCTAGCTCTAAAGTTCTGCTTTCCCAGGTCAGTGCAGATCATCTTCTTTGATCAGTAAAGAGGGGGCTGTGGTCTCCTGTATGATGAGCTCTCTCACTTTGCTGTAAGTGGTACAATAAGAGCTTCCCTGGACTAGACTATCTGCTGGGAAACTTGGTATGAAAAGTATCCTTTTTTTCTTTTTTAGTTTGTTTGAGAGAGAGAGGGCACATGTGCACATGCAAGTAGGAGAGGTGCACAGAGAGAGAGAGAGAGAGAGAGAGAGAGAGAATCCCAAGCAGGCTCCACGCTCAGCAGGGAGCCCGATGTGGGGCTCACTCTCCCGAACCTGAGATCATGACCTGAGCTGAAATCAAGAGTCAGACGCTTAACCAACTGAACCATGCAGGTGCCCCCAAAAGTGTACTTTTTAAATTAGTTATTATTGATGCCTCTTAGTTTAATAGTAATAGCAAAGACAGACATTGTTCTCTATACAGTACAAAATATCCTACACCAGGGGTTGGCAAACTTTTGCCTGTGGGCTAATTCTGGTTGGCTGCCTGTTTTTAGACTGCCTAGAATTAGTAGTGCTTTTACATTTATAAATGTTGAGAAAGAAATAATATTTATTGACATTGGAAATAACACAAAAGTCAGATTTCAGTGTTCATTAATAAACTCTTATTGGGATACAACTGTACTCATTTGATTATGAGTCGGAGTCCATGATGCTTTCGTCCACTCTATAACGGCCAAGCCAAGTAGTTGCAACAGAGACTATATGGTCCACGAAGCCTAAATCTAATACATGGTCCTTTATAGAAACATTTTGCCAACCTGTATTCTAAACACATAATAAGGAATCTTTTGAAGGCCTAGGTTGAAGCTTATTTGTCTCCACATATATTTGGATTCCTACCATTCACCAACGACATTTTTATTATTTCTTTCTTGGCTTGGGGTTTGCAAGGATGTTTTTTCTTCACTTCTAGGGGCATTATAAAGATGGAACCATTTTTAATTATGCTCTCTCTGGCTTAGAGAGTCTTACATCACATCAACATTGAACATATGAACCCCGAAGCCATGTGAGGGCTGGTCTGGGATTGCAAATCCAGAAGAAGCCTTCTCTTTGTTTTTCCCTGCAAGAGCCCATGTTGAGATGAACACGTTACCCTGTTTACTTTGGGGATTTTTTGTTAGTCTTGTCTTCATTGCTCACGTCTATAACCCTTCAAGGGTCCTTGGCAAGAAGGAAATTAAACTCAGAATTGAGATTTAAGAAGTAAAAATATCACTAGAAAGGTGGGTAAACCTCAATACTATCACTGTATGAGACAATGTTAATGTATAAATTTTAAGGGCAAATAAGTGAGAGGGAAATAAATTAATGGGTTACAGTGACACACAAAATGGATGGGGCATTTGCAGAGTCAAATTGCTCTAAGGTTCCTTTATTCTTGAGAAAGACATAGAAATGTTGAGTAATTTGTGACAAAATATGCTTTAATTTAAAAACCACTGTTGGGGATAAAGGGGGTCCTGACACAGTGGGAGAAATCTACACATCAACCTAAAGATAGACACACTCTAAACTTTTTTTTTTTTTTTTTGGTAAGTCAGCTCTATGCTCAATGTGGAGCTTGAACTTGCAACCCTGAGATCAAGAGTCACATGCTTTACCTACTGAGCCAGCCAGGTGTCCCCATTCTAAACTTCTTTGATAAAGTAAGAACATAAATGTATAAAAAGCAACTATTTACAGAATTGCAAGGAGAAACGAACAAATCCATAGTGGGAGATTTTAGCACACAATTTATTCTCAGTAAGTGGAACATTTACAACACATGACCAAGAAATAGGTCTCAGCAAATTTCCAAATATCGGTATCATACAGACCCAGTTCTTCAACTATGATGCAGTAAAGTTAACAACAAAAGGGGCACCTGGGTGGCTCAGTTGGTTAAGCTTCCGACTTTGGCTCAGGTAGTGATCCCAAGGTTTGTGAGTTTGAGCCCCACGTCGGGCTCTGTGCTGACAGCTCAGAGTTTGGAGCCTGCTTCAGATTCTATGTCTCCCTCTCTTTCTGCCCCTTCCCTGCTTGTGCTCTCTCTCTTTCTAAAATAAATAAACATTAAAAAAATTTTTTTTAATTTGCAAAAACAAACAAACAAACAAAAAAAACCCAAAAATACAACTGAAAAGTGCCTGTACACTTGGAAATTTAAAAGCACATTTTATTTTTATTCATTTATTTTTTTTAATTTTATTTTTTATTTTTTTTTAATTTACATCCAAATTAGTTAGCATATAGTGCAACAATGATTTCAGGAGTAGATTCCTTAGTGCCCCTTATCTATTTAGCCCATTCCCCTTCCTGAAAAGCTCATTTTAAATTAACCCATGGGGGCACCTGGGTGGCTAAGTTGGTTTAGCATCCTACTCTTGATTTGGGCTTAGGTCATGTTCTCAGTTTGTGAGATCAAGCCCTTGATTGGGCTCTGTGCTAACAGTGTGGAGCCTCCTTGGGATTCTCTCTCTCCCTCTCTCTCTCTGCCCCTCCCCTGCACTCACTCTTTCTCTCAAAATAAATAAAAACATTAAAAAAAATAAACCCATGGGTCAAAGAAAGTATAATGAAATTAGAAAACATTTGTAAGTAAGCAATGATAAAACAATGCTATATTTCATAACTTATGAGATGTAGCTGAAGTGAATATTGAAAATTAATAATCCTAAATTGTTTTCCTTTTTGTTTCAAAATTTCTTTTGTGTTTATTCAGTTTTGAGAGAGCGCGCGTGCCAGTGAGTGGGGGAGGGGCAGAGAGAAAGGGAGACACAGCATCCAAAGCAGGCTCCAGGCTCCGAGCTGTCAGCACAGAGCCCGACACGGGGCTCGAACCCATAAACCGCGAGATCATGACCTGAGCCAAAGTTGGGCGCTTAACCGACTGAACCACCCAGGTACCCCCTAAATTCTTTTCTTAATAAAAAGAAGACAGCTAGGAATTAAAGAGCTAAACATTTCTATTAAGATGTTAGAGTTAACCCAAAGAAATTAGAAAGAACTAATAAAGAATAGCAATGAAATGGGAGACAACGATACAATAGGAGAACAATTTAACCAAAATTTCATTGTTTGAACACTGTACACATACACAAATTTATGTGTATATATTTGTATATATGTGTGTACATATATTTGTGTATCTGTATATAATACACACATACATACTCATGCAAGATTGGTCACATCCAAGCAAACATTATTTCGAATTACACAATTTTTATAATGCAAGAAACAAAACTTTAAAATTTTAAATGTCTATAGGCACCTGGGTGGCTCAGTTGGTTAAACATCCAGCTTTGGCTCAGGTCAGGATCTCCTGGTTTGTTAGTTCCAGCCCTGCACTGGGCTCTGCACCGAACAGTGCAAAGCCTGCCTGGGATTTGCTCTATCCCTCTCTCTGCCCCTCCCCACCTCAAAAACAAAAACAACAGCAACAACCAACAACTGTAGCAGATTAAAAATAAATAAATAAATAATTAAATAAAATTAAAAAATTCTGTATTTTGAAGAAAATACAGGAGCATAATTTGAGACTTTAGGGAAAGATTTCTTAAATAAGATACAAAAAACACAAACCATAAAGGAATAGAGAAATACATTAGCTGCATTAAATGTTACAAGCTTCTATGCATCTTGGGGCTCCTGGCTGGCTCAGTCAGTAGAGCTTGTGACTCTTGATCTCAGGGTTGTAAGTTCAAGCCAGCCCCATGTTGGGTGTAGAGATTACTTTAAAAATATATATATATATGTGTGTGTGTGTGTGTGTGTATATCTGTGTATATATGTACATATATATATATATAAAATTAAAAAGCTTCTATGCATCAAAATACAGTGTAAAAAAGAAAAGTTAAGCCATAAACTTAGAGATGTTTATTATATATAAAACTGACAACAAATTATTTAGAATGTATTAATTAATATCAATAGGAAAAAACCCCACAAACAATGTAATTCAACTTAACCAAAAAATAGAAACAGCCAATTCACAAAAGGGGGAGCCTAAACAGACAACAGACATGATTATCCTTATTAATAATGAGATAATTACAAATTAAAATAAGGTACCAGTATGTATCATTGAGATTAAGAAAAATGTCTTTTATTTATCTGAGAGAGACAGAGAGAGAGAGAGAGAGTCAGCGGGTGAGGGGCAGAGAGAGAGGGAGACACAGAGTCCAAAGCAGGCTCCAGGCTCTGAGCTGTCAGCACAGAGCCTGACATGGGGCTCGAACCCACAAACCATGAGATCACAACCTGAGCTGAAGTTGGAAGCTTAACTGACTGAGCTACCCAGGCACCCTGTGATCATGTGACTCTTAATCTCAGGGGTTGTGGGTTTGAGGACCACGTTGGGTGTAGAGATTACTTAAAAATAAAATCTTCACGGGGTGCCTGGGTGGCGCAGTCGGTTAAGCGTCAGACATTGGCTCAGGTCATGATCTCATGGTCAGTCTGTGTGCTAACAGCCTGCTCTGGATTCTGTGCTCCCTCCCTCTATGCCCCTCCCCTGCTTGCGTGGTCTCCTCTCTTGCACCGGCGCGCTCACTCGCTCTCTCTCTCTCTCTCTCTCTCTCTCAAAATAAATATTAAGAAAAAAAGTGCTACTTAAAAATACTTGAGGGGCAACTTGGTGGCTCAGTCGGTTAAGCCTCTGACTCTAGGTTTCAGCTCAGGTCATGATCTCACTGTTTGTGAGTTTGAGCCCCATATCAGGCTCTATGCTGACAGCTTGGAGCCTTCTTGGGATTCTGTCTCCTTCTCTCTCTTCCCTTCCCCCACTTGCTCTCTGTATCTTTTTCAAAATAAAATAAACTTTAAAAAATTTTTAAAAAATGTTTAAAAAAAGGAAAATTAAAAGTTGATGATAATAAGTCTTGGTGAGGATTTGGAATGATCAGAACTTTCACATGTTGCTGGTGGGCATATAAATTGGTACAGTCACTTTGGAGAACAGTGTGGCAATATCTAGTAAAGCCAGAGACATTCGTGTCCTATGACTGGGCCATTTCAGTACTCCCTAAACATTCACATTTGTGCACAAGTACAAGAAGACTTGTACAAGATGTTCATATTAACACTGTGAGAGCTGAATCCTGTAAGCAACATAAATATCCACCAAGAGGAGAATGGATAAATAAGTTATGGTATATTACTACAGTGGAATACCACACAGCAGGAAATACGAATGAGCTAGAGCTATATGTATTAACATGGATAAATGCCATGTTGAAAGACAAAAAAAAAAAACCACAAAAAAACACGTGCTATAATGATGTATATAGTATAATACCATTTCTGTGAAGTTTAAAATCATGTGAAACAATAGTATTTATGGTTTCGGGATACATGCCACATAGCAAAAAAGTAAAATGGGGGGTATGGAAATGGATAAGCAAGAAATTCAGAATACTGCAAACGTTAAGGTGTATAGGGAGAAGAGTACACAAAGAACTATAAATATATTTGTAATATTTTATTCAGAAGGGTGATGGGTACAAAAGTATTTTTTATAATGTCATACTTTATTGGTTAGACTAGGTAGCAAAGGAAACCTTACTATAGAAGGTGTATACTAATTTAAAAGGACAACTTGGATAAAACATTGTATGGTGGTGGTGCTTACATGTTATAGATATCACAACCATCCATCCATCCATCCATGAACTAAATAAATGCCCAATATTATACCAATCACCGGGATGGTTAAAGTGATGGAAAATAAAGAAACCATGTTCCATTTTTCCCAAGTCTAGCAGAAGCCGACCTAAGAAAGTAAATAGTTACATCACTTTATGAGTAGAGATATATTTCAAATGCTCCAGAAGTACAGAAGAGGGAAGTAATAACTTGGTCAGTGGAGCAGGTTTTCTGCTGTGTTGAGCGTAGAGAATATAAAACAGTTCTTTTCATTAAATGGAGTCTGCGATTTTGTTCATTAAACATTTAGACATATTTTATGGTGTACCTCAAGGATATTGGTCCAATGATCCTCCGCCATTTTGATGTCTCGTGTTAAATAAGGGTATCAAGATTTTACCAGGCTCCGTATTCTTCAGGTTATTTCTGCTAGTTGGAGGTAGATTCAAATGAGTCCTTTATAAATCACTGTGTCAGATTTATAGAGAAGGGAAGCTTGTAAAAGTGTTTCTTGTGGTCATTAAATGCCCTTTGTCTCCTGCCTAGCTTGGTATATTGATGGTCTAACCAACACATCAAAGAAATTTATGGGTTGTATCTTTGATCTCACTCTGAGAGAATAAGTAGGGAGTTGGGGAGAAGAGAGCATCTGAGTACTCAAATAATGTCTTTACAATATTTCTACAAATACAGTGTTTTTTGTTTGTTTTGGTGGGCAAAGGAATATATATTTTGACTCTCATCCAAAATGGGTGGAATAGAAAAGCCCTGAAGGGAAAACCAAGGAACATGAATTCTATTGTTTTGTTAGCTCTGTCACTTTGTGACATTGGGCAAATCAATTGGTCATTCCAAAGCCATCATAGAGTGTCCTAGGTCTCTTTATCTGCTTTATCCACAGCCACCCAATAACCATGTAGACAGGATTTCCTCCAGTATTAGGAATCCTTTCCAAGTCTCTTTAAACATTCTGTCAGTTAATTTATTTTAAACAACCAGCAACAACAAAAAGGCGCCTATAATAAATTCCATATTATGGACAATAATTCCATAATATTAATATTAATAAAACCCTTAAATGCCAGTATTCAGGGCCAAGAACCAAGGTATCAAGGAAGGTAGAGGAGTGTTTCAGGGAAATAAAAAGACTAGTCTACAAGGGTAGTCAACATAAAGGTATTCTAAGCTTGGACCATATTTACTCTGGTTAAATCTATGACCTATTGGAAGATTTGGGATTTTTGTAAAACACTCTGAAGAACTGAACCAAAGGTACAGATTCAGGTGGGAAACAATCAAGGCCTACATATCACAAATGAAAAAGGTGAGAAGAAAATATTTCAGTCAACGACCGAACCATGGCCAGTTCTTAATTGTAAGTGTCTGCAAACTCCCTGGATGATGACACTTGGGAAACAAAGATGAATTGGCATTCAATTCCAATAAAGGCCTCTGGGGTGAGAGGCCTGACTGTCTGTACTTGTGGAGCCACAGACAATGGTTTAAAGGACAAGCAGATGGAAATGGATGACAGACAGATGTCTCCCTTCCCACAAGCCAGTACCCTCCCTCTGCAAGTCGGACTTGCGATCAGGAGTTTGGTTAGCTTTTGATTTATCCTGGTTCCTCATAAGTTTGTTTAGTTTCTTCAAAGTCTAATGGACACATGCATACCCCCCCCCATTCTCATTATCCATTTTTTCTCTTCCTATTCCCCTCCATAGAATTCACTGATTTATTAGGTCTGTTGTTTAAGCATTTGCCTCATCTCCCTAGAATGTAATCTTTATGAGCACATCCATCTTTATTCTGGTCACCAACTGGTCGAGAGAGATTTATTGAATAAAGCTTAATTAAATCTGATCAAATGTCGGTATTTTTAAAAATTCTAGAGGTGTGATGTGAAAAGTCCTAATTTATTAGTGTATAGATGTTTTCTGTCTCCCTACCTGAGCTCACTCCAAGGAGAGAAGACTTACATCTCGTGGCAAAGAGTTTTTCTTAGGTGTTTGGGGGTTAACCAGAGACAAACTGGAGGAAAATGAGGCCTACGTGCTTGAGGCATGAGGGCTGAGAGAGATGTGGTTTAAGAAAAAAAAAAAAGCTGCATCTACTTCAGCCTGGTTGCCATTGGTCGTAAAAGGCCACAGAGCAGAGAGGAGGGCAGTGGACTGAGGGAAAAAGGGAAGGAAATAGGACTCGTGTCTCTGGGGGGTTCACACTTCAATCCAAAGTGATGTTTACAAGATGTGTAAGTAGACATTTTAGAAATTAGACAGATTAGAAATGAAGCATTTTCAACAATGATTGTTCTGTGTGCGTGGACCCTGTGGGTTCAGGACTCAGAGGGGGTGTACTGAACAAAAGAAAAGAGAAATTCCCCAAGTCCCTCCTTCTACTTATGCCTTCTCCCTAAAGGTTATCTTCATTTAGCAGGTTATTTTTTAATCTTTGTTGTTTTATTTTTACACATCTTATATTTTGAATTTTTTCTATGCACAAAATATAAATATACACATCATATTTTTAACATAAATGCCATCAAAAAATAAAACAAGGGGTGCCTGGGTGGCTCAGTCAGTTGGGCATCCAAGTCTTGATCTCAGCTCAGGTCATGATCTCTCGGTTTGTGAGTTCAAGCCCTGCGCCAGGCTCTGTACTGAC